>NC_089752.1:81272605-81442605 GCF_040412425.1 Macrobrachium rosenbergii | reverse complement strand
AACACCATTTCCGAGGGAACAGGCGCAGCCGCGCTTTAGCTGACGCCGGGACGACGTCTCTTCTGTCTTTCTATCTATCTATCTATCTATCTATGCTCAACTTTGTTGTTTAATTTGGCGAAAATGTACTTGGAAGTGGGCTGTAATTTGACGATGGTTTGTCGAATGCAACATAATCAAATAACATCGTTATATTTCATATAAGTCATTGGTGATCCGGATAAAAGTTTGAATTTTTCCGCAAAACATGTGTCATGTTTGTCAGAGGTGCTGTGGAGGTGACTGACTCTGAAACGGTGTATTCATAGGACCCAGTAAATAGCACGGTTTTCCATACAGTTTAACACAGATTGGAACGCACCAGACATTGGAAGAAAATGTCGATGATCAACATTTTCCCAAGATGAGAGCCTTCGCAAAACGGGACATTTATGACACTGAAACATTTCAGGCGAGTCATTTACTTTAAATGGAACAGCCGCTGGCGGTCAGGTTCATCCAGTTCCTTTCCGTTCAGTTGTACTGCACACCACCTGCACCTGGCACCTGGTCCCCGGACATTTTGTCGAACAAACCTTTCGTCGCTGGACGCTCGTCGGAAGGTGTTTTTCGTCCACAGACTAGTCAAGGAGATAATGTACCGGTGCAGTTAGAGGTTAAACAGCCAACTAGGCAATTACTCAATTAGAGATCAATAAACATGTCAGGGTCTTCAGCCGGTGGAAGTAAGAAAGATTTTGAATCTGTAAGAAGAGAATTTGTTGAACTGAAGACATTCTTACTGCCAACTGTATGGAAGGAGACATTCTTACTGCCAGCTGTACAGAAGGACTGCATTTACTCTAAAGGTCAGAGTTCACAGATTCATTAGCATGAATATATATTTAATGATAAGGATTTACCAAAGTCAGTTGAGTGAAAAATTAATAAATTAAATATAATTTTAGAGTTTTGTTCTTCTAGCCCAGGGAGTTGACTGTTACTAATCGTGGCGGAAGGAAACTACTGCACAGTGGGCATGCTTATACAGTTGACAAAAAGAGGGATGATGACATTACCTATTGGAAATGCGAAGAAAGAGAAAAATGTGGAGGGCGACTTAAAGACAGTACTGTAAATGATACACTGCAAGGTGATCCACTCCAACATTGTCACCCACCAGATGCAAGTAGAGCTGCTGTACTCAAGACAGTATAGACGTTGATGGAAAGAGCATCTCTAATATTGAAGAAGTAGTTACGAGTACTACTGTATAATTCAGAACAGCACATCTGACTTCCCCTTAGAAGCAACTGGTTCTCTTCCCAAAAAAAGAAAGTCTTAGCAGGAGAATCATTAGAAGCCAAAGGACATTCACAGATGGCAACGAAGTCACAGACCAGCTTAGGTTTTGTGGAGGGCTGAGAGATTCGTACTTTTATTCGAAGAGGAAAGCAGCATTTTAATGGCAACTGACACTAATCTCGATTAGCCTAACTGGTAAGAAGTGTGCATTGGTTTTGTGACGGTACGTTTGGTAGTGCTCCTACCAACCATCAACTACAGTATATACCATCGAAGCTCTCCTTGGAGAAAATCCTACTGTTCCACTTGCCACGCATTCAAACTTCAAGAAACATTTCATACGATATTTTCCAAACGCAGGGAAACGCGCGCTATGGCGATTAGCCTATTTCAACAACTGTTGATTTTCAGAAAGCTGCAACAAGTAGCACAGAAAAAATTTCCCGGGCACTCATACATCTGGATGTTTTTTCCAATTCAGTCAGTGACTTTGGAGAAAGTTTCAGGACTCTGCCTGCAAAATTGGTATAATGATCGAAGGAATGCTGTTTTCCTAATCAGAAGCATGGCAGCTTTGTCATTCGTTCCAAAGGAGGACATCATAGACGTATTTAATGAATTGATAGCTTCTTTAGACGAGGAAGCAGAGAACGTCTTAGGAGAATTTCTCCTCTACTGTGAGGTGTTTGTTGACGGGAATGCTTGTTTGGCAATGGCACTAAATGCTTGTTTGTTAACTGGCCTGTTTGTTTGGATTAATCGGCCCAAGTGTCAAAAGGCAACGACCCGAAACTGGTGTATTGATTTTCCAGTAGAAGTTGCCGTACAATAGCCATGTGTATACCTATAAACTGCAGATGACTGTAGTTCTTTGGACGCCGTGTCTTTGAACTTGAAACACTTTGCTTTACATTCTTTGGCCTGAATATAACTCAGACTAACTTGAGGATAATATTCCAGTTGTAATTTTGATAATCCACTTCTCAAGGAAAAACTGCTTTTACTTAGTACGTAGTGTAAGGCAGGGAGAAATAAATACCGTAGTAGCTTTGCTTACCATCACTTTTGGAGGACGTGGACTTATATCAGTTTTTGAAGTTGTTTAAAGCCCTTTGTTGGCTGAGTCGGTTGAGCTTCAGACTGTCACTCGATGGGCCGGAGTTCAATTCCCCCGGCCGGCTGATGAAGAGTTAGAGGAATATATTTCTGGTGATAGTAATTCATTTCTCGCTATAATGTGGTTCGGATTCCACAATAAGCTGTAGGTCCCGTTGCTAAGTAACCAATGGTTCTTAGCCATGTAAAATAAGTCTAATCCTTCGGGCCAGCCCTAGGAGAGCTGTTAATCAGCTCAGTGGTCTGGTAAAACTAAGGTATACTTAACTTTGAAGTTGTTTACCAAGATGCGTGTCAGTGAATTTAGCACTGAAGCCACTAAGAAACCGAATATCCTTGATGCAAGAAAATTCAGAATGTGAATTAAATAATCTGAACAAGTCTGCAGTGCCGTAGTCACTCAACTTTTTGTCTGGTTCCTCTTAAAATCAGTAAGTATAAAAGATGGAAATTTGTTTGAGTCTTCTAAAAGTTGACTTTTTATAAACCCGTTTGAAACTCACTGGCAGCGTTACGATTCACGAGAACACCTAAAAAGGCCAGTTGTCCATTAGTGTCTGTTTCTGACGTCATTGTCATGTTTTCATGATAATAGCTGAAATAGCCCAGAAACCAGGGAATGTGAGTACAAGATCTAAACATTCAAAAGGTGTCATCTGCAGTAGAGTATGCAGTATAGCATCTACGTGGTTGGAAAGACATGACAATCCGTTAACCACCACCCTCATGATATGCAAGAAAGGTATCAGCTAACGTTGGGCCCAGTGGGTAAATCGCCCATGGCAACTCCATCCTTTTGCTTATAAACTTTTTTTTATTCAAGATGAAGACTGTCGGTTGCTGCTACAAATAAAAATTTATGAAGCTGCAGCTTTCTGAAATTTAGAATTTTATCAAAATCACCTTATAAGCTATTAATGCATGTATCAGTTGCTTCAGCAAACAGCAACTTCGCATCAAAGCTTGCCATAACACAATTATCAAAATTTTTATTCCCTGTCTCTTTAACAGAAGTAAACGTAACTTTTACAGTATACTCATTAATGGTTAGAAGAGCAAGTTGGGACACAAGGGAATTGGAAAGTTTGTAGTTGAAGGTACCTATAGCTGACCTATAGGGTTATATGGGAAACCCACTTTTATGTTCTTTGGCAAACCAGATGTTGGGAACCCATTCTATAAAGATCTGAATATATATATAATATATATATATATATATATATATATATATATATATATATATATATATATATATATATATATGTAATGTATGTATATATGTATGTATATATGTATATACATACATACATATATAATATATATGTATGTATGTATGTATATATGTATATACATATATATATGTATATATTATATATAATCATAAAAGGAGCCTATAAAAACACCAAAAGGGTAGAAAGTTATAGCTATATTTTGGAGGCAGTGTCTGTCTCCCGCAACAGATAGGTAATGAATGAAATAAGGGTGACAGAGCAGTGGTTTAGAAGCTGTCAACAGGAGTGACGTAGCGGCTGGCTTCTGGAATGGTCCTTAATTGATATACTGTAAGTACCACTGCTCTGTAACTGTAACTCTTATTTCATTCATTACTTGCCTGTTGAGGGAGGGAGATAGTGTCTCCGAAATATAGCTGTAACTTTCTACCCTTTTGGTATTTTTATGGGTTCCTTTTATGATATATATATATATATGTGTGTGTGTGTGTGTGTGTGAATTTTTTTATCACCGTGATTTATATACAATCATGAAGCTACAAATGTCGCTTAATATCAAATTCACGCTACCTCGGGAATGTCCCCAGTGGGGAATTATCACCGAAGGGGAATTTATAAGTGATAAATGAACTGGTACTGCCGAGTCTCGAACCCACGACATTTGTAGCTTCATGAACATACACAACCGTTAGAGGGGCAAAAAGGATTGTATATTCTAATAATGCACTGGAAAGGAATATTGAATCTAGCTTTATAAAAGAAATTTACAACCAAAATATGAATATCAGTCAAGGGATGTATAAACTTGATCCTTTAATATCAAAAGAATTTTGTAAATTGTTTAAATTTTAAGGTAGGCAGTAGGGATGTATGAAAAAGGGATTTTGACAAAGGAAAAATCTATTTCTGAGGAAGGTCCCGTGTCACCCGGTGAAATTCCATTACAGCACGAATTTCTAGGTATAATAATGCTAGATATACCAGAGAAAAAGAGCTTTCAGGAAAGCTGGGGTTACTACCCCCAGTCGAGCGCCTTCTAGGAAGACGCGGTATAAGGAAGGGTGAGTGAAATACCACTACCATGGAAACATACTCGAAAGATCTCTCCTTATCAAAACCCCGAACAGAGCGGTGAGCCGTTACAGCCCCTACACTCAACACCCGCCAGGACGGCGACACCAGTGCCACCTACCTCATTCCATGCTAGCACTAACCCCAGACTTGGCATGTGCAAGTAGGGGAGTACTAGGTGAGTCAGGGAGGGTCACCGGGTGACACGGGACCTTCTCAGAAATAGATTTTTCCTTTGTCAAAATCCCTTTTCTGAGTTCAGTCCCGTGTCAGCCGGTGAAATAGTGATAGAGAATCATGCCAAGGCTGCAACTACGAGGAAAAGAGGGTAATCTGAAGAAAAACATAAATTACGAAAATAATTTTAATCAGGAATCTCTTACATGTAGCAAGAATACTAAACCTAAGGTACATCAAAAACTTAATACTATGAAAAGTGGGGAAGTCCCCCACGACAGGAAGGGGCCCCAAAAATCTTAACATTACTAAAGCATATTGAAACATGAAATGTGCATAAGATAAATGCATATACAATCTTAAAGCTATACACGTAAACTTAGGCTAAACACGTAAGAGACAAAATCAATGGAAAATAAAATATACAGCACATATACATACATCTGGGGTACATGGAGCAAAATAAAAACCGCCCAGTACCCCACAAGAAAAACAATCATAACATGTCAGATTACAGTTTCCACTCAACAGAGACAAGATACATCAATATGAGGAGCCAGGCAGTGAGGCATGATCAACCAGGAGGATAAGCAGAGAAGTAAATGAGGCAGGCGGGCGGGGGGGAAAGGATAGGATAAGGATATGATTAGTTAAGGTGGGGAGATGACACTTCCCACAGCTATGGTAGAAAATTTCAGGGCTTGAGCGATTTTTAAATAGTGGCGTTTAAACACTAGAGGTGATTTCCAACCCGTATATTTAGATAGTTCTGAGAAGTCCATATTATGAAAGTAATTAATGGAAGTAGCAACTGCTCGAATATCATGAACCTTAGGAACTGAATCTGGGTTGGCCTGTTTAATAAAATACAGAATTTGTTGTCTTATAGCATTCAGTGAAAGTGTACCACCTTTCTCCCTGATAAAAAGAGGACCCGACTTACTCTGTGGAGTTCTTAAAAGGTAAGATTTAAGTGTATAAACTGGACATAAAGACTGGTCTTGAGGAAGGGGCACCACCTTCCAAGGAGACCACCTGTCTTGTGGGTCTTCGTCTATGGCTAAGAATCTAGGGTCAGGGGAAAGGAGGACCTCTCCGGACGGGAGGAAGTTCACAAAATTATCACCTCTAGTGAGAGCCGATAGCTCTGAGATTCTAGCACCTGAAGCCAAGCTAATCAGAAATAAAGTCTTCCTTAACAGATCCTGATAAGAGCATTGAAAGTTGTCCATCTCTGATGCTAACTTAAGGACGTCATTGAGAAACCACGTAACAGAATGTGGGCGTGATACTGGTCTCAGACGAGCGCATGCTCTGGGAATAGATGAAAAATAGGAATCTGTAAGGTCGATCTTAAAGTCGTGATAGAAATACTTTCTTCAGGGCTGACTTGACTGTGGTAATAGTGGCCGGAGCAAGGCCTTTCTCAAACAGTGATCTAAAGAAAGAAAGAAACTCCTAAATTAGTCGTCATGATTTTGGCTTCAGATGCTTTCAGGAAGGAGGCTAATTTTTTGACTGCTGAGTCATACTGTCTAAGAGTAGAATCTCTTTTATCTGATTCTAAAACAGAGTGTTGACAGGGTCAATGTTTGCTCCTTTTTGGGCTGCGAATTTTATAAAGTCCATAAAACTAGGGCATTCTGAATTCTTGAGGAAGCTGACACAGTCTTGGTTTGTACTGTCTGGGTCAGTATGGGCTTGGGAATCCGAAGACTCCAGCAATCCCAGTTCCTGAAGAAGAGGGAACCAATTGCTCTTCGGCCAATAGGGGCTACTAGGCTGGTTGACCTTTGAATGTCCTGAGTTTGTGTAATACTTTCAGCAGTAAATTTATTGGAGGGAACAGATAAATTTTCTCCCAATTGTTCCAATCTACTGTCATTAAGTCTGTGGCGTGCGCCTGAGGGTCCAGGTTCAGGGCCACGAACAGGAGCTTGAAGTTGCTCTCCGTCGCGAACAGATCCACTTGGAGACCCGGAACCCGGCGGCAAATCCATTTGAAAGATTCCCCATCCAGGGACCACTCCGTCTCCAACGGAGTAGCTCTGGACAGGGAATCCGCCACCACGCCCGCACCCCGCTAGGTGGGTGGCTGACAGGTGCCAGCCGTGTGCTTGTTCGCCAGGGAGAAGATAGCAACCATTACTTGGTTTACTCGACCTGATTTGGAGCCGCCCTGTTGATGCAATGAACTACCACTGCGCTGTCCAATACCAGCCTGATATGAATCCGGTTGGGCGGATTTTCTTTAGAGTTAGAAAGACCGCCATAGCTTCCAGGGTGTTTATATGGAACTGCTGAAACATTGTGGACCACGTTCCTTGTACTTTCTGTTTTGGTGAATATCCCCCCCAGCCGCTTAGGGAAGCGTCTGTGTGAACAACTAGTGCCGGAGGGGGAAATTGAAGCGAACTGCTTTGGACAGGCCTCTGACTGTGGTCCAAGGCCGCAGTCTTGTCTTTAAGATTCGAGGAATAGAGGAGACCTTGTCTCTGAGCTTGACATTGGCTCGACTCCGCCACACTCTGTTTATGTCTTTTAGTTTCGCTTTTAAGAGCAGGTCCGTCACTGAGGCAAATTGAAGAGACCCAAGGACTCTTTCTTGGGATCGGCGGGATGCCAATTGATTTTTGAGAAATTTCCTGGTGAGAGATGCTATCTCTTTCCTCTTGGGAGGCGGGAGAGATAACGTGAGAGGACAGATCCCACTGGAGACCCAGCCACTGAAACCGGGACTCGAGTCAGGTGGGACTTCTCTGTTCAGTTGAAAACCCAACGACTCCAGGAAGTTGATGACTATGGACGTAGCCTTCTGACACTCGGAACTGTTGGTGCCCAAATTATCCAATCGCCTAAATATGCGCTGCTAGGGATATCCTCGGGACCGAGTTGTTGCACTACCGTGTCCGCCAGCTTGGTGAATACCCTGGGCGCAATGTTTAGACCGAAGGGCATGACCCTGAAGGAGTAGGCTTGATTCCCGAGTCTGAAACCGAGGAACTGAGAGAAGTTCCGCGCAATCGGGACGTGATAATAAGCGCCTGAAAGATCGATAGAGGTGGTGACGGCTCCACGCGGAAGTAGAGTCCGCACCTGAGCTACCGTAAGCATGCGAAAATTTGTCGCATTTTATGTAGAGATTTAGACGCGACAGATCCAGGATCACTCTTTGCTGATCGAGTCTTTTTGGGAACAGTGAATAACCTGCCTTGAAACTTTAGGGGCCTTACTTTCTTTATTGCTTGTTTGTTGAGCAATTCTGTCACGTAATCCTGTAGGATTGATGAGGGTGGCTGGTAAAATCTGGTTAGAGGAGGAGGGTTCTTGATCCAGCTCCATCCTAGTCCTTTGGACACAATGCTGTGTGCCCAAGGGCTGAAGGTCCATTGGTCCCTGAACCAATACAGGCGACCACCTACCTGAGTTCTCTCAGTGGGAGGGAGCGGGTTTGTTCCCTCTACCACGTCCAGGCCTTCCTCTTGGGGTGGTGTTGGGTTTTCCTCTATGAGGGGCTCTGCCTCTTCCCCCTTGCGATCCTATTAAGGCCGTGAAAAGTATCCACGGCCCTCATAGGTGGGGTTGTATGCTGGCGAAGCAACATACGAGGGCGCAGCAAGGGAATGAGCTGGTTGGACCAGCACATACTGTTGGGGGTGAGCCTTGGAGGTGGAGGGCTGTGCCACTGCCGAGACCGGGACGGCTTGAACTACCGCCTGATGGTGGGGCCTCTTATTCCTCCTGAAACGTTTGCCTCCTCTCGTCTGGGGGCCGCCAGATTCTGGGGTCTTGCGCTTGTAGGCAGAAATGCCCCAGCGAGAGCGCAGACTCTGGTTGGCCCTTGTAGCCTCGGCCATAACATTCGTAACCTCTTCTTCTGGGAAGAGGCTAGGCCCCAGATCGAGCTCTTAACGAGCTTGTTAGGCTCGTGACGGATAGTGGCATCAGCAAAATGAACTTTCTGCATTCCAGTCTGGCCATGATGAACTCGAAAAGGTCAGACTGAAAGCCAGCTAGCGGGGACTTAGCCAAGACCTGAAAGAATGGCTCGTCCGGCGCAGGAGACGGCAGTAGCTTCCGTAAGGCAGACGGAGTTCAAGGACTGGGCTAACTTAGTCCGGGCATCAAACTCCGCCTTTAACAAAGATTCCGCAGCTTGGGAGCTGCTCACTGAACTGTGAGGAAGCACAGAAGGGGTCCAGTTTTCCGACAGTGAAAGTGGACGGAGCGCCCACCCAGAACTCGCCACTTCCTGGGAATACCAGGAAGTGGGGTCTGTTTCCCTCAGCTGCGGTAACGATTACCTTCAAAGCACGCTCGGGCCGTAGCCAGAGCGACTTTGTTCAAGCAAGGGGTGGGCAGGTTGTCTCCCAGGGCGAAACATTGTGAAGTTGCCCTGAAAGGAGTCAACTTCGTATTTTCTGCCTGCCACTCCGTCCAGAGTGCGCAGGAGAGCCGACTGAGCTTGGTCCCTAGGGACGATGACAGTCTCCCTAGGAACCTTATCCGACCGAATCCATGCTTCCTCCGTTAATCTCACGAAGCCTGGGTAGGGGGCAAGAGATCGGGGGAAGAATTCCACCCTCCAGCCGCCTCGTGCAAGACCTTCAACCGTGAGTTTGCCATCATGTTGATGGCACGGAGGGCAAACGCCAAGGGTTACCGACATCGAACGCGGGGAGGTCCGCTGTGTCGGGATGACATACTGGGGTTCGGCTGGGGGTGGGCAAGCCATTCCCGCCAGTATATTATCATGACTGGCCAACTTTTCGGAGATTTTGGTGAATCTCGTGTCCAAATCCTCCGTGAACTTTCTGAAAAGTTGGTTCGCAAAGGCCTCTGCGTCGAAGGCAGGCTGGCGAGGAGGGCTTGGTTTTGCAGCCCTCTTACTCGCGCCTTTGCTGGAGGAACCAGACTTGCTCCCGGAGGCTACAGGTGCTGAGACCTTAGCCTTCGACGAGGGGAAGGGCGATGCCTTCTTGGAGGACGAGGACTTATAGCCCTTCGCCTTCCATGAAGTCTTCAACTTCAACTTGGGGATAGCAGACGGAGCTCTATCACCCAAGGAGGAAGACTTCACAAAACCTGCGAACGAAGAAATAGATGAAGGTGGGGAGTCAAAAAAGGGGGCCCGCCCAACAACCTCACCTACCTCGCTTTTACCACCTGGTCCTGCTCGGTGTTCATGGGTTCCAGGTCTAAGTCTAATGGCGGCGACGCCCTCCAAACCTCCTCGGCGTAGAGGATATCCACTTGGGGTGGCTGGGTCGCATCCAGGATTTGCTGGATGATGGGGTGGCAAGATCTTCTGGCACTGCGGCCGCCACCCGTGCGCCGGGTAGAGCAGGTCCCTCAACTTAGCGTCCAGGACGTAGGGCTTCCCGACGGAACATTCCTGCCAAACCCAGCCACCCAGGCCCGGAGGGATTCAAGGCAGACTTCTTGGAAGACTCGTCCGCCTGCAAGAAAACCAACAATTAGCCAAGAACGAAAAACAGTCCGGGAACCTCGTAAACAATATACAATATGAGGAGCGTAAACGGAGGAAGACTGTCACTTACCGACTCATCCTGGACGGTTGCGCATAAAGCGAAGCAAACCTCACAACCATCAGGGTGCCAAACTACCAGGTCGCCGAGCTGGACCGCACAACCAGCGTGGGTCCGCACACTACGTGACCGTAGGGTTGTTGGAGGAAGCGGTACACCCCGCTCCTCACAGCGAACAGTCTGTAAGTAGAAAAAGTACATGAACCCACCACCCTAAGCAATTTAAAGCCGGCAAGGCCGAAAATTCAACTACAACCGAATACTCCGGCGGAGAAGAACTCCCTTATCATAAACTGGGCCAATAAGCTCTAAATTACACAGAGTGGAAGGTAAAAGCTTCCAGACCCCGGAATACTCCGGGGAATGAAAGAATGAGACACCAAGAACTCACCACAAGGGCTGCCAGTAAAAATAACGGCGGAGCCCCCGGGTGTAGAACCGGACTCACGTATATATATATATATAAATGAGGAGAGTACTCCGTTAGATAAACAGACTTATCTAAATATATAAATTCATAAACAATAACATTAAACAAGTGACGGTACAAGGGTAAATACTCGGAGACCGGAGGATCCGCTCCTTATATAATATAAATCCTTTCCTCACTTACTTCCCCGCCGGAGAAACAAGGTGGGCAAGATGCTCGTATGTTTATAACATAAGCCGGAGCAATTATATATTACCCTATCTACGTAACCCGACGGGGAGAGGAGAAGTGTGGGATAGAGTGTCGAACACGTTCGAGCTAACGAACCACCAACACCAACACAGCGATGCTAGGGACTGTATGGGAGGAGCGAATCCTCTACCAAATGGAGGAGTCCCTGAACTCGGAGAAAACGCCATCTAGCGTCACCCGCGAGTAGAGCAAGGCTGGAGGGGTGGTGGGGGGGGGGGTGGAGTAGGGGAGAGAGGTAGGCTACGAAGAAAGGGAACAGGAGACAGGGGAAAACATATCACCCGCTCAACTGCACACATACACCACTCCAAGAATAATGAAACTTGGGAGGGTAGCTTACTACTAAGGGAAGCTACCCAGCCCGATGCCCACTCCTACCTAGGCGAAGCCTAATAGGGACCTAACCTAGTATAGGCTAGGAAAATGGAAGGAGTGCGGAGGGGAGGAGGAAGCAACAGGGAGAGAAATTTTGTGCCGAGAACCAACCGGGATCGAGAAGAGGGGCAAGGAGGCGACTAGCCTAGAGGAAACACATCCAAAGAACTCTATTCCCCCAAATGAAGGAAGAGAACTAAGGGGCTCACTCTGCCCACCAAAAACGACCCCGGAGGAAACAGCAACCAAAACTCCTCAACCTGATGATCTCCACACCCAGGGCAAGGGATGGAAGCAAAACAAGCCTACTCCACTAAATAACCATCACACATAAAAATGGGAACAAAAATGTGCTCAATAGGTGCGTAGCCTACCTCGGGGAAGCGGTTAGATCTGAGGCTGCCGCCACCACGAGGAGGTAAACAAAAAATAAAATAAAATAAAAAGAGAGCACCATCTCCAAGAATAAAATAATTAGCCTAATAGAGACCAAAAATAATAAGGAACCCAACCTGGGGGGGTACCTGGACGGGGCATCACCCTCACAAAGGCCGACAGGCCAATGATACGTAATTTCGGGAAAAAAAAGGGGGAGCCACCGCAGGGAACCCACCAGGATGGGAACCAAGGGGCAAAAATATATCTATAACGACAAGGAGACAACCCCAACAGAAAAGAACTGATGGGGTCGCCTGCGGATCGACATGGTTGGCGGAGGGACGCCGAGGCGCCATAATAAGATCTCAATATTTATGAAAAGACGAGACCGTAACAGCCAAAAAATAGAACAAAACCCCACAAGAAGATGGTACTTAACTTGGAGATGGTAAAGCTGCTCGATGACATGGCGAAGATGAAAATAATCCAAAAAAGGGGCACGAGCACACAAAAGAAATGGTCGCAATCACGTGCTAGAAAATGGAATGTAGGTGGCGCTGGTGTCGCCATCCTGGCGGGTGTTGAGTGTAGGGGCTGTAACGGCTCACCGCTCTGTTCCGGGGGTTTTGATAAGGAGAGATCTTTCGAGTATGTTTCCGTGGTAGTGGTATTTCACTCACCCTTCCTTATACCGACGCCTTCCTAGAAGACGCCGACTGGGGGTAGTAACCCCAGCTTTCCTGAAAGCTCTTTTTTTCTTTGGTATATCTAGCATTATTATACCTAGAAATTGTGCTGTAATGGAATTTCACCGCTGACACGGACTGAACTCAGAAATAGGATTATCGTATTTGTAAACAGTGCGGGGGCAGTAGCGCTAATGAGTTCCCAAACTCTGCCTCCGACACCTGTCAGTTGTGGATCTGAGGTCGCCTATGGTTGGTATGTTTATCAGTATTGTCCCCTGAGAGTATATTGTGATTTTTAGCCAATTGAGTTTTGAAGGCCACTCCTACCTTGGCACTGGCCTGTGGCTGGATATGTAGTCTCTAACGGTTGTGTATGTTCGTCTGTACTGTTCCTGTAGTATATATATTTGTGACTTCTAATACTGTGCATTAGTCCTTTATCAGTGGCTTGGAAATAAAGTCGAAACCGGTTAGGACGTAAACCCCGTCTCTTATTTTTCACCTGTGGTAATGTGTGATACATATATACATATATATGTGACATATAATGGCTAGTTAATTATTAATGAGCTTTCTATTCAATTTCTCTATTATCTTCTAGAAATTGAATAAAAGTCAGATAAATAACCAGCTAGCCACAATATATCACACACACTCATTATATATATATATATATATATATATATATATATATATATATATATATATATATATATATATATATATATATATATATATATATATATATATATATATATATATATCTATAGAGACCAAGGGCAGATGGAGAGGCACACTAACAATCTACAGTTTTTATTGTATTTACGGCGTTTAATAATCCATTGCATTTTCAAGGCTGCAATGACACAATTTTGTTTAATAAAAAGGGACGTCACTATATAAAATTATAAAGATAAAAAAATAAAATAAAATAAAAATGTACATACATTTCTTAAAATATCTTAAAACAAACCTACCCAGTACATGGCTAAAAAGTGACTAAACAGAAGAAGGTAAAACTACTCGAAAACAAAGAGAACAGCAGAGAAATCACAAAATAAACAAGGGTGTTGAGGACGTCTGGGCATTTAACGAGGAACGAAAGCTTTAATGAAAATTGACTCTAAAGTCGTAAGCTCGTCCTCGTGTTGGGCTGAGGCTATTATTTCAAGTTTTTCATATCAATCTGCGTTTGCAGATTGCAGAGTGATTTCTTATATTTGATAATTCAGGCCTGGACAATCTGCATCCCGTCCTATAACTGACGCCCTGATGACTACAGACACGGACTTTCAGTAGCCGCCTTACATCCAACGAGGTTCCCAGCTCGCACTTGGGACAAGTATATTTGTAAATGATGTTGGATGCTAGAGACGGGCACAGTCTATCCTTAGATCTGAAAAGAGACCCGAGCGTTAAAGGGTTTTTCGAATAAGTTTCATATTTACAAACGGGAATTCTTTGCTAATGATCTTTATAACTTTTTGCGAAACTCATCGTTGAACAGGAAGGGAAATTTAGCATAGATATCAAGTTTGGGAACATCATAAATGACACGTGGCTCACTAAAATTCAAATCTAACAACTTTCTCAAAATTCTGTAAAAGTGTTTTAGAGGAAAACAATTATTTCTAAAAACCTGTCAGGAACTCAATTTAATCTGTGGAAGCCTTGCCAAGACGATGTCAGAGTAAGGGCCCTGTGGAGGAGTGTAAAAATAGCATTTAATTTAAAATTAAAATGACAAGCACTGTAAAAATTAGTACCCAACCCAGTAAAGGTGCTCTTTCTGTATATACTGGTATGGAAACCCTCCGAGTCCCTGAAATACGTAGGTCCAGAAAAGGGAGCGATTTGCATATTTCCTTCTCTATAGTAAAGTTAATATTGGAGTGCTGGGCATTAATAAAATCTAAAAACAGGTGAGATTGAAATTCATGTCTAAAAAGAACGAATGTGTCATCCACATAACGTCGATAAAATAGGGGGCAAAGGTTGGAGGGGCAGGAATCTAAGAATGACTCCTCCAGGGAGTTCATAAAGATGTTAGTGAAGGTGGGGCCGAGTGGACTACCCATCGCCATCCCTTCCACTTGTTTGAAGGAAGTACCATTAAAAACGAAGACCGTGTCCCGCACGGCCAGTTAAGAAACCTGTTTAAAATGAGACTTATTAAAATTATGAAACATAGAGTCTTCGTCAGAAAATAATTTGCTTAAAATAATATTAATAGTTTCTTCAACAGGGACATTAGTAAATAACGACTGACATCATAGCTAGCCATATAAAAGTCCTGAGTCCTGTTTAAGGATCTCGTTCTTAAAATCCAAGGAGTTCCTGAGAGTGTAGGCGTTGTTGGTTAAAGGTTCGAGGAGGGGTACCAGGTACTTAGCTAATTTATAGTTAGGGGTATTTATTGATGAAAGAATCGGTCGCAAAGGAATATTGTCTTTGTGTATTTTGGGACTTTTATATGGCTAGCTATGATGTCGAGTCGTTATTTACTAATGTCCCTGTTGAAGAAACTATTAATATTATTTTAAGCAAATTATTTCCTGACGAAGACTCTATGTTTCATAATTTTAATAAGTCTCATTTTAAACAGCTTAACTTGGCCGTGGATGGGACACGGTCTTCGCTTTTTAATGGTACTTCCTTCAAACAAGTGGAAGGGATGGCGATGGGTAGTCCACTGCCCCACCTTCGCTAACATCTTTATGAACTCCTGGAGGAGTCATTCTTAGATTCCTGCCCTCCAACCTTTGCCCCCTATTTTATCGACGTTATGTGGATGACACATTCGTTCTTTTAGACATGAATTTCAGTCTCACCTGTTTTTAGATTTTATTAATGCCCAGCACTCCAATATTAAGTTTACTATGGAGAAGGAAATATGCAAATCGCTCCCTTTCCTGGACCTACGTGATTTCAAGGGACTCGGAGGGTTTCCATACCAGTATATACAGAAAGAGCACCTTTACTGGGTTGGGTACTAATTTTTACAGTGCTTGTCATTTTAATTTTAAATTAAATGCTATTTTTACACTCCTCCACAGGGCCCTTACTCTGACATCGTCTTGGCAAGGCTTCCACAGCGAAATTGAGTTCCTGACAGGTTTTTTTAGAAATAATTGTTTTCCTCTAAAACACTTTTACAGAATTTTGAGAAAGTTGTTAGATTTGAATTTTAGTGAGCCACGTGTCATTTATGATGTTCCCAAACTTGATATCTACGCTAAATTTCCCTTCCTGTTCAACGATGAGTTTCGCAAAAAAGTTATAAAGATCATTAGCAAAGAATTCCCGCTTTGTAAATATGAAACTTATTCGAAAAACCCTTTAACGCCGGGTCTCTTTTCAGATCTAAGGATAGACTGTGCCCGCCTCTAGCATCCAACATCATTTACAAATATACTTGTCCCAAGTGCGAGCTGGGAACCTACGTTGGATGTACGAGACGGCTACTGAAAGTCCGTGTCTGTAGTCATCAGGGCGTCAGTTATAGGACGGGATGCAGATTGTCCAGGCCTGAATTATCAAATATAAGAAATCACTCTGCAATCTGCAAAACGCAGATTGATATGAAAAACTTCAAATAATAGCCTCAGCCCAACACGAGGACGAGCTTACGACTTTAGAGTCAATTTTCATTAAAGCACTCGTTCCTCGTTAAATGCCCAGACGTCCTCAACACCCTTGTTTATTTTGTGATTTCTCTGCTGTTCTCTTTGTTTTCGAGTAGTTTTACCTTCTTCTGTTTAGTCACTTTTTAGCCATGTACTGGGTAGGTTTGTTTTAAGATATTTTAAGAAATGTATGTACATTTTTATTTTATTTTATTTTTTTTTTATCTTTATAATGGATTATTGGCAAACGCTGTCGGCCACAATAAAACTGTAGATTGTTAGTGTGCCTCTCCATCTGCCCTTGGTCTCCATTATTGGGCTTCCGCCATCATCGTCAGATATATATATATATATATATATATATATATATATATATATATATATATATATATATTATACATACACACACACACACACACACACACACACACACAATAGAAGCAGAAAGTTCGTACAGGGTGACAAGACATGAATGAACTTTTCGCTATTTCTTCAGGATCCCCTCCCATTGTTTTCAAAGGGAAAAAATTAATTTTTTTTGACTGCTTGGCCCCGTAACTGGTCTTTCCCTGAGACAAAATGACTAACTGGTATTTATTAGTAACCCATCGGTAAAACTGAGGGGCTTCAGTAAGCGATCTTTTGTGTACAAATTCCGACACATTTGAGCGTGATTTTCTGACATCCAGTGCTGTTTTTCTCGAGTCCCGTGGCTCCAGTCTCGGGTTGCCAACTCTGACAAATTTCAATAAAGGACAGTAATTAGAAATGTAGCCATATTTTTAAAATTAAGGTTTAAATCTATCCACAAGTTTGAATATACTTTGACCAAACCTTTACACAGGCTTCTAGTTTTTAAAGTTGTATTCGTTCTGACTTGTGGCGGACTTCAGCAATTGTGGATCATGTTTTATTTTTCCGAAAATTCCCATCAAGTGTCTTTCTTCAAGTTAAAGTGTATGAAAAGTTCACTTTTCATTAGTTCTATGGAGCATCTGTTTCTTTCATTTCGCCATTCAGATGACATTACACTAAAAATGTGTTCACCGTATGCTGATGTTCCGGGGATTAAAAGCGCAAATGAAACTATTTTAAATATAGTGACGCACTTATGATTAGCACTTTTGAAAATCATGTACCATTTGCTGCATGTTGTTTTGCATTCTGCAAACAGGTCAGAACTTTGAATCTTGCTGAAACTTTCTTGAATTAATAAAACTTCACCAAAGAGGTTATCCATGTCCAAATTAAGCTTGACTTTCAACTTCAAATCTTCTACAATTTCTACAAATTTCTAATATTTTGGGAAGGAATATCTTAATAAAACTTAGATTTGATAACTTTCCAAATGTTGAATTTTCATCAGTCGATTCTTTTTTCCAAATATGTTATTGATGACCTAAGAAATAATCTAAAGTCTTCAGTTGTCTCTTGGGCTTCAGTAATATCTACATTTTTAAGAAGTTGGTGAACTTGATACCCAAAGAATTTTTCATCATATCGGGATTTTAACTTATTTAGAAGTCGGCCAAAATAATGAAAACATCTGCTGCTGAAGTTTCATTCTTCTCCAGTTCTTGAACGGCTGATTTAAATATCTCCATAACATGCTGCGAGAACAGCAAATAAATTTCAATAAGCTGAGAAATTTCTGTGGAATCATTATCTATTCTAAGAAGTTGAAGTAATTGTTTAGAGCAATCAGTCGGTCTGCTCAAGAAATAAAAACTTAAAGCTTTCCAAGAAAGTAAAAGTCTTTTCAATGCATGGCTGCAGGGATAGCAGCCACCTACTGGATACATGTCGAAGAATTTCATTAAATTCTGTATCTACAAACAAATGAAACTCTTTAAGAGTTTCGCGTCTTTTTGCTGACATTGAGAAATGGCCATAAATTTTCAGGACAATATTGTCAATGTCCACATTCAAGTTTCCCAAAGCAAATCTTGCTGAATTGTGTAATATGTGCGCACTGCAGTTAGCCTTAACAATACCATCATTCAATGTGCGAATGTTTGTATATAAAGAATGGATTACTCCAAAATTGCAATTTATTTCTGCACTAAAACAAGAAACTCTTCCAATCAAGTTGAAATTATCCATAGTGTTTTTCAAACAATTGAACATTCCCTCTGCATTCTCGATAAAATCAATAATATAATTTCCCGTGCCATGTTCCATGCTGAAATACTGAACACATGCAGGGAACATTTTCCTGTTTTTTTTATATTTGAAGCATCAGTTTGAAGTGCAAAAAATAGAGGAGGATCATGTTGTTTCAAATCATCCATAACCACTCCTAATGCCTTTTTACCTAGCACATTTGTAACAACTGCCTCGGATTTAGTTCGACCACAAGATACTTTTGCTGCAACTTTTGAATCCTGGTTAAGTTTTGAATTTAATTTCAGGACACAATCCAGCGAGTTGTATGAATGATTGTGTTTAACTGCATGATATATTTGAGCTATTTCCGAAGCAACTACAATACCTTCTTCTTCTGAATTAGTTTTCACTCAAAATTATCAATTAGAGAACTGCAAGCTCAAGTTTTAATTCTCGTTTTGTGGTTATCCGAATTTGCATGTTGAGTTACTGCTAAAGCACCCATGTATCTAATTTTAAAATCACTTTGACAAATGTCACACTTTTGCCTCTTGTGGATTACTAGTTTCTACCAACCATTCATACTCCTTTTTCCAGTCCCTGTTAAATGAGCACATGGGCTTTTTTTTTCTTCACTGGGTGTTCCATGATCTGGCAACAGAAAACCATTAAACATTAATTGCTTTTTGATATCTATTTTCAAAGTCAACATTTAATGAACTAAGCTAGTCAACTAAGTAATGCGATTTTCAGTCGTATATATACTTGTAATAATTTGTTATTAATTGCCTGAAAATAATACATGTATAAGTAACACCATCGTAACCATATTCTTAACCAAGTAGCTAACCATACTTATTGTTGTATCACCAGCAACCTAATAGGTATCAATATACAGCTACAGTAAAATAACTGTCATGTAACCTTCCTTTACAGATACTAAGAGCACAGTAACTGAACAAGTCTGAAGTTCACAACCAGTGTTGTCAAATGACAATGATGAAAAGGAGCAAAATTCCCCTCAAAAACAGAGGCAAAAAAAAAAAAAAAAATAAATAAATAAATAAATAACCTAAAAAAAACTCCTAAGAAAAGAGCTAAGTAAAAAATAGATAAACAAATAAATTAATATAAAATTATATCATAATAAATATATAATGCTATAAGAAAAATATAACTATAACGGAATATTGCTTCCAACTTTGCAGCGGTGTCACATTTCTTAACTAACAAGTTAGTAAAAGACACTGTCTATTACGGGACTGCATTAATATTTTCTCGTCTCTGTATGTTATACCAGCTGACAATATTTTGCTGCACTAGCATACTTGCAATAGGCCTATTTACAGTGTGCATCTGTATTATTCCTGGACCTGGTACAGTATACACTGTCTGGTACGGGACCGCATTAATATTTTCTTGTCTCTGCATGCTTCAGCCTACCAGCTGACACTATTTTGCTGCAATAGCACACTTGTAATATTTGCAGCGTGCTTTTGAATGATCACCCGGTATAGCTAGTACTTCACATAACCACATACTAAAAGCTTTTTCAGTAAGCCATTCTTTTCTAAATTTTTGAATGTTTTCTTCTTCTTACTTATATTTTTAAGATATAATGCGCTCTTATTTCACAAAATATATTGCGTGCAAGGAGCTGACAATTTTATGAAAGAAAAATGAGATGAATTAACCTCCACATATGTTAGACATAATGACAATGAAAGCATATCTTTGCACGTCACAACGTTGAAAAGGCAACTGAAACTGAAAGTGACTGGACCCGAGCAGCAGCGGCACACAAACTTAACAGAAAGAGTATGTAGCGCGTACAGTACTAGCGCCTTACAAACTACCACTACCATTGTCAAGTTTGTGCACAATTCTGCACATCACGTTGCCATCAATTTTGTTGACAGTGGTAATATGACAGAAATAAAGGACATTTGGCATCCTTTCTAAATGCAAAAAAGGACTATGACTGAATACCTAAATTAAAGGGCTGTCCTTTGAAATAAAGGACGGTTGGCAACCCTACTCCAGGCAAACAGCTGGAAGGAGATATGGTTGTTGCTATTGTAACCCTTTACAAAGAGGGGCTAAGATCTGGGCTTATAGCTGAAAGCTTAAATTAAAGCCTAGAGTAGTTCAGAGGTGGTTGGCGAGATATTGTAAAAAAAGGGAGTCAAGTATTCCAATGGCTCTTCCTAGGTTTGGGCGTCCCAGGAAAATTTCTGAGAGAGTTTCTCGCAAAATAGAGCGTGTATTGGAAAAAGAGCCCTCCCTCCCTCCCTTATAGCTCACAAAGTGAAAGTAGAGTATCCAGACAGTCTAGGATGTCTCTGTGAGTTGCATAAGCGATCAGTTAGCAAAGTATCACAGCTCTCTTGCCAAGGTTAAGCCAATATTGAGTGTTCGAAACATTATAATATAGGAAGGCATTTTCACAGAAATACGAATAAAAAAATCAATGTTTTCCTTTGAAAATAGTGGGAGGCAATCTTTAAGAAATAGCGATAAGTTTGTGCATGTCTCATCACCCTGTACGAACTTTCTGCTTCTATATATATATATATATAGATAGATAGATAGTTCCATTCCGATAGTTCCATTCCAATGCTACGCTGTAACCTGGAAAACGACGTAACCTTGAACATCGCAAGAAAAATGTATAAAAATGAGAAATTAAGTGATGAAAGCCTTAATTTTAATCTTCTGGGTGTACTGTACAGTATTTTACTTGCATTCTGATGAAGTGTGCATCCAAAAACCTCCAAATTTTTTAATTTACATTGTAGCTGTATGTACTTTACTGTTCTATCGCAGCATAAGAAGACGATGTAACCTCAGAACATCTGCTGTAACCTGGAACCGATTTTTTTAATGAACATATTTGAAAAGCGACGTAAACTCGGAACGAAGTAACCCGAGTCTGATGCAAGCCAGGGACTGCCTGTAGATAGATAGTGGTACAGTTTGAATTCTTGCATATTTAATGACCGTGAAGGCTTTTTGAGTTCATTAGAGGGTACGTGAATGTACAGTATATCATCACCTGATATTTTTTACTCTTGGAAACACATCGAGAGTATATTGTAGTTTAATGACTCTACTGATTTTCTTTAAGCATAAATTCTTGTGCCCAGTGTATATGAATTTTAAGGATGCTTACGCATTCTAGGGCATTAATTTGAAATGTTTCCAATTGTCACAAGTTATTAGTCATTTTGGGGGTTAGATTTTTGTGGTAAATGTTGCTAAAAGTAGAAGACCTGTGTGTTATCACCTTTTATCTGATAAAATACAAAGATATTCAAATATCTTTGGCAGCTCTGAGAATGACTCACAGTGCAGTTTTGTTATCTGTTTCCCATTTAACTTTGAATTTGATGCTGGGCACTAATATATTTAATTTTGAAATAAATTCGTTGAAATTGCCCCACATATTGTCCAAAAATGTTCGGATATCATCTATATATTTCACCACAGCATATCTTTATTTTTTATTGCATTTATTATTCCAGTTTCAAAATATTCATTTTCTTGATGTAATAAATAGATACACGACAGAATACAAATTTACCTAATACAGAAAACCAATATTTTCACTTTCATACTTTCTCTATCTTAGTTATCATGACATTTCTATTGAGATTGGCATAGCCAGCAATTTATTCTGAAGAACCTTGCAGACTTTCTCCTTAGATTGTCTGGAAAAGGATATTTAACTAATCTCTAAGCAGCTGTCATCTTTAAAGTACCCTGACCGTATAATTGAGAAAGCGATCCATACAGGTTACAGAATCTTCTACTATCCCCCTCAAAACGACTAGAAAGACGCCCAACAATAAAATAAAAATCTCACACCTGGACGGGATTAAGACGTTGACACAGATACTTGGAAACTCTAACCTTTTTGCTTTTACTTACCCAAATACCCTAGCCAAATCAGGGACCTTTTTGCTTTTACTTACCCAAATACCCTAGCCAAATCCCTGATTAATGTCCAACAAAAGCCAGTCCTCAAAGACACGAGTATACGAAATCCCTTGCCTTGACTGTGACCAATCCTACATTGGTTTTACAGGTAAATCCCTCCCCCAGAGATTAATACAACATAAACGTTCAGTTAGGTATGGCCAACAGAGATCAGCTATTTTTAACCACATAAATACCATAATCACAGAATAAAGTGTAATTTGTCATGTAAAATTTATAACAGCAATTGTTGGTTCAAAAGCCAGATAGTAGAATCAGCATTGATCAAACAAAGAAATACGATGAACCTCTCAAAAGGAGCTTGAGACTCAGATATTATAGATTAAATGTTCCTCCAACCAGCGATTAAGAAGATTAAGGAGAAATTGTCAACTGGAGTGACGAAATGGCTGACCTCTGGATCTCTAGGTATAAATACCGCTTTACTGTAACTCATTCATTACCGCCTTGAAGAGGGAGACAGTGGTTATCTAAAATATAACATTAATTTTCTACTTTCTGGCATTTTATGGGCTCCTTTTATTAGATGGAATTCTGTTTTAACAATATATTTCAGTTTATATATATATATATATATATATATATATATATATATATATATATATATATATATATATATATATATATATATATATATATATATATATGTATATTGTATATATATGTATATATATAATATATATGCATATATATAATATATATGCATAGATATATTATATATATTGGCATTTTTATGGGCTCCTTTATTAGATGGAATTCTGTTTTAACAAAATATTTCATTTTATATATATATATATATATATATATATATATATATATATATATATATGTGTGTGTGTGTGTGTATATATATATATATATATATATATATATATATATATATATATATATATTATATATATATATATATATATATATATATATATATATATATATATATATATATATGTATATATATGTATATATATATATATATATATATATATATATATATATATATATATATATATATATATATATATATATATATATATATATATATATATATATGCTAATCTGTTCCAGAAGAAGCGTCAAGATCCAATTTAGTCGAATTCTGAATCAATTTCTCCCATAAGAAATAACTGAAAATGGATTAATCCATTCCCGACCACCAGTCATTACCCCAACCTTGCCTTTTTATACAAAACATTACACAGATTACAATTAGATAAGTTCAGAGTTAAGTAACTTACCGTATCAGAAGCACTTTTTACATTTTTAAATGCATACTGTATAAAAAAAATTCACCTACGACCAATGCGGCTGTATTACCGATAGTAGACTGAGCGCCATAGGCTAGGCTAGGTAGCCTATAGGCACTACCAGAATGTACTGCAACGGGTACACACAAAAACTGTTGTTAATAATAATAACATTGAAAAACAAGCCTGATTATTACAGTAAATTAATAATACAGTATTTATAAACCGAATTACTGTATGTCTGTTATCATAAAATTAAGAAAAATTTCGTAAGTTACATCGGCATTCGGCAGCTTGTGGCATGAGCAGATGTAAACAAACCAAAGTGCTATCCTGGTGGCGTTTTGTGGTACTAAGTACATAAACGTTCTTTATGTTCAGTATTTATGGTAAATTTCATACAGAGTCTACTGGAATAGTGAACAAAATCACTGTAAAACATCTTTCAATAAATATTATGATACCCTAACGTAATGTAAAACTATATTGTCCTATTCTGCTTAACATCATTTGTAACATAACTAAGGTAATTGTTTATTACTGTACGATGGTTGAAATACAAGCAAAAGGGGCTGTTGTTATCTGATTCTGATTCAGTGATAAAACAGTTTCTCAGTCGGTCATTTATGGCTGTATGCGTTTACACAAGAGTATAACGTTACTAACAATACTCTTATTGTTACTTTTTTAACTAGAAGATGGGATAAAGAGTTGGAGGAAAAGAAGCTGGTCTATTGTAATTTGGTCTCTCTCGCTGCCAGATTGTATGCTGCTGCCTACACCAGTGCGAAATTTAAAAATATTTTATAAATATTGTGGTATCAGTATTAATTGTTTACCCCATTGCAAAATCGAATTATCTTAAGGTGAACTATCGTAACTCAAGCACTACTTGAATATTTTAATAGTTTTATCACAAAAAGTGCATTTAGTCATGAAAATGAGATGAAAATACAGTAATTAGTGAATATTTCTCAGTGAAAAATATTGTGAATGGGCGGATTTTCAGTGAATAATGCATACATATGCTCCATAGAGAAATCCGCAAATAGGTGAGACCACGAATACAGGGAGTTTACTGTACCCATCCATCGTTCCTCTCACAACTGCCTTCGCTTTACCCCTAGGGAGACAGTTTTCCAATTCAGGGCACTTTATTTTGGGCTCTCAGCCACTTCCCCAAGTGTTCACCCCTTTGTTCACACTTGTCCTTGCTTGGGCCCATTTGCATGGGATACGTCTGTTGAGGTACCTGGACACCTGGCTGGTCCTGGCGAACTTGTTGCCACAGTTGCTTCAGGACAAGGATCATCTTTTCGAATTTTGTCACAACCTGGGAATGGTGGTCAACTTAGAGAAATCTGATCTCACACCAAGCAGAGCGTGAAATCTGATCTCACACCCAAGCAGAGGGTAAAGTATCTGGGCATGCTAATAGATGCAGCAGCAACGAGAGCCTTCCCTTTGGACTCGCATATCAACAGGCTCAGAGGGGCAGCGCAGAAGTTCCTGTCTCGACAGGAACAACATGCTTGTCAGTGGCTATTTGTTCTCCTCCCTCATGGGTGGCTTCACCTATGCTCTCTTCAGTGGAGGATGAAGGAATTTTGGTCCATGACAAAGGACCCTCCATTCTTTCCAATCCCTCTCTCAGAGGAGGTAAGGAAAGATCCTAACCCTTTAACGCCGACTGGACGTATTTTACGTCGACAAAAATTGTCTGTCGGGTGCCAAGTGGACGTAAAATACGTCGACTACAAAAAGTCTTTTTAAATATTCACGAAAAAATACTTATAGGCCTAGTTTGTGGAAAATTTTAAATCACGCGCCTTGAGGGATGTTGGGAGTTCACGGATCACACTGTTGTTTTGTTTACAAGCGTGACCCAGCTGCGCATGCGCAAATTTCTTTCTTCTCGCACTACAAAGCATCAGCGACGCATTGTCAGAGAGCGATTTCTCGACGCATTCATGTTTTGCTGAACTTGTGCAAGTGTTAGCATGTTTGTGACGCAATAGGACGTTTGCAGAGATGTCCCAATGTCGGTAGTGAGCGTGTGAGGGGCGATTTAGATTTGGATGCTGGAGAGGGACCAAGCACCTAAGGTGACCCAGTTTTTCAACACCGTGTTGTACGGCCATGTGTGGCCAAAAGGGACCAAGGGCCGCACCCTGTGCCTTTTACGACCCCTAGGAAACATCGGGGTGTCCTGAGAGGCATTCGTAAACATTTGGGAGCTCGATCGAGAGCAGGTGGAAAGTCCTCATTTTGATGGCAGTTGGTCATCTAGTGACGAGGACATCACGCCCGATGTCAGTGACAACGAGTATTTGCCCCAATGTCCATATGAGAGCCACAGCATGAAAGTGAACTGGAGTTCAGTGGTTTCAGTGCTTATGAGGGAGAGTCTGAGCACTAACTCTGCTGAAAATCAGAATTTTTTTAGTCACTTTGTCGTAATTTTTGCGCCGTTTTCTATTAGGCATTACATAAAGTGTTATACATGAAAATATGCACAATTTAATGTAGAATACAACAAAAATAACTCATGGTTGTAGCTTTTATCAATTTTGAAATATTTTCATATAAATCTCGATAAGTGCCAAAATTTCAACCTTCAGTCAACTTTGACTCGACCGAAATGGTGGAAAAATGGAATTGTAAGCTAAAACTCTTACATTCTAGTAACAATCAATCATTTACCTTCATTTTGCAACAATTGGGAAGTCTCTAGCACAATATTTCAATTTATGGTGAATTTAAAAAAAAAAATTTTCCTTACCTCCGCGCACGCTAACTCTGCTGAAAATCTCAGAATTTCTTTAGTCACTTTGTCGTAATTTTTGCACCATTTTCTATTATGCGTTACATAAAGTGTTTTACATGAAAATGTGCACAATTTCATGTAGAATACAACAAAAAATAACTCATGGTTGTAGATTTTATCAGTTTTGAAATATTTTCATATAAATCATGATAAGTGCCAAAATTTCAACCTTTGGTCAACTTTGACTCGACCGAAATGGTCGAAAAATGCAATTGTAAGCTAAAGCTCTTACATTCTAGTAACATTCAATCATTTACCTTCATTTTGCATCAAACGGGAAGTCTCTAGCACAATATTTCAATTTATGGTGAATTTTTGAAGAAAACTTTTTCCTTACCTCCGCGCATGCTAACTCTGCTGAAAATCTCAGAATTTCTTTAGTCATTTTGTCGTAATTTTTGCACCGTTTTCTATTGGGCGTAACATGAATTGTTACACATGAAAATGTGTGCAATTTCATGTAGAATACAAGAAAAATAACTCATGGTTGTAGCTTTTATCAATTTTGAAATATTTTCATGTAAATCATGATAAATAGAAAAAATTTGACCTTCAGTCAACTTTAACTCAACCGAAATGGTCGAAAACTGCAATTGTAAGCTAAAACACTTACAGTCTAGTAATATTCAATCAATTACCTTCATTTTGCAACAAATATTTCGATTTATGGTGAATATTTGAAAAAACTTTTTTACATCCGTGCGTTACGAATTCATGTATCATTTTGTGATAATATTTTCTCTGTGTTGCTTTGATCATTTTACAATTTGTTATATACCAAAATAATCGCAATTTAGTGTACAATACAACAAAAAAAAAAAAACTCATTAGCTTTAACCGTTTTGCTCAAAGCGCGATCTGTATACAATTATACATGAATTTTTTTTTTGCGCTGTCATATATTCCAATATTTATATATGATAATATTTTTTTTCATTTCTGGTGGTTGCATACTAAACTTCAGGCAGTGACAAAAAAAGTAGCCAAAAATGAACTCTTAATCTTAAAAACTAAGCGTGCTGTGATTTTTTGGAAAAAACTTTCTTTCTGCTTCGGTGCTAACTCTCAAACCACACTGGTCAAACCACACTGGCATACGGGAGACACTTTTGTAAATAGAGGCTCGGCGTTTAAGGGTTAATAGGAGTGCCATTAGGTACTCCCCCTCCTGAGATGTATCTGCTTTTAGATGCATCTACGGAAGGATGGGCGCACACTTGGAGGGGTTGCTAGTGTCAGGTGTGTGGAACTAGAATGACAGACCTCTACATCAGTGTCCTGGAACTCAAGGCAGTCTTTTTTTAGCCCTTCAGAAGTTTCAGGACCGAGTTTTGGGGCATGCCATGGTGTTTATGAGCAACAGCACCACAGTGGTGGCAAACATCAACAAGCAGGGAGGGCTAGTTTCCTTCCTGTATATGAGTTGGCAGTGTAGGTGCATGAATGGGTGGTAGCGCACTCAGTAGAGTTGTCAGCCAGAAACAGTCCTGGGTCCCAGAATGTTCTGGCAGACAAGCTCAATCGCCAGAGTCAGGTGATAGGGACAGAATGGTCCCTACACCAAAACATTGCGGAGAAGCTGTTCGATCTTTAGGGCTTTCCAGTGTTAGATCTTTTTGCAACCCAGTACAACAGGAAATTACTAGTTTGTCTCAATTGTACTGGACCCATGGGCAGTGATGAAGACATGTTCCAGTACCCATGGGACAACCTGGAGTCATACGCCTTCCCTCCGTTCTGTCTGATTCTTTGGGTGCCTTGATCACCCTGAATCTGGAATTGAATGGTAACTCCCAAATGGCCTCATGCCGAGTGGTATCCAGACCTCCTAGCTTTGTTACCAAAGGTACCGAGAGAGATTCCCCTGTGGTACAGCCTGCTGTGCCAGTTATACATAGAGAGGTATCACAAGGCAGTAGAAGGGCTGGCACTTCACGCCTGGAGACTATCCAGTGTCTCTTGCAAGCAAGAGACTTTTCTCGCCACACAACGAAGGAGATATCTGGGTGCCTGCAGAAATCCTCAGCGGCTGTGTACCAGGGGAAATGGGCTGCCTTCTGTAGTTGGTGTCATTGACAAGACATCTTGCTGGTCAGAGCTACTCTTCAGCAGGTAGCAGATTTTCTTTTGTGTCTTTGCCAAGAGAAGCTTCTCTCAGTTGCGACCATCACGGGCTATAGAGCTGCCCCTGGCCAGGTCCCCCAGTTGCAGGGGGGTAGATCTCTCATCCTTGTGGGAGATCTCAATGCTTTTGAGAAGTTTTGAACAGTCTTACCCACACAGGGAACTTGGTCCCCCTAAGATGTGACTATTTTAAGGAGCCTGACTCGTCCACCATATGAGCTATTGAGAGAGCCATCAGAGAGGGATCTTACCTGTAAGACTGTTTTCTTGCTTGCCCTGGCTGCAGTGAAGAGAGTTGGTACTACCTTACGTTAACTCGGCATCTCAGGTCTGAGTGTTGACGCTTCTTCATTAGCACCAGATCGACCAAGGAAGAGATGTCGAAGAACATGATCTCTTTCTGGCTTCGTGAGACAATCAAGCGGGCATACTCTTTGTGTGACAAGGTAGATGGGATCACAGTCTGGGCAAGAGTTTATGAGGTTAGGGATATTGCCCTCACATTTTGGAAGAACCTGTAGGTTCAACGGGTATTATGAGCAGGGTGTGGTCCCGCCAGACCACATCATACATGTCATTTTACCTTCAGGACATTGCGGATAAGTTATTGGACACGTTTTCCTTGGGTCCCATGGTGGTTGCTCAACAAGTTGTGTAGCTCATCTGGCTCTCCTAAGGGAACATGTTGCATCTTGTCTAAGATGATCAGTAAGTGGGATACAATGTGAGTGAGTGACTGGTCTTGTCCCCATTCTCTTTTACCTTTCTCTCCCGTACAGCAGAGAGGCAGGTAGCAAGCCTTCTTGCACTATACTGGTGAGTCATGCAGGTTAGTCTATATGACAGGAGCACCCTGTCTTTCATCTTTAGCAGATTGTTAGATGCATGCTCCATCTCTCTTTAGACAAGGGGAGAGAGGGATTGACAGTGAAACAAACCCGTTGGTTTTATTAGCAGTCTTATTGTGTCCAACAGTATGAGTTCATCCAAGCCTTTATTGATGTACTGTAAAGACACAAACTCATTACTTCACCTCCAGAAGTCTAGCAGTTGTAACATCCCACATGTTCAACAGGCTCGAGGTGCGGGATTCCTTCCTCAGCTCTTCAAGACCACTAAGGTATTCCTGGGTGGGAAGAATTACCTGTCGATCTAGAGATTTACCCAGACTCCACCTTCCAATGGGTAAGTCTCCTATGTAAAGACCAAAAGTTTGTATTTGTGTAGGAACAGATAGGAAATTTTTTAAGTAATTTGTTTTTTTCTTAACATACAAACCTGAAGGTCTTCACATTTATGAACCATATTCTGGTCCTGGGCTGAAAAGGCAAAGTGGAGTGCAGACCAATTAGTGGGCAGGGCTTCCCCCTACTGTTGATACTTGATGACCTTGTCTATTGAAAGTTAAACTGCCATTCCAGCTCGCATTCGCAAGCCAAATCCTATGTAAAGACCTTCAGGTTTGTATGTTAGGAAAAAATATAAATTACTTTAAAAATCTGCTATGTTTCTACTGGCTCTAGCCTTGGCTAAGAGGGTTGGGGAGCTCTACATACTTTCCTACTTGGTCTCCCACTGGGAAGGTTGGGTGATCATATCCTTCAAGTTTGTGTTCAGACACAGAACCTTGCAGTCCCAGACCTAAGGTTCAAGAGGCTTTCTATCCTGTCCCTGGGTAATTTTGCAGGAGGAGAGAGGAGATTGTATTGTGACCGGTGAAAGTTGTCAGACACTACCTAAAGAGGACAGTGGTCCATCGTCCAGAGTGTAGGAGGCTGATGGTATGGGGAGAAAGAAAAAGGGGTGTTGAGAAATGCCATCTCCACCTGGTTTTGGGAGGTAATAACTAGGGCAAACACTGCCAACCAGGAGGGAGGAGGCCTCCAGGGCAAGGATAGGGCCCATGACATTCAGGGATAGGCCCAATAGTTGCTTCCCATAAAAACCAATCCATCCCCCAAGTAAAGCAACAGTCCACCTTCACAGCCTGAGAGACATAGCCCACAGGTCCTTGGACAATTCACTCTGGGTCCAGTAGTGGTGGCCCAGGAGATGGGTAGTGGTGACGTAGAGTCGCACAAGGGCTCCGGCCACTATGGAGCTCTCCCACAGGAGGGGAAGGATGGCTGGACCAATGTGGCTGTGGATGAGATGTCCTGTGGAAGGATGTGAGAGACACAGGGGTCAGAGCCCCTCTTGGAGTAAGTTACTTAACTTTAGGAGCCAGAGCAGTATGGTGGGTACATGGCATCTTGCCAAGCAGCCTCTCCAGGGTACAGGCAGACAACATTCTGTGGGCCTCCTTCCCGATTGGATGGACCACTGTGATGGGGAGTCAGGTGATTAAGGATGTGAGAGTGTCAACTGTAAGGGAAGTATGGAGTTAACAGTACAGAGCTCCCCCACTTTTATGGAAATGCAAAATCCCCTCTTAAAATGCTTATAACTGGCGTACAACTACCAAAAACCCTGTGCTCCTTAAACAAAAACATTTATAACTGCCTATTTTAACAGTTCATTGCCCAACTTAACAGTTTAAATAAAATTATACCTCAGACTATCAATCCAGAACACGCCATTATCATTTCAAAGCCATCCTATAACATTATCTCAATGTTAGGGATAATAATCACCTCTTTTTTTTTTTACTATTAGGTTATGGGTGGTCCTGGCATGATTATATATGGTATCTTCCTTAGCATGACAGGAGATCCCCTTTGAGAAGTGCATGGTAGTAAAAACATGTCGACAAGAAAAACTGCAAAAGAAGCTTAGCAATATCCAGAATCCATCTGCTGGTAAAGACGACAGAAGAAATACCGAAAGGATCTGGCGGAAAGTCTCCGGATTTACTGCACCAGTTTTCACTACCCTGCAGTTCTAGAGAAAATAAAACTGCTGATTACATGCTGTTTATATTCGCCAAAATATGAACACTGGCCAGTCATTGACAATATTAGCGTGCAAGAGAAGCGAATTACAGTGCATCCCTACTTTAACATGAGGATAGGTTCCAGAACCCAATGTGGAAATGCAAAATCCCCTCTAAAAATACCTAAAAATGGTTTACAACTGCCAAATACCCTGTACCTCTTAAACTAAAACACTTATAACTGCCTATTTTAACAGTTCATCACCCAACTTAACATTTCAAACAAAAATATGCCTCATACTATCATCCCAGAACACCCCAATATTTCAAATTCATCTTGCAACATTATGTACCCGCATACAACTGTTATTAAGTATCCCCTATAATTCAGACATGCACGTTTTCTTTGCCCTAACGTAATTTTGCACATTGTGTATTGTACTGCACATAATGTACGTACATTTTAATGAATTTTGCTGTGCTGTAAGATCACTTTAGAATATTTACTGTGCAGTACGTATTTTAGGATAATACTACTGTATAGAGCATATCAAAAATACATGGGTAGTTTAGAACAATGGGACACGTACATACCTCCAAACAGAATGCTAGATTTGTTTGTTAGTATTTTCGTGATGACATACAAATACTACATTTATGATAAAAAAAAGTTCTTGGTTGACGTTGTACTCGACCTAGTCGTTTTGTAGTTAGTCCTCACTATCTCCCGTAAATTTATTTAAAACTTGTTCCGTCATTTCTCTCTCTCTCTCTCTCTCTCTCTCTCTCTCTCTGTATACATATCCTTTAATGAAAAAACACAGCAAAATATCAACAAAACATTATTTCACTTACAGATTCCGTATTTACTGTTATTACAGGTTGACCATCACTAATCCGGCGTCATTGGGACCTGGAGGGTGCCGGATTAGCCATTTATTAGGCTAGAATACACGAAACCCAGCAGCTAAGCACCTCATCTCAGAATTAAAATATCCTATAAATCAGTACAAGCTGGTTAATAAAGAAAAGACAATTATCAAATACAGGTAGTGCTCGAATTACGATATTTCGAGTTTACAATGGGGTTAGCAATTAATACCGATATGAAAATATTTAGGAAATATTTTTAGATTTCACGCAGACGCAGGCAGCGAGAGAGACCAACTTAAAACAGACCAGCTTCTTTTCCTCCATCTCTTTATTCCATCTGCTAGTTAAAAAACTAAAAGAGAATGATAAAAGTATTGTCAGTAACATTAGACTCTTGCGTAAATGCGTACAGCCATGAACAACCGAACGGGAAACTGTTGTTTTGCTAATAATCGTATCGGATAACAACTGTTTTGCTTGTATTTCAACTATCGTACGGTCAAACAATTACTGTCGTTATGTTACAAATGACGTTAAGTACTGTACAATAGGACTGATATATTTTTTACACTATACCCTTATTCGCTTTGGAGAAAAGATCGGCAAGGAAATATACTGCTTTAGTAACTTTAAGCTGCAAGTTGTAGCTGAAGCTGAGAAAACAATGTTCAAGCTGCTAATGACTATAAATTATCATGCATCGGCAACATGGATGAAACTCGACCGTAAATAAAATTGGAGAGAATGTATTTTAATCAAAACTACTGGGCATGAAAGAATACAAATTACTGCTGTTTTCACGCCGATAAAAGATAATTACGTAAAGCTCGTATTATGATGAAATCAAGAGAAAATAGCGAACGGAATCTTGATTTTTTTTACACAAAAACATGCCCCCAAAACGGCCAGCCGCGATTCCCGCGAACGTCATATATTAACGAAAAAAATAGCTAAATTAATTTCACAAGGATAAGTATTTAAGTTATATTTCGACTTAAAAACACTTCATATAACGAAAAATATCCTTGTCCCAAATAAATAAAGTATCTATATTCATTTACGCTTACTAGAAGCAAGAAAAGCGCACTGAACCGAGTTAAATGCGGCGAAATAAACACCGATTTATCGATTCCAAAACATAACACTGATCGCAATTTATAATACAAAAGCAATCTGAGAATATACGCAATTGGATACAATGCAGTAGTAAAGCATAACTTTTTAAAAGATCCATGAAAAAGATGCACATTCGTTATGTTGATGTTTGTATAATGCTGTTAATATGTGAATAGAGTTCAGTATAATGTAGGCTAGGTTACCATATATGTAGCCTATATGATATACCTTAGCGTAGGCCAAAAGACAGTAATAAATGTAAAAAATGGAACAGCAAAAGCATGCTTGCGTTTACAAACACCTCCAGTTTGTCGATGCAGCACACAGCGCCACCAAATCGAAGCGGCCAGCGAGCGAGTTAGAGCAGCGACCCTGGAAATTTGAAAATTAGTGCGGAAACATTAGAAATAACTCTAGCCGAAATTTGTGCCGGATTACTGATTGTTCCGGACTACTGATTGCCGGATTAGTGATGGTCAACCTGTATATTGTTCTAATCACCTTTAAAATATTTAAAATCTGAACTTCATATGTAGGCAACTCAAAACCACCAGTAGCAAGTTCTCCGATGACAGAATCTCAGTTCTCTCTCTCTCTCTCTCTCTCTCTCTCTCTCTCTCTCTCTCTCTCTCTCTCTCTCTCTCTCTCTCTCTCTCTCTTTTATACCAGTACTGTACTGTACATGTCCTTTAATGAAATGTCAATAAATACTGTACCATAAGCATAAAAAATACGGAAATAAACAAATTCAGGAAGTTCACTATAAGTGAGTGCATACGTACTTACGTACGTGTTGCCAAATTTTTTGCTTTTGTCTGATTTACTGTACTGTATTTCATTATAAGTTTAGTGGATTATGATTATCACACATATTATAATAGTATACAAGAGAATATTTTGTCACCGTTGATGTTTCATCTCTACTCGCCATAAAAATATTTAAAATCCGAATTTCATATGTAGGCAACACAGTATTATTCTCCTCCCCAGCTGTAGTTTACCAGAGCCTGTGAAGTCTTGTTCGCAACTAGTCACTGTGCTTAGACTATGAGTTTCTCTCTCTCTCTCTCTCTCTCTCTCTCTCTCTCTCTCTCTCTCTCTCTCTCTCTCTCTCTCTCTCTCTCTCTCTCTCTCAGTATATCCTTTAGTGAAAAAATAGAAAAATGTTAACCCTTAATGGACGGGCATCATCATATGATGACCAATAACAGGTTTTGAGTATTGGATGGCTGACTCATGTGAGTATGTTATGTGCCATACTATATGGATAAATTTAGTGGGAAAGATGTTCATAGTACTTCAGTGGTCCATAAATGACTTACGGCAACTGTAGCAGCTCAGCACAGGACAGGACAGAGGGGATGGGTGTGCCTTGACACTGGAAGGAGGATTCTATTGCCCCACTGTATCCCATGATGTCTTCTTATTCATTTGCTCATAAATATACCCAGGGATTGCCGTTGGTTTTAGTTCTTATCTTTTATGATAGAATGTCAGCTATAATTGTAATTTTGCTAAGAAGTATTAGAAAAAAACATTTATACCTCACAAAAAGTTACCGCATCTCCCCATCTCAATAAATCGTGTAATATACTCAGAATTTGTTACTGATTTTAGTTCTTATCTGTTATGATACTGTGTGAGCCGTAATTATAATTTTACAAAATAAAATCAAATAAATTACCAGAAACAATGTATAACTTGGTAAAATTAGCATATTTTTACGAATGTCTTTTAAAAGAGGCCCCAAACAGGGCTGTAAGTCACTTTCAACTTTCCGGGGAAGGTAGGGAAAAATTTCTTAGAATTTTTTTTCTTACACCATCTGCATTTACATATTTTCTTTCCATTGATGTTTTTTTTCTCAAATTGGCCAACCTTAAAGTTTGCCCGGTCTGGGGGTGTGTTTAATATATATTTAGACCATCCCTTAAGGGTTAATACAATGTTGTTTCACTTACAGAATCCATTTACTGTATACTGTGCTTAGACTTTGATGTAAATACTTGCCTTTTAATGAAAAAATACAGTAATTAGTGAATACTCAGTGTTGCTCTACAAAAAAAAAAAAAATAGTGATAATTTTGGAGATGCGGTCCCTAGAAAAATTTGGGAATTGGTGAAAGTTCCTGCATAAAATTGAAAGATATGTATCACAAAAATCTGCAACAAAGTGAAGCGCGAAAAAGTAAAGCACTTAAAAGTGGGGGTCTGCCTATATAGTAGTAGGTGTATCGTGCTCTTGCTTTGGCAAAGGGGTGTCTCCATTTATGAAAAGCGAGGTTTTGTATTCCCGTAGGAACAAATACCAAATCTCAGAAATAATTTGCATTTTTTCTTGGTATACAAACCGTATTGATTCATGTAGGGTAAAGCCATGTTGGACATGTATAGTAACTCCTTTAAAGAAACCAGTGTCTTGTGTTGTGTCATGTCATACTGAGAAGTCAAACAGGAATTTTACCTTGGCAATAACATATAAAGTATAAAAGATAAAGAGTTCATCTTTGGATGGCACACTGCTGATGTGCAAAGAGAGGTCAAGATCAAACTTAAGAGGTCAAATAGGAATTTAATTTTTGTTCTGTAGGTCTCCTGCACCCTTTTATTCAAGGAGCAGAAAGTCATATGGGTCTCCTGCCATTCCAGCCAGGAAGCTTTATGCTAAAACTCTTCCCAACTTGTGATCCTGTGAGCTCCATGCTCACCCATTCATATGGGTAGAAAAGGTACAAGACCTCCCTAAAAATTTCCCAGTGGTTGTTGTAGTAGATGAAACTCTGGACCATCACACTTGTGGTTTAAACCTCAGAACAAGTTATTGGTTGCCCTTCGTGAGGAGGTTGCCTTTCGTGAGGTGAGTTCTCCCTTGACATGAGAGCCTTTCTGATTTGTGTGACATGCAGGGAGCTAGAGAGATTTTTCTTGCTCTTGTCCGTGACTGAGAGGTGAGGTAGATTATGGCAAGAGGAGCAATTTTAGGGGCCTTTACAGCTGGCTCTTTGTCATTCCAAAAGCTTCAGGTGGATGCAGGCCTGTTAAAACACATCTCCACTCCTCTGAACAGCATCTTGCATCTAGTGCCGTTTGGTTAGGATATGTTAGTATCAGTGCTGTGGTCCATTTCCAAGGGTGGCCCTAGTGTCCCTGAATTAGATTATGCATACTTTCCAGTCTCAATTCACTAGTCTTCGAGGATATTTCTCTGGTTGTTTTGGCTTGGAAGGGTCTTCCAGTTCGAGGTCCTTTTCTGTGGGCCGGTCACGATCCCTTGATCTTTACTAGAGTCTTCACCCTAGTTGCTGCTTGGACTAATAAGCAAGGCATTAGGTTGTTGAGGACTTAAGAAACCCCACAGCTACTAGATAATCTTGTGTAGGTACTGGGCTTAATCATCAGCTGAGCCATGCTTGAGATGACACCAGGAAAGAAGCAATTTATCAGTGAGTATAGTAGACTAGTGCACATGGACATTTCTGTTATGACCCATGATGGGGAGGATGTTGTAGTATCCATGTTCTCCTAAGGGTGTTCTTAAAAGATCTCATTCCTATATGCAAGGTTGTAGCAAAAATTTGTGAAGCCATCTCAAATCCATGGAAAAGGTAGTTCCTCACACCTGGTCGAGACTAAGATCTCGGCAAATGGAATTGAACCACCAGTGGTCTTCCGCAGATCAGCGAGACATCCTTGCTGTAACCTCTGTAGGGGTTCTAACATCAGTCAGACAAGTTCACTGTAGTTCCCTCTGTAGTGGTTCTGACAGACATAATTTGTGGTAAGAAGAGTGGAAACTGTGTGGTAGGTGTTCCACGGTACCCTTTGCCCCAGATTCGTTTCTCTTTATGGATGCTTCAAAGGAAGGTTGGGGTCCCCATCTACAGGAGTTTGCAACATTGGGTCTACTGTTGCAGGAGGAAAATGGCTTTCATATCAATTTTGTAGAGTTGATAGCAGTGCAACTAGCCCTGCATATAAATAGAGTATCTAGAGATTCATTTATGCTAACTAGAAGCAAGAAAAGCGCTCTGAACTGAGTTAAATACAGCAAAATAAACTTACTGCGCAATCGATTTCCAAACCAAAACATTGATTGCTATGATCGCATTTTATAATACAAAAGCAATATAAGAATATATATAATATTATTGGATACAGTGAAGCAAAGCATAACATTTTAAAAGATCCATAGAAAAGATGCATACTGTATTCGTTATGTTGATGTTTATGTAATACGATATTAATATGTGAATATAGAGTACAGTATAATGTAGGCTAGGTTGCCATATATGTATACAATATACCATAGTGTAGGCTAAGCTAATTCTTGTTTGTTATTCAATTTCTCTTTATATTGAATTACTGTATCATAAGTCAATCTGCATGAACCTCCAGAATTAGCTGATATTAATAATTGCTATACCGTATATGTATAGAGTATACTTTATAGTGTAGGGTAGGCTACCATATATGTATACGTGGTACTGAATACGGAATAATGTAGGCTAGGCTATATTCGACATACATCTTTTCCAACAAACGATGAGTTTTTTTTAACCTAAACCCACCATAAGTAGGATGATATCTGGTATAAGCATTTTTTGAGTTCTTTTTGTGTGTTTGAACTATCAAAATAGGTAGTTCTAAGTTTTTTTTTTAATGGTTTTAAGTATTGGCGGATTTGAACTGTTTGGGGGTTTGTGGTATGCATCCAGTGCGAATGCGTGGGGTTTACTATTGTTGCATTGGTCACTGAAATGATTTTACATAGTGTGTATTTAATTCATGTTTTATATTTAGTAATTCCCTTACCATTGTATAGTATTGTATATTTAATAATTTCTAAACCATTATCCTTTTCTAGTGTTGATTTTAAGCAATTTAAAGGGGTGTATATTCTTTTGGCGTACTGTATTTTACAGTGAATTTAGCTTGAGTAACTAAATTATAATAATTATCTGTTTTTCCTCCCTGGGTGAGTTAGGGGCACAAGATGTGTAGCCATATGAGTTTGTGTGTGTCTAAATGTTTTAATTGCCAGTTGGTCTTACATTTTTTTCTTTCTTTAGGTGATGTGGGTGGATTTGGTGGAGGGCCGGGTGGGGCGGCGGGCACTTCACTTAGATTGAACCAGTACTCTGCAACACATCCTCCTCCAGCAGCTGCCCCACAGCCCCCACAAGGACCCCCACAGTTACGGGCACAAACACAGCCCCCCCCACATAATCCTCACAACGCCACAGCTGGGGCTCCATCTGCGCCTCATTCGCAGCAACACCATACCACACATACCCATGCTACACTTTCACAACACTCTCAGCATCATCCAGTTTTACAGGTGAGCAAAAGATTTCTTTAGAGGTATTTGTATGAACCGAGTTTTTAGAAACAACGTACAGTAGTAGAACATTTTGTTTCAAGGAGTTAATGTTACATTAGTTCTAAGGTTTTTAATGAAAGTTTATTATATACACAGAACAGTTTAGGTAAACAGTTCACTGTGGATTTTGTTTTATCACCACTGGTCTGTGTCATAATTAACTAGTTACAAGTAATTACATAGCTAATGAATCTACCTCGCACGGCAACTTTTTGAATTTCGCAGGAACAACCTGGCAGCCGTTACTCAATTGTTTTCTACTGACTATGGTCTTAACATCGCTCCATGTGCAGCAGCTTTGTTGGATTTTTCCAGTTGTTATTTCATATTTGGTGAAGTACAGTTGTTTTGCTCTGGTTAGCACTCAGGCTAAAGTCAGTTTATTGTTATAGTTTGGATTAATTTTCGACAAAATTCAGAATTATGTTGGATTCTAGTGGTTCTAGTGTTCACTATTGCAGTGAGTTAGGCTGTAAGGCAAGGCTAACTAAAACTTGCTATGATTCTCATACAATTTGTTCTAAATGTAGAGGGCAAAATTGTAGTATGGGTAAAACCTGTATTGAATGCTCAGAGTGGGATGGTAATCAGTGGAAAGAAAGTTCTTAAGTCTCATTTAGACAAGTTAGAGAGAGATAAAAAGAGGAAAGTGGCTTCTAGAGCTGAAAACGCTCTCTTAGCTTAGAGGCTACACCTAGACCTAGCTTGTAGGTTAGCCCTATTACTCTTCCTTCCTTCGTTTCCTATTCCTAATTTTTCTCCTAATACTGGCCCTTCTACTGAATATCCTTCTACTCCCATGCCTGGCTCCATTGTTTCCAATCCTAATGCCATGCCAGTCTCGAATGTAGATTCGATAAGAAAATTAATTTAGTTGTAAGTACCATTGCAGATTTGGGAGCTTCCATTAAAATGATTATGGAAAAAGTGCAAAGTGATAGTGCAGTGCAAGTCGTTCTCCTAGACCAAGGTCACTGTCCTGCTCCCCCAAACCTGGGAGAAGATATACCAAAAGTCCAAGGGAGGCTGATGGGGTTTGCCCACAGGTAGTCTCCCCCCCCCCAATCACACCTGTTGTACAGTCCCAGGTGTTGGTAGACAGCCATTGGAAAGGCTTGTCCAGGGATGTGCATAACTTGTCCTTAAGCTCTTCTGATGATTGCAGCATGGACAGGAAGAGCTGTAAACGTTACCTGGATTCTTCCCAACCTCTTAAGCGCCCTTTGCAAGCTTTCTCGGTCCCATATGTTCCTGCAGTGACTCTGTGATCTCTGGTTGTTCTGCTCCTGTCTGTCAGCGCCCTCCTCTGTCTCCTTTGGGCAGTCTGGAGAACTTCTCACCTGTACACTCGACTTTTATACCTGGGCGCCCACACCTGGCTCCGGAGCACCCAGTGCCCGCTCATAAATGTTTGCCGTCCGCTTCCAAGTGCTCCGCTCTATTTTCTGAGTGCCCAGCGCCAGCTCCTGGACGCTCATCACCTGTTTCATCCTCTCAGAGACTGCAGTCTCCTTCACCGCCTCCAGTCAGACCTTCAACTTTGTCTCCTTCGCCTGTGGACCCTGATGAGCCTGCTTTGGCTCTGATTAAATATCAGTTGGCTCAAATTATGGACTTACTGAAAAAACCTCCTCCCGCTCCTAAGTCTGCCCAGAATGACAACCTGTTGCCAATTTCCTGGGAAGAAGTCAACCAAGAACCTGCGGCTCCTTCAGCATATGCTGCCTTGTTGAGATATTTGATGGCGAACTTCCCTCCTTTTTCGTCCCAGCTGCCCCCATCTTCACCTGCTTCGACGTTTTTTAATGAGGAGCTAGACAGATGACAGTACATGACTCCCCAATGTGGTTCATTCATCCTCTTCTAAGAAGTCAATTAAAGAAATGGGAGATTGGCTTTCTGCCAGAAGAGACCAGGGTAAAGCATCTTTCACTTTTCCTCCTTCTTGACTAGTTCGCAGGAGGTTCTTGTCATACGTGACCGAGAAGCTCCCTCTTTGGGAGTTGCTGCCTCCTCCCAAGGGGACTTCTCTGGCCTGATCGACTTCTCTCGTCATTCGACTTTCACATCAGCCAAGATTATGTTCTTGTCCGCAGAACTTGATACTGTACTGTAATTTGGTCAAGGACATTTTCAGAGTTTTTGAAGTCCTCAGTTTCCTTGATTGGGTTGTGGGTGAATTGGCCAAGAAGATCAAGGACCATCAGGATCTTGCTGTGGAAGTTGCTTCAGACTGGCTCTGGGTTTTGTCCCGTGTGGACTAAGCCATTAGAGATGGCTCTCTAGAGCTTTCTGCCCTTGTTACCTTTGGGGTACTCCAGAAATGAAAGCTCTGGTGCTCCTTCACTTCCAAGGGAGTTACCCAGTCTCAAGAGTCAGCTCTGATGTTCTCACCTCAGGACAAAATTCATCTCTTCCCTCAAGACACGAAGGAAATAGCTTCAGATCTGCAGAAAAAGACAACGCAGGACTTGCTGACCCAGTCTTCTAGGTGCCCCAGGGAATCATCTTCCTCTTTTCAGTATAGGACCCCCTCCCCCCCTCCAGCAACAGCCCTTCGTGGAGGGAGATTTAGAATATCTTTCAGGTCCCGTCCAACTGTCTGTTTTGCATCCAGGACCATTAAGAAGACTTATGCCAAGACAGGGCAGGAAAAGTGAGCCAGATGTCCTCCTTGTACTGGTAGGAGCCAGACTTCTAGAGTTTTGGGAGAAGTGACTGATAAGAGGAGTGGAGCCTTGGATCATCAAGGCTCTGAAGGAGGGCTATGTCATTCCATTCTGGAAAGCCCCCCATTGGTCACCTCTCCCATCACATTGACAGCGCACTCAGCAGGCTCCGAGAGACATTCAACCCTATCGGAGGAAGTCTCCTCCCTCATCCAGAAAAGAACCATAGAGGAGGTTCAGACCACCAACACAGAGGCTTTCTACAATCGTTTCTTCATGGTTCCCAAAACATTAGGGGGTTGGAGACCAGTCCTCAGTGTAAGTGCCCTCAATCATTTCTTCTTGAAGACAAAATTCAAAATGGAGATAAGTCAACCAGTCCTTGGAATGGCGACTGGATGGTAACCCTAGCTGTGCAGGATGCATATTTTCATATTCCAATTTATCCAGTGTCCAGAAAACATCTGAGGGTTGTCTTCCAAGACAAGGTGTACCATTTCAAGCCCTTTGCTTTGGCCTTTCAAAGTCCCCACAGGTGTTCTCTCAAGTTCTCTCTCCTCTTTCGAAATGGCTCCACTTAGTAGGGATCAACATTAGTCTTTACCTAGATGACTGGCTACTTCGATTCCTGTTGAAGGACAAGTGCATGGAGGACACGCACAAGATTATTCTTCTAACCCAGGAGCTGGGCCTTCTTTTAAATCTTCAGATGTCCCAGTTGACCCCTTCACAAGAAATCCTCTATCTGGGGATGATACTGAAACTCTCGGGCTTTTCGTTCCGTCCCCCAAGAGGATATCCAGCTGCCTTCAGACAGTCCGGAATTTTCTAGCCCTTCCGTCTTGTTTGGCTCAGTAATGGATGAGCCTATTGGAGACTCTGGCCTCCATGGAAACCTTTGTCAGACTGGGCAGGTTACAGATGATAGCGCTCCAATTTTACCTGAAGACCAACTGGAACAGAAAGATACGGCCGGACAGTCACGTCTTCCTGATCACCCCGGAAATAAAGTCAGACCTGCAGTGGTGGCTGTCAGAAGGAGAGTCCCTTCCTAGACTTCTATTCCGATGCCTCGGACATAGGCTGGGGAGCCCTGCTAGACAATCAAGAAGTCTCCAGGATGTGGACCCCTGATCAACAGGGCTTACATATCAGTGTAAGAGAGCTGAAGGCAGTTCATTTAGGCCTTCGAGTTTTGCCTCCCTTGTCTGCAACAAGACAGTAGTGGTCCACGCAGACAATACCATGGCCTTAGCCTGTATTGGAAAGCAAGGCAGTGCCCATTACTTCCCTCTATGTCAAGCAGCGAGTGAATTACTGCTGTGGGCAGACTGAAATCGAGTGACTCTGGTCATCTGCTTTATCAAGGGGAAGTTAAATGTGATGGCAGATGAGCTGAGCCATCAGAAGCAGGTCCTTCCTACTGTCTAGATCTGTGGAAGTTATGGGGCAAGCCAATGATAGCCTTGTTTGCCACCTCCAGGAACCATTGTCTTCCTCTGTTTTCTTGCCAGCCCCAGACCCTCTTGCATGGGCCACGGACACCATGCTACGAGATTGGTCAAATCTACACCTGTATACCTTCCCTCCCTTCAGCATAATCAGGGAGGTGTTGAACAAGTTTCAGATGCACCACAATGCGACCTTGACCCTTATAGCTCCGTTGTCGCCTCAGAGAGTGGTTCCCGGACCTTCTTCGTCTGTTGGTGGACTTCCAAAGACTGCTCCCCAAAAACCCATCTCTACTCAGACAGCCCCACATCAGAAGACACCACCAAGGATTGTCCGCTCTTCCTCTGACAGGCTTCAAAGTGTCTGTAAGCTGGTCAGAGTGAAGGGGTTTTCAAGGGGAGTGGCAGAAGCTATTGCAAAGTGCAGATCTTCTAGCCTCGTCTATCAGGCCAAGTGGTCAGTCTTTCAATGGTGGTGCCACAGTAGCAATACAGTATCTCATCTTCTTAGACCACTGTAACTCAGATTGCAGATTTTCTCCCTTTTCTGAGGAATAGGAGGAACTTGTCTTCCTCTAGCATTAAAGGCTATCAGGCTATGCTTAGCTCAGTCTTTAAACACAGAGGGTTGGATCTCTCTTCGAACTCCAATATCAAGGACCTGTTAAAGTCCTTTGATATGATGAAATGGAAAAAGGACAATTCTTTGGTCTCCTGGAATCTGGATGTGGTCCTGAAGTGGCTGATGGGCCCATGTTTTGAGCCTTAGATCTGCTTCTCTTCTGATTCTGACACGTAAGACTCTCTTCTTCTTTGCGTTAGCTACAGCTAAACGCATGAGTGAACTTCAAGTCATTGACAAGAAAGTGGGTTTCTCTGAAGCAGATACAGTTTGCTCTTTCACTCTAGGCTTTCTGGCAAAGAATGAGGACTTGTCCAATCCCTGGCATCTTTCTTTTATGGTTAAGAACTCAACATATAATCTAGGTCACGAGGAAGAAGAGAGAGTCCTATCTCCAGTCAAGAGCTTTGAAATACTATCTGACAAGGACAGACAAGATCAGGGGTACATCTAGTAACCTTTGGTGTTTGGTAAGGAACCCACCTCGTCCTCTGTCAAAGAATGCCTTGTTGTTCTTTTTGAGAGATTTAATTAAAGAAGCACATGCCCAAACCCAGGAGGACTTTTTACCGAACTTTACAGTAAGAGCGCATGACATCAGAGCTGTGTCTACTTCATTGCCTTTCAGACATACTGTATGTCCGTGTCCTCTATTATCCGGTCGACTCACTGGAAGTGCAGGTCCATTTTTGCCTCACTACTATGTTTGAAGGCTGGCATGGTATTATGTGAAGAATTATGGGAAGCACTCTTTTTCTCCTACTATCTTTTCGTCTTGGTGTAGGGTTTCTGAGTTTTGAGGAGCCTGGGGGTACAAGGTACCTGGAGTATCCATCAGTCTTAGTGGATAGGTTGTGGTTTTTATCAAATATTTTCAGAGTAGGTGAAAGCATTGTCTGGTTTTTTAATTTTGGCACTGTGCCCAGGGCAAGGGCACCTTACTGTATGCTTTGTTAGCCATCAGGCATATCCTCCACTACAAAGCTCTCACTGAAGTAGAGGCACCCCATGGCCCAACAGCCACGCAAGCATTGCATTCAGTGCTGGCAGACTTCTATTTCAAAGTCATTATCATTCCTTAATGTTTTGGAGTAGAATATGTCCATGTGTCCCACCTCCATTCAATGTGGGATTCAGCTATATAATTACTTGGTAAGCTACTTAAATGAAAATTATATTTTCATAATAAAATAAAAGTTTCATATACATTTACCAAGTAATTACTACTGTAGATTAGAGCCTGCCCTCCTCCCCTCTCATGGACATGAGGGCACAGACAAATTGAGTAATGGCTGCCAGGTCTTCCTTTGTTCCCCAGTAGTGGGCGGGGCTGTCACCTAGGTAAAACAAGTGTTACTGCAGAATTCAAAAAATTGACCCACGAGGTAGATACATTAGCTATATAATTACTTGTTAAGTATATATGAAACTTAATTTTATTATGAAAATATCATTTTCATTGCAGTACTGAAAAAAGTTTATCAATTCCAAGTTGAAAGTAGAATTTAGTGTCTAGACAGTGTTGGTAGGTACATGTTTCTCCTGATATTTAATGTGATTTGTCCTAATTTGCATTAAAATACATGTAAAATACATAGAATTATTCTATGTGGAGTAGTGTTTCCAAAACCATTTCAAGACATTGGCTTAGTTGACAATGCTTTTCACTTTGAGACTTAAGAGCACATTTTTTCATAGTCTGTCAACCCTGTAGTAATATTAACAGACATAACATATTTTGGGGAGAAATATAGGTCATTAGATAAGCTTCCATTTGTATCACAAAGTAATTACTTAAAGTATAGCTGCTATTTGGATTTAAATTCAACCGTTCCTCATCAAGCTGCCAACTACTACCAAGTGCATTGCCAGCAGATTGAAAAACAGACTACAGTACTTGTTTTTAAGAGGAAGGATAAGCAAAGGATTCAACAATTAAACAAGAAAGTTGTCAGAACACTATGGGTAATGTGTCTGGAAAGTCTTTCAGGATTCATACTAGAATACAGGTAGGGCAAGTTGCCTTGCAAATGTTTTTAAGGATGAAGGACCTTACAGACACTGAAACCAGACAGTATTGGAAAGGTGTTGGAATATAGGTAAGTAGAGTGGATTGATTAGAAACATTGGATTCATGCAAATATTAGTTGGTTGAAAAATGAAAGTCAAAGAGCTCACCAGCAAGCAAGCTGGAGGATAATTAATAAATGAATAAAAATAAGCAATGCCAAAACAATTAGATTCACCCAAAATTTTCATGAACACAGCCCCATGAAGGAGTAAAAGAGGAGAACACTGGGCTTGAAGAGTAGAAGAGAATGTCATTGCCTAAGAATTAGATATTATTGTTTGATCAGAGAACATGAGAATTCTTTTACTAGAGAAATACATCCCTTCCTAGCTGATAAAAAGAAGTTTGAATAATCACAGGAATGATGCATGTGCTTAAACAATCAACCCAAGTGGATAAGGAGCAGAAGTCAAACTGATTATTGCCTGTTGAGAAAATTTAGTATTACGGAAGCTTAGTGTTGTGTTCAACTAAAGAATCAAAGTGATGCCCCAAATGTTAAAGAAATGAATTGTAATGGGACTGGGGTTTTCTTTGGTGTGTGACTTTTACCAGCCTTTTCTCTGTTATTTGTCGTCACGATGGTTTAGGTTGGAATAGCGTTTTTTATATATGTAAGTTACCAAGTAATTGCATTGCTTACAGATTCACTTGCTGGCAACTTAAAAATTTTGAAATTCGCGGTAGTGCTCGTGCCAATGTAGGTGACTAGACCCTGCCCACTTTGAGGGTAAGCAAGGAACGACTTCTGCAGAGAGCTCAGTTGTTTTCTGCCAGTTCCCAGCTGAAGTTCAGTTGGGAGCAGTCGGCTTAAATTTTGGCTTTTGTCGCTTTTCCATCGAGATTCTTCTGTTGGTGAAGTACTGGTAGCTCTACAGCTTTGTATTTACATTAGGTTCTCTTAGCGAGACCATTATTTCTCAATTTAAGATGTTTTTTCTCAACTTGACTTTGATTATAATTACGACTGTTGACTTGTTAGTATGTCTGACACTAGTGCTGCTAGCCTACGCTTACTACAAGACTTAAAGAGAAATATGACTCTCACTCTATGTGTATAGGATGTAGGGGACAAGAATGTTCAATTTATCAAACCTATGACGAATGTTCCAAGTGGGATGCTAAAAAATGGAAGGTTTTGGAGTCTCATATAGCAAGACTAGACAGAGATAGAAAATGTAGGGTGGCTATAAGAGCTGAGAATAAGACGGTAGATAGCAGGACCATAGATAGTTCTGCTGATGATAATATCCTGCTCCATCTATGCCTATTCCCACTGTGTCACCTGTTCCCAGTCCTTCAACTATTACCCAGCTCCCTTGCTTCAACCCCAACCCCCTTGCCAGCTTCGAGTTGAAATTCGTGCATAATTTCGATGTTAAAATTGGGTTAATAGTGGATACAGTGACCCAACTGGGTCCTTCATTGTGTGTCCTTATGGACAAAGTGGAAAAAAGTGTTAGTGTTAGTGAAGTGTCAATGGAGGAGGTGGCTGCTTGTCCCGTCGACGCTCCTAGGCAAAGGTCACTGGTGTACTTCCCTACACATGGGAGCAGTCATACCGGAGGCTGATGGGAGGTTGGTGTGGTCTGCCCACGGGCAGTCATCCCCTCAGTTGGACCTGTTGCAACTTCCCAGGTCATGACAAAGGATCGCCATTCGAAAGGCATCCATTTGGAAGTGAGTAGGCTGTCCTCGAGTTTTGAGGCCTCCAGTGGCACTTTAGTGATGAATTGTGCCCACTGAAAAGGCCCGCAGCAAATATGGTCTGCTCCCCTCCATTGCCTTACAAGAGATTTAGGGAGCCCCTGCAACAGCCTTCGTGTAGTTCCTGGAATTCCCCAGAATGCTTTTCTCCACAACTCCCTGTGGGGGAACTCAGGCATTCGTCTGCACCAAGACACTCCTCGTCTTCTCGCAAGCGCCCAAGAGCAGCCAACTTCATGGTTACACCCAGACTCTTGGTAGCGCCAAAGCACTCTTTAGCGCCTGATTCTCTAGTTATTCCTGAGTGCCCATCATCGCACAAGCACCCTTCAGTATTCCGAACACCCTACAGCGCCCAAGACTTAAGTACACGGACGGACTCTGCCTTCTGTGGAACTATCCGCACATTTTCCAATGCGTCTGGCACCAGATGCCAAACACCTGATGACAGCTAACCCTTTGACGCCTGCTGCAGTTTTGACTGACCCATTGCTAGCTTCAATTCAGCGTCTTAAGTTTGCTTAAGAGAGAGCCCCCTTCTTTGGCCCAGGCCCCTCAGGAGTCTTATCCACCCCGTTTCATCGGAAGGAGAAGGTGATATGGATAAGGGCTCCCCTTCCGACACTGATAAGCCTGCCGACTCCTGCAGGCTGCCGAAGATGGTGCTTTCATCTTCCACTAGGAAGGCTCTCAAAGAGCTGGACAGTTGGCACTCTGATAAGAGAGAGCAAGGGAGGTCTTTGTTCAGTTGTCCTCCCTCTTGTCTTGTGCGTTGGAGGTATTCTCCATACAACACTGGAGAAGCTCCCTCACTGGGAGTGGCTGCCTCCTCCCAGGAGGACTTCTCAGGACCTATAGACTCGTCTCGGAGATCAGCCTTTGCTGTCGCTAAGGTGATGTTCTCCCCTACAGAACTTGACCACCTTTTGAAGAACCTTTTTAGAATTTTTGAAGTGATAAGCTTCTTGGACTGGTCGGTGGGTGCATTAGCCTGTATGATTAAGAATTACTCTTCGCTTCTTGAGGATGTCATGGCAGATTGGCTGAATGTCCTGTTGTGCATGGATAGGGGCATCAGGGATGGCTCTCAAGAGTTAGCCTCTCTCTATGTGATGGGAGTACTGAAGAAGAGAGAGCTATGGTGCTCGTTCACCACGAAGAGTGTCATGGCTTCTCAGAAGTCTGCCCTTTTATACTCTCCTCTCGATCGCCAGTACCTCTTCCCTCAAGCTACGGTCAGCGACATTTCTTCAGAGCTTCAGAAGAAAAGCGCACAGGACCTTTTAGCTCATTCATCTAGATGCCCCAGGGATTCTTCGTCTACGAGTACCAGGCCCATTTCTCCACTTTAGCCACTGCCCTTTTGGGGTAACAGGACCAGAAGTCAGTCAAGGCCTAGGACAAACCTATGTTTCTCAGCTTGCCCTTTTAAGAAGTGCTCCTCCAAGCCTGCTGCTCAGAAGTGAGGATCCTTTCCTCCATGCGCCAGTGGGAACCAGGCTCCTCCATTACTGGGAAAGGTGGAGCACAAGGGTAGAGGAGGAGTGGGTTGTATCAGTACTGAAACAGGGCTACTCCATTCCATTCAGGGAGAAGCCTCCGTTATTCAACGCGCCCATCACGTTGACTGCCTACTAGGTAGGGTCCGAGAGGTTTTCGGCACTTTTCAATGAAGTTTCAGCTTTCCTCGAGAAGAGTGGCCATCAAAGAAGTTGAAGAGGTCAGGTCGGACAGTTTTTACAACTGCCTCTTCGTAGTCCCCAAGGCATCAGGGTGATGGAGGTCGGTACTGGATGTCAACACCTTCAATTTCTTTGTCGAAAAGACAAAATTCAAGATGGAAACCAGCCAATCTGTCGTGTCATCCATTCACCGGGGTGACTGGATGACAACTATAGACATGCAGGGTGCCTATTTCCACATTCCTGTACATCTAGAGTCCAGGAAATATCTAAGGTTTGTGTTTCGCAACAGAGTGTACCAGTTTTGGGCTTTATGCTTCTGCCTTTTGACCTCTCCTCAAATTTTCACCCGAGTCCTTGCTCTGCTCTCCAAGTGGCTTCATCTGATGGGGATAAACATCTCCAGAAGTCCCAGCTGTTTCCATCACAGACAATTCTCTATTTGGGGATGATGATAAACTCCAGAGTATTCAGGTTTTTCTGTCACCCAAAAGAATTCAATCATGCCTGAAGAAAGTCAACAAAGTCCTCGCCCGCCAAACCTGCTCGGCGAACCAATGGATGAGCCTTCTCTGTACCTTAGCCTCCACGGAGCAATTTGTTTCCCTAGGAAGGCTCCACACGAGAACTCTTCAGTTTTATCTGCGGGCCAGCTGGGACAGGAAAGCTCATCCAGACACATTTGTCTTTCTGGTATCACAAGAAATAAAAGAGGATCTCGTGTGGTGGAAGTCAGAAGGCAGGCTTTAAGAAGGGAAGTCCCTCCTTCCATTGAACCCCAGCCTAGGCTTCTATGCAGACTTGTCAGATCTGGGTTGGGGGGTTGCTTCTAGGCACCCAAGAAGTGTCAGGAACTTGGTCCCAGGAGCAGATTCGCTGGCACTTCAACCTCAAGGAGTTGACAGCAATTCAGCGGGACCTTCAGCATTTTATGTCGGTAGTCCACAATCAAGTAGTGACCGTACACTCAGACAACACTACGGCCCTGACGTACATAAGAAGCAAGGAGGGACGCATTTGTTCTCCCTTTACGAAGCAGTGAGAACTCTCCTTTTATGGGCAGACCACAACTGGACCAAGTTGGTGACATGGTTCATCCAGGGCAAGCTCAATGTCCTTGCAGACAGGCTGGACTCTTCATCCGCAGATGTGCGAGGATCTGTGGAAATTGTGGGGGAGACCTCTTATGGATCTGTTTGTGACGTCCAAGAATCATTGTCTACCAGTCTTTTGTTCACCAGTACCAGATCCTCTAGCATGGGCAACGGACACCGTGCTACAGGGCTGGTCACACAAGGATCTCTTTGCCTTCCCACCATTCTGCATGATATGGGAAGTCCTCAACAAGTTCCATAGTCACACGAACGTCACAATGACTCTAGTGGCCCTGTGCTGGCTGCGACAGGAATGGTTTCCGGATCTTCTCAAGCTGCTGACAGACTTCCCAAGGTTGTTATCACAGAGACCAAGTCTGCTCAGACAGCTCCACTTCAGGCAGTTCCACCGAGGACTGTCCACTCTGGCCCTGATGGGGTTCAGACTGTCAGGAAACTCCTCAAACAGAAGGGGTTTTTAAGAGCAACTTCAAAAGCAATTGCGAAGTGTAGACGCCCCTCTACCGACAAGGTCTATCAAGCCAAGTGGACAATCTTTAGAGCCTGGTGTAGAAGGCATGACATCTCATCTTCTAAGACATCTGTAGCAGACATTGCTGATTTTCTCCTCTACCTGAGGACATCTATGGGCCTTTCCTTCTCTACGATCAGAGGATACAGGGCTATGCTGAGTTCGGTGATCGAGACCTGTCCAACCTCCTAAAATTCTTTGATACCTCCAAATCCAAGGGGCAAGAGGCCATCTCATGGAATTTGGGTGTAGTTTGAAGTGGCTCTTGGGACCTTGCTTCGAGCCTCTTCGGTTTGCTTCGCTGCGTCTTTCTCATAACATTAGCAGCCGCCAAAAGGGTCAGTGAGGTGCACACTCTTGACAAGAGAGCTGGATTTTCCCAAGGTGATGCCGTATGTTCATTCTTCTTGGGCTTTTTATCTAAAAATGAAGATCCAACCAAACCCTGGCCTCGCTCCTTCACAATTAAAAGCCAGATGGATATGCTGGGCCCAGTTGAGGAGGAGAGAGTTCTGTGCCCAGTAAGAGCACTAGGTACTACTTGCACAGAACGGAGAAGATTCGAGGTCCTACGAGTAATTTATGGTGCTCAGTTAGAAATCCATCTCGTGCCCTGTCCAAAAACGGCTTGTCTTTCTTCGTGAAGGGTCTGATCTCTGAAGCCCATTCTCAGATTGGAGAAGAGGTTTTATTGTCCATCAAGGCTAAGGCTCATGAGATCAGAGTGGTCTCCACATCGTTAGCCTTCAAGCACAACCTGTCTCTATCATCAGTTCTTTAAGCGACTAACTGGAGGTGCAAGTCTATCTTCGCGACCCATTATCTTTGTAATGTGGAAACTACTTTTGAAAATTGTAGTACTTTGGGACCATTCTCTGTGGCTGGCTGTGTTGGGGGAAGAAGCGTAGGAAGCTTTTCTTCCTTCCTTTTCTCTTCACTTTGAACTCAGGTGTTAAGTCGTAAGGGTAGCCTGGGGTTACTGTGTACTTTGAAGCCCATCAGTCTTAGTTTTAATGGTTGGGTGGTGTTTTGATATTTTGTGGTGTAGTTGATGTTCATGTTTTTTTATTCTGGTCATTTGGTTTGTCAGTACTATGCCCAGGGCAGGGGCAACTGGCTACTTGTATACTGTACTTTGTTAGTCACCAGGTTCATCCCTTGCTGCAAAGTACCCACTGATGTAGAGGTGTGTCTGGTCAACTCACCACACTGTACATGGTTAAGGTGAGTGCCAACCAGAGGCATTATCTGCCTGCAGCAGCTCTCTTACCAGGTAAGGAACGACAAGCATTGTACCAATGCTAATAATTTATATTCTCTAACTCATCATCTAGAATGTTTTGGGGTAGGAAAATCCATATCCCACCTCTGTGTCAATTTGGGATTCAGCAATGTAATTACTTGGTAAGTTACATATAAAAATGACATTTTTATGATGAAAAAAGTTTTATATATATTAAGAATCAAAGCCCTCCCTCCTCCCCTCATATAGAAAGAAGGGCAAAAATAATTGAGCTGTCTGCTGAAGTTGTTCCTCACTTACCCAGAAAGTGGGCAGGGTATAGTCAGCTACACCAACACTAGCACTACTGCGAATTTCAAAATTTTTAAGCTGCTGGCAAGTGAAATTGTAAGCAATGTAATTCAAAATTCGCGGTAGCACTAGCATTTGTTTTGGTGTAGGTACATGCCCTGCCCACTATTGGGGACTGAGGAACAACTTGGCAGAGAGCTTCAATTCATTTTATGTGGGCTCCCAAGTAAGATTGGTGGTTAATTGCGTTCATTGTTTTTTGGATGGTTTTCCAGAGTCTTGTTGAAGTACTCAAGTTTTGCTGTAGCGAATCTTAGTCAGTTGGTTAGCCTAGGTTAACTTATTTAACTGAGTTTAGAATGTCTGACTCTAGCTCTTTGAGTGTTAGGTTTTGCATTGAAGGTTGCAAGACTAGGTTAATGAAGTCTTGCTTTGACCCGCACACAAAGTGTGTGAAGTGTAGAGGGCACATTTATGATGGGGATATTACTTGTTTAGAATGTAAAGATTGGGAAGATAAACATTGGAAAGTCTTTAGGTCTCATCAAGACAAAATGGATAAAGACAGGAAGAGGAAAGCCAGCTTAGGAATGGTAGAAATAGCAGACCTTGTATGTAGAGGATAATTCTGTTTCTTCTCCTAAGTTTCCTGTATCATCACCTATCCTTAACCCTCCTACTCCTATTCTATGTACTCCTGTCCCAGGTTCCCGTGCTCCCGATCATGACACCATTGCAAGTCTCTGAATCAAAGTTCAACACAAAGTTTGAATTTTTGTTCATCTTTTAGAGCCCTCCTGGAAAAAGGCAGTGTGCAAAATATCAGTGCAGTGCAAAGTGTTGAGGAGGTGGCTGCCCACCCCACTGGTGCTCCCTAGACGAAATCCCTGTCCTGCTCCCCCGCACCGGGGAGAAGACATACTGGAGGTCTAAATGAGACCAGTGGGATTTGCCCACAGACAGTCGCCCCTCCGTTGAGCCTGTTGCCTGGTCTCAGGCTATGACAGAGCACCACTGGAAAGGCATCTCAATCAGTGCTTGTTGTCTGTCATCGGATTCAGAAGACTCTGTGCTGGATGCAAAGCGTCGGGCGTAGATCTTCCATCTCCTGACCGTTGAAGAGACACTGCTGCAGCAGACAGCTCTCCTCCGCCTGTCAAGAAATACAAGGAGGCTAGTGCTAGCCTTCAGCCCTCCTGCAGTTTTGCGGGGCCTCCCTCTACATCTTCTGCTCGTCTGACTCCATCAGCTTGGGACAGTCCGGAGTCCATCCCTTATTTGGATCTCCCGCTCTCGATTGCTAAGCGCCTGGCAGAACCTTTTAGTTGACATTCTTCTTCGTCAAGACCCTGCCTTGTCCCCGAATGTCCTTCACATCCTGAACGTGTGATGTTGGCTCCCATTAGACAGTTTCATTTGACCGAGCACTCAGCACCAACTTCTGGGAGTCAGGCGACACCTCATTCTGACTCGGCGCCAGTTACACTTCATGTGATAGTGCATTCTTCAACTCTAGGATTCTTTGCTTGCTCCTCTTAAATGACAATTAGATGACTTAATGTCTTCCTTGAAGAAAAACCCACCTGTCACCAAGTCCAAAGACACTTTTTGTCTCCAGTCTCTTCTGATGATGAGGATGTAGGGCAAGATTCTTCCCCTTCGTCATCCTACTCTGCCTTATTAAGATATTTTCTCAATATTTTCCCGAATTTCTTATTAAGATATTTTCTCAATATTTTCCAGGATTTCTTCACTCCTGCTCCTCCGGTATCTCCTGCTCCAACTTTTCTGATGAGAAAACTTCCCTCAGATAATGCGAACCTGCCAAAATTAGTGCTCTCCTCGTCTGCGAAGAAGGTACTTTGAGAGATAGATGTCCGGTTGGTCCTTAAGAGGGATCAGGGTAAAGCAACTTTTGCTTCTCTGCCCTGCAAGTTGGTCAAGAGAAGCTACTGTTTTTATGACACCAGGGAAGCACCTCCTCTGGGAGTTTCTGCCTCCTCCCAGGGGGACTTCTCTGGCTTGGTAGATGCAACACGTCGGTCAGCCTTTTCACTGGCGAAAGTAATGTTCTCCTCCCCCGAGTTGGACCATTTGACTAGGAACTTGTTTAAGCTTTTAGAGGTGAACAGCCTCCTTGACTGGACTATTGGTGCATTGGCCAAAAAGATTGAGGGTTGTCCTGTGCTGGTAGAGGATTTTGCAACAGATTGGTTGGGAGTACTGTCATGTGCCAACAAGGCAGTAAGGGACAGTTCAGAAAAACTCACCTCTCTTTTTTCAATGTGTGTTCTTAAGAGAGAATTATGGTGTTCATTCACCGCAAAAGGGGTGACTACTACTCAAAAGGATTTTAGAGACCAGTTGCGCTGGTTCTCTCTCTCTCTCTCTCTCTCTCTCTCTCTCTCTCTCTCTCTCTCTCTCTCTCTCTCTCTCTCTCTCTAAGAAAGAGAAGTTTGTAACGTAAAGTAAATTTATTGTGGTCATTGATATTAGTCTTATCTTTTGAGATCTGATAACTGTAGTAATTAGTGTATATAGTGGTAATGGCACCTATCAGAAAAGTGCTTAAGTGAATTTCAGGCTGCAGTATTTGGGGTAATATTGTGAGTTTTCTCAAGCTTTCCTAACGTAAAGTGAATGTTACAAGTTTAGCCATGGTTAAAACTTATTTTTGAAATGAAGGCATGTTATTCAAACTAAGTTGATTTTTGTGAGTGTTACTGATTTGTGTTTATTAGACTGGTCCATTAAGTGAAATTATTTTTGGCGAATTTATTTCATTTTTGTGTATTTTTGTATGTTCTTATATTTGCATATTAATTGATTAGTATCTTAAGTATTTTTTAATAATTGACTTTTGCATACTTTATTTAATTTTCATTTACTTAGATTTTCTTTTCAAATCTTAGGTATTTCATAATAGTTTAAATTTTGTTAAATTAATTCAATTTCTTGATAAATTAACATTTATGATTTAATTCAAGAATGAATTAATTTGTAATAGTAAATTTTCTTTAAATTGTGAATTTTGGTTTATTAATTTTGAATAAAAAATAAATTGTGTTTAAAATTTTTATAACAGTGTTTCATTTATTGACCACCAGTGGTAGGATTAATTGTGTGCATAAGGCATAGTGATAAACATGTTTTGTTCCTTTAGTTTTGCTAAAGTGAATCGATACCAGTTAAGGTTGTTTGATGGAGTGATGTCCTTTTACTGTAATATATTTCTTGTTTAAATGTTGATACCTCACAAGTGTTTTGATAAATTTAGTCTGATTTCTCACATGATTAATAATGTTTTTAAGGGATCACTAATGCATTTAGAGTACTCAGTCATAATTGTATTGTTATGAGAGTTCAGGTGTCTGGCTGAAGTGTAGTTTTTGAATTGTGTGATTAGTAGTGTAATAACCAGATACAGTACTTGGAACACTTCATGACAATATATATATATATATATATATATATATGTGTGTGTGTGTGTGTATATGTATATATATATATATATATATCCCCGGAAATAATACCAAGAAGAATTATAACTGACAAGCAGTTTGTCACTTATCGACACAATCCCCTTGGTGTTATTTCCAAGATAGAGCAATGGATATTAAACGATGTTTGGAGCATAATGTTTGTGTATATAATATCACGGTGATGTGATAAAAATTCATAATATATATATATATATATATATATATATATATATATATATATATATATATATATATATATATATATATATATATATATATATATAATGTCAATCACGATGCGTATCAAGTACCTGGTTATTACACAACTAATCTCAAATTTCAAAATATACCTCACTTCAGCCAGATACCTGAACTCTCATAACATTAATTGTTACGACTGAGTACTCTAAAGGTAACAGTGATCCCTTAAGAAAAAATTATTTATCAATCACTTGAAAAATCAAACTAAGTCTATCAGAATATGTGTGAGGTATCAAAAATTAAACTAGAAATCTTCTAGAGTAAAAGGGCATCACTCCATCAAAAACTCTAACTGTTTCCTGGTCTTAATTCACTTTAGCAAAACTAAAAGAACAAAACATGTTTATCACTTTGCCTTATGCACACACAATCAATCCTATTCACTGATGGTCAATAAATTAAACACTGTTTTTCTAAAAATGTTAAATACAAAAATTTATTTTCAGATTCAAAGTTTACAACTAGAATTCACAATCTGAAAAATTTACTATTAGTTGAAAATAACACAAAACTCAATGAATTCTTGAATTAAATTATGAAACAAAACTAATTCACAAAAACTTTATCAGCAATTTAAGTTAATCAAGCAAAATTTAAACTATCAAGAATTATTCAAGATTTAAAAAGAAAATCTCAATAAATGAAATCAAGTATGCAATGTTAAATTAAGTATGCAATGTTAAATTAAGTATGCAATGTTAAATTAAGTATGCAATGTTAAATTACCAAGAAATATTTACAATGCTATGTAAATAAATGTTACATCACAAACATAAAAAATGTGAAAATATAAAGAAATTGTAAATAGAAAAACACAAAAAAATACACATAAGATTTATCAATAATGATTTCACTTGTTCAAAATTTCCTAACTTATCATACCACAACATCCTAACTTATCATACCATGGTATCAATAAGTAAAATTTCACGTTACCTTACACAACTTGTGAAAACCTCTGTAAATCACTTGCTGCAGCTGCATTACTCAATACACACTTTTTACCAGGCGCTGTTCTTAACTAAATAACTTTGCTAAATTCAGATCTCAAAAGTTAATGTTAAAAGTGACCACAAAAAATTACGTTAAAAGTAATCTCTTCCTAATTAGGAATGAGAGAGAGAACCAATTCGACTGGTCTCAGAAATCAGAATCAAAAAGATTTTAGGATTCCAGTAATACGTGAAACAATTACATGATCACTAAAGCATTTTGGGTGCGAGATATAAAAGTTCTAGAAGCAGGGAAGTGGCGTCACTAAAGCATTTTGGGTGCGAGATACAATGGAGAGAAGCTTCTAGAAGGAAAGTTACGTCATCCCAGCAAAACGTTTTGAACGCATCTTACAAAACATGACGTAATTGATCAGGACACGTATTCTTTCTCTCCAAGTGACGTACGTGACTTGAACATGCAACAACGTGAAATCACTCATCTCGAGCCCGTATGGGACGAATTGGCGTTTGTTTTGCAAACTTGTCATCGCTAACCCAAAACAAAGCGTTCCCTCTTATCTCAACTGATGACAACTGAAATGAAACAAGCCCTGGTGGACACACACACGTGTTCACATACTACACTTTTACCAAGAAAGATATTCGTTCTAAATTACGTTACTATTAAAATTATAATAATTCTAAATTACGCTATCAAGTAATCATTAGCTCTTTTGAGATCTGATGCCAAACTAAATATGACACTTTAACAACCATTATCATTAAACATAACACATGAAAAAAGTAAATATGTCAAGATTATAGGAGGATATATTATTACAAGGCAACATCATGAAAATTATATATATATATATATATATATATATATATATATATATATATATATATATATATATATATATATATATATATATATATATATATATATATATATATATAAGCGGTCCCGGTTTCTGACGGGGTTCCGTTCTTGCGCTTGTCGTAACCCGAAAATCATCGTAAGCGGAAAAATCGTCGAAAATCGTCAAAATCATAAGAAAACCTTACTTTTAATGCTCTGGGTGCATTGAAAACGATGTAAACTGCATTATTATTGAGTTTTACATCAAAAAACCTTCAAATTATGATTATTCTGCCGTTTTGGGGCCATATTTCTTCCATCGGATCGGCGTATGACGCCGTCAGTAACCCGGAACATGCGTCGTAAGCCGGAAATAATTTCTGATGAATATATTTGAAAAGCGTCCAGAAACCTCGAACTGTGGCCGGAACCGTCAGAAAACTGGGGACTGCCTGTATATATATATATATATATATATATATATATATATATATATATATATATATATATATATATATATATATATATATATATATATATATATATATATATATATATATATATATGTGTGTGTGTGTGTGTATATATTTTTAGTTGATAATAAGTTCGTCATCCCATGGGCTCGAACCAGTGAAGGACAAGAACTCAGGACTACAGTGGACGCATTAACCCATCCGGCCAGCAAGTGAGGTATAAGTGGATATCAGCTCCGATATACAAATCCCCCGTCAAACTCAGGTGTTTGTATTTAGAGACGATATCCACCCACCTCTGCCATGTTGACCATGTAATGTGTTTGTCGCACGCAGCCATATTATGACTTTTATCACATCACCGTGATTCATATACAATCACTAAGCTATAAACGTCCTTTAATATCCAATTCGCTCTACCTCGGAAATAATATATTTTCATTTTTGTTACCGACGGGGAATTTTTTAGTTAATAATGAGTTCGTCGTCCCGTGGGCTCGAACCAGCGAAGGACAAGAACTCAGGACTACAGTGGACGATTAACCCATCCGCCAGCAAGTGAGGTATAAGTGAATATCGGCTCCCATATACAAATCCCCGTTGAACTCAGGTGTTTGTATTTAGAGACGATATCCACCCACCTCTGCCATGTTGACTGTGTAATGCGTTTGTCGTATTATGACTTTTTATCATCACATGATTCATATATATATATGACTTTTTATATATCATATATATATTCATATATATATATATATATATATATATATATATATATATATATATATATATATATATATATATATATATATATATATATATATATATACACACAGTATATACATACATACATACACCCATACATATATATATATATATATATATATATATATATATATATATATATATATATATATATATATATATATATCTTTCTATGCATCTTTTCCCACTTCTGTGTGGGGTCGATGTTTCTGACAGCTTTCCTCCACCTGGCTCGGTCAAACACATTGTCCTCTTGTGATGTCTTCTTTATTTATTATTCTTCTTTCTGCTATTCGTTGTTTAAGAAAATTACTTTCTTTAGAGATGCTTATTGTTCTGGCTTTGTTATGTAGTAGCGTGTTTTTCAGTTTCAGGAGACTTGAAGAAGACGCAATGTAGTTTTCTTTACTTCATTAACACAATAATAAAGTTACAGTAAGTATACAAATGAATTGCAGTGCAAAGTTACAGTGATTGTCAAATGTGAGCCCTTTCTTCTTCTGTCAACCCACAATTAGTGAGACTTACAACCCCACCCCTTGTCTTCTCTCTGCTTCTCTGCTACCTTCTCTGCTGTCTTTTCGTCTCTCTCTACTCTTCGTTTTCTTCAAATCTCTCTCTGTCTATCAATGTCTATCACTGAAAGGTTTCTTTCTCTTTGACCCTGTATTCAGAATTTAACTTTGACAATTGTTTGTCTCTCAGATCTTCTTCTGACTACATCCAGCCACCTTCGCTTTGGTCTTCCTCTTGCTCTCCCACCGGGCACCTCCATCTGCATCACTCTCCTCCCTACATGTGTCTCATCCCTTCTCATCACATGGCCATACCACTGCAGTCTTCTATCCGGGGCCTTCTTTGATAATTCTATGACTTTAGTAGTTCCTCTTATTCTTTCATATTTTATCCTGTCCATTTTTGTTACTCCACACATCCACCTGAGCATTTTTATCTCTATCGCATCAAATTTCTTCCTTCCCTTGCACTCTCTTTACCAGCCATGTCTCTGCTCCATACATCAAAGCTGGTCTCACTACTGTTTTATACACTCTTCCTTTAACCTTTATATTGATTCTGCAGTCACACAAGACACCTGACATCTTTCTCCAATTTTTCCATCCAGCTTGCACTCTGTGTTATTTCTACATCCAGATTTCCATCATCAGCCACTGTTGAACCAAGATACTTAAATTTTTCTACTCAGTTCAACCTTGTCCTTTCCATAATAATCTGAGAGTCTTGAAATTCATTAAAACTTAGGTATTCAGTCTTCTTTCTACTGATCTTTAATCCTCTGCCTTCCGGTACTTTCCTCCATTGCTCTAGTGTTGACTCCACTACCCCCTCTGTTGGTGCTGCATATCACAATGTCATCAGCAAACAACATGTACCTTGGAGATTGATCTCTTATCCCTTGAGATAGCATATCCATTGTCAGGTCAAAAGGATATGGATTTAAAGCAATCCTGGATGTTACCCTTCTCTTTATAGATAGGTACAATAAAGCTTTCTCTCCATTCTTTTGGTATCTTTTCTGACTGTATATTTTCTTTGCTAGGTCCCACAGCATGTCTATTCCTTCTTCTCCCAGGCTCTTCCACACTCCTGCAGGAATTCCATCTGGTCCTATTGCTTTACCATTTTTCATCTTCTTTAGTGCCTTCTTTACTTCCTTCCTGCTAATAATATGTGTCATACCAAGGTTCTGGAATCCATCTTCAAAGAATTTTCTAAGATTTTCTTCATTTAACAGGTGTTCATAATATTCTTTCCACCTCTTCTTTACCTTATCCTCATTGCATAAAATCACTCCATTCCTATCCTTAACCTGTTTTATATGGGAGTAGTCTTTGGTGTTCTTGTCCCTCAACTTTTCAGTTCTGTGAATTTTTCTCTCCCCCTCAGGTGTTACCAGCTTTTTGTACGTCATTTAATGCTCGTGCCTTTTCTTGTGCAACTGCCTTCTTGTTTCTTGTCTTTGGTACCTCTCCTTATCCTCTTGCTGTCCATTCTTTTCCCAGATCTTTTTTGTATTTTTTGGCTTACATGCATTTTTTGGCTTTCATCACCTCTTTCACTTAATCATTCCACCACCAGGTTTCCTTATCGTCAGGAGGTTTCTTTCCCAACACCTCTCCACCCACTCTCTTTATCACCATACTGTTGTGATTCTACCATTCTTGCACTCCCTCTAGCAATCTAACTTCCCTCAATACTCTCCTTAAATTCCTGCCTCACTTCCTCCTCATGTCAGCTTCCACCACTTGATTGTTGATGAGACACGTGCAGGCCTGCCTTTTACTGTGTTCTTTATTTCCAAGTCCATTACCACCACCCTGTGCTTTGCTGCCAAACACTCTCCATTTAAAATTTTACAATTTCTCACCTCTCTTAGATGTGATCTTCTGCACATGAGGAAGTCAGTTTGACTTTCTCTTGCTCCACTCTTGTATGTGATGCACTGATTTTCTTTCTTTTCAAACCAGGTGTTGACAGTAGCCAAATCAAATGACACTGCGCAGTCCACAACTCTCTCTCCCTCGTCATTTCTCTCTCCAACTCCCCAGCCACCATGCACCCTCACAATACCCTCTTTGGTCCTTCCTACATGTCCATTCATGTCACCACTAATAATTAATCTCTCTTCTGCTGGTATTTCACTCACTGTTGGTCCATTTCATCCCAAAGTGCCACTTTCTCAACTTCATCACATCCTGCTTGAGGGGCATCAGCACTCACGATGACTATTTTTCCATCTAGGCACAGTTTTACAGCCATTGCTCTGTCACTTGTTATCCTCACACTTATTATGCTGTCTTTTAAGCTTTTTGATAGAATTATTCTCACTCCAATTTCTACCTTCCTTATTTGTTCCACTATATAGCAATTTATATCCACATCCCAGCTCTCACGCTTTATTTCCCTTCCATCTAGTCTCCTGCACACACAAAATGCTTATCCTTCTTCTCTCCATCAGATCTGGTATCTCTCTTCCCTTTCCAGTCATTGTTCCCACATTCAAAGTTCCAACTCTCAAAGCTACCACCATCTTCCTTCTCCTCACTCTTCTTCTCATTTTTTGGACTCACTTCTTTAACTGGGAGCCGCCCACTACCCAGTAGCCCTGCCATTTATCACAGGGGGGCAGGAGAGGCCCTGTGCATCGCCTACAGGGAATGCCCTAGCACTATGCTATTTCTAATGAAAGTCAACTGTCATATTTGGTTTTTGCTGGATTTTATGGCCAGATTGCCCTTCCTGACACCTACCCTCCCCATTTATACGGGCTTGGGACCAGCATTGAGTTGAACTAGCTTGTCCCCACAGTGGCTGCAGTTTTATATATATATATATATATATATATATATATATATATATATATATATATATATATATATATATATATATATATATATATATATATATATATATATATACGTATGTATATACATGGTCTTGACATAAGTAACGCCCTTTGTTTAAGTGGAACAAAATTAAAGGCTTTTGATTATCCTTTATTTTTTCGAACATGAATGTATTGCCACAAGTTAAAAGATTAATATAATATATTAACAAAATTAATATAATGCTTATTTGGTTTAATAATGTTCAATACAAATGAAATCAAACCAAATTTAAGATAAAAATAAAAGTTACAAAAGATATAGTTTTAGAATTTAGTCATTTATTTGAGATGTTCAAAATGTTCCCCTTCATGTTCCACACAATTCTGAACTCTACCAGCAACACTTTTACAAACTTTTTGACACATTTCAATGGTAATTTCATGAAATTTATCTGAAATTGCATTCTTTAATTCTGGAATTGTTTCTGGCTTAAGATTGTAAACCTGATCTTTCAATACACCCCACAAAAAAAGTCCGGTGGTGTTAGTTCTGGTGAACGTGATGGCCATTCAATTGGTCCTCTTTGTCCTATCCATCTACCTTCAGAATTTTCATTTAACCATTCCCTAACTCTTATCCCATAATGGGGAGGTGCTCTATCCTGTTGAAAATAAATATCATTTTGATTTTCAACTCCTGGCCAAAATTCCATTCGTAGCATATGCAAATAATTATCTTGATTCACAGTACTTTCAAAGAATATCGACCCTATTAATCCCATGCAAGAAATGGCGGCCCAAACTGTTACTCCTGGTAAATTAATATCCTTTTCCAAGATGACATGAGGATTATCATTGCTCCAATACACACAATTATGGCGATTGATATGTCCATTTAACTTAAAGGTTGCTTCATCTGACCACCATATCTTGTCAAGGAAGGTTACATCTTCATTAGCTTTAGTCATAAAGATTTCACAAAATTGCAATCATCTATCTTGATGTCCATCATGCAAACTTTGAAGCACATGTGGAATATAAGGTCTCAGGAATATAAGGTCTCATCTTTAGCTTCTTCAACATTCTGCGAACACTCCTATCACTAATTGCTAACTGCAGAAAGACGCCTACTGGTTTTTTTGAGGAGAACGCAGCAACGATTCTTGTAGTTCATTGGACTTTTCTAAGCTTGTTGCAACAACTGGCCTACCCGCTCTTTGAGCATCATTTACACTTCCTGTGGATTCAAGTTTTCCAATCAAGCTTGTGATATTTCGGCTTTGCACCCTTGGGATGTTAAATTCAGCTGATAGCAATCTTGTGGTTTCAGCACCATTTTTATTTTTTTAATAATACAATTGAATTGCTTTTACTCTCTGTTCCTTTGTTAATCTCATGGTTGTATAAAATATCTGAAAAAATGAAGATTTAGCAAATTAATTAAAGAAAATAATAAAGAAAATATATATTATAAGATATATAAAATTAAAAAGGGCGTTACTTATGCCGCACCCTGTGTATATATATATATATACTATATATATGTATGTATGTATATACATTATATATATATTATTATGTATAGAATATGTTGATAGTATATCTTTCCAAAGTGTTATTATATTTACTGTTGTAATTATCATGTATTCTGTGTAATAATGATAATTATGTAAAAATGTCATTAATGTACAATGTCATTTGTGTAATGTATGTTGGATTTCACAATAGCATAATTTAGAATCTTTAGAATTACTGTAATAACCTGATAGATGGGGAGAGATTATGTCACTCAGCCTCATGTGACTGGAGATGTTGCGGGATCTTTTGTTTTGAGTTCAAGCAATAAGTCATGTCAACAGTTGTGATAAGGATGCTTGGTCCAGCAAGCAATTTCCTGTTAGAGTCACGTTGAATGATCCCATAGTCTTGCGTGCTTCTAAATGTATCGTTTTGTCTTAGTCAAATAAGTATTGCGCAATCATCTTCTGTTTGAAAACCACATGAGTTTCTTGCTCTGGGAGAAAGTATTGCACAAAACCACTTGGCTATTATGTCATATAGTTTCTAGGACGTGTCCCAGTCAAGAAAATTGTGCTGTTGTGATTGCATCAGCTTTGGCCCAAAATGTTTTGCCTTGATAATGACATCATCCTGCTTTGCTAGAATGATCTGTGGGGTCTTGCTTTTGACTGAAGACTGAAAAAATTATCATGGAGAGACTGGAAACCATGCACATTACATTTATAGTAATATTCTCTCTCTCTCTCTCTCTCTCTCTCTCTCTCTCTCTCTCTCTCTCTCTCTCTCTCTCTCTCTCTCTCTCTCTCTCTTGGATCCATTTGGTAAGAATTTTTTTAAGTAATGTAAATTGTTTTTATACTGGTCACTCTGTTAACTGATTGTGAAAACTATACAGACATTATAACAGCATATTTATCGTAACAGCACCTGTCAGAAAAGTGTGTTTAGTGAAAAGCAGCTGCAGCTGGTGTAAGTTCTTTAACCATGGTTAAAGGTTGATTTGCAAAGTGAATTGATTTTGGTGAATTTAATACATTAACATTTCATTTTCATGTTTTGTGTACTGTAATTGTGTGCTCTTGGTGTCATTTGAATTATTTATTTATTTTTTTTCAATTTAGTACTTTTACATATTTTATGTGTTTACAGTCTCTTCGTTTTTTAAAGATACATACTGCTACAATTCTACCTTAGGTACATGCTGGATTTTGGGCTGCAATGGATGATCCCAGGGAGTTCTTTACATTACCAAGAAAAACTAATATATTTTAACTGAAATGTGACTAAATAAGACTGGTTAAGGCAGATTCATAGAGGAATCAATCAAAGGAAAAAATGCTGGCTTAGGGCCTTCTTCATGTAAGGGAAAGATTACATAAACTCAAAGGGTCCTCTTAATTAATTGTTTACATCACACACACAGATCAGAAGAATGAAGAATTACGGGGCAGGTAATAATAAGGTCCTGTTAAATGAATGAATCCTACACAGGAGAAATATTCTACGCCGATGATGTCTTCATAACAGTGGTAGACTAAGAGGTGACATAAAGCCACTGCATATAGGATAGAGCCGAAATTTGGTTTCCACAGCCAAGGCTGATCTGCACTGAGATGCCAGGAGGTTACTTGCAAAAGTAATAACACGCTCAAAGGGAACTGAGGGAATGCACAGCTGGTGCCATAAAACTCAATTTCAAACACTAAATGCACAATTACGTTAACACTTAACACTTCAACACAAATTTATTGAAGGTGATTGCACAATGAAACAAAAATAAATCAGACAGAGGAATAACAGAATTGTGACTGACTAAAGAAACCTTATTCTGGTACATTCCCTTCTTCAGGATGACGGTGTCCTCATTCAACAGGGCATCGGCAGTAGGGGAGGAAAATAAAGGGATGCCACTTACAAAAGTGTACTGGTCCGAGCCTCGAGGTTGAACACGTAGAGGGAGTACAAGGGACTGGTGAAAGTGAGGACAACTGTCCTCTGTGAAGTTCTGAGCACTTCACTCTTAACTGCTGTGTCATGGCCCATGTATAACATCGTGGGATTATGCCTGGGCATCATTGTGTAGGTGGCGTGGAAGTCAATGCCCACCGCATTTTCTGTAGGATCATGCACATGGGGTCCTCTTCCCAAGTGTCATGGTGGCCGGCACATGTTCAGGGCTTAGGGGCCGGGCGCTTTCTCTTTTGGCTCCTCCTGTGTTGGTTGTCTGCCTCCGGCAAGGATTTGCATCTTTGAAGGCTGCACCTAGGGATAAGGATCTTAGGTAGTCATTTTGAACAGAGAGGTATTAAGGGCTTACCCATATAAGGAAAGAGGGAGAGAATTGGTGAAGGGGCAAATGAAATGCACAGTTCTTTGATTTAAAATGAGTAAAATGAGTTTTATTCTTTTATCTCTTACATTATTATTATAAAAAGCTGGTGAGGTTGCTTGTAAAGAAGGTTCCTTCATTGCACCTTCCCAAACAAGTTAGCATTCACACCCTAGATCGGGTGAGAATGATTACCAGCAAGCAAACTCACTTGGAGACTTTAATATTTCTTTCTCACTTCCCTTTGAACTTAAATTTCTCGTGGCAATTAATTTCAAGAGGCAAAACATCAGTTGTGACATTTACATTTAACCCTTAAACGCCGAGCCCCTATTTACAAAAGAGTCTGCCGTATGCCGGTGGTGTTTGGGAGTTAGCGCCGAAGCGGAAAAAAGTTTTTTTTTTAAAATCACAGCACGCTTAGTTTTTGAGATTAAGAGTTCATTTTTGGCTTCTTTTTTTGTCATTGCCTGAAGTTTAGTATGCAACCATCAGAAATGAAAAAAATATCATTATCATATATAAATATTGAAATATATGACAGTGCAAAAAAAAAAATTCATATATAATTGTATACAAATCGCGTTGTGAGCAAAATGGTTAAAGTTAATGAGTTATTTTTATTTTCTTTGTATTGTACACTAAATTGCGATGATTTTGGTATATAACAAATTGTAAAACGATCAAAGCAACACAGAGAAAATATTATCACAAAATGATACATGAATTCGTAATGCGTGGACGTAAAAATAGTTTTTTCAAAAATTCACCATAAATCGAAATATTGCCGTAGAGACTTCCTGTTTGCTGCAAAATGAAGGTAATTGATTGAATATTACTAGACTGTAAGTGTTTTAGCTTATAGTTGCAGTTTTCGACCATTTCGGTCGAGTTAAAGTTGACTGAAGGTCGAATTTTTTCTATTTATCGTGATTTATATGAAAATATTTCAAAATCGTTAAAAGCTACAACCATGAGTTATTTTTTGTTGTATTCTACATGAAATTGCGCACATTTTCATATATAAATCATTATGTAACGACTAATATAAAATGGTACAAACATTACGACAAAGTGACGAAAGAATTTCTGAGATGTTCGGCCGAGTTACTGCACGGACGTAAGGAAAAAGTTTTTTCAAAAATTCACCATAAATCGAAATATTGTGCTAGAGACTTCCAATTTGTTGCAAAATGAAGGTAAATGATAGAATGTTACTAGAATGTAAGAGTTTTAGCTTACAATTGCATTTTTCGACCATTTCGGTGGAGTCAAAGTTGACCGAATGTTGAAATTTTGGCACTTATCGTGATTTATATGAAAATATTTCAAAACTGATAAAAGCTACAACCATGAGTTATTTTTTGTTGCACTCTACATGAAATTGCACACACTTTCATATATAAAACTTTATGTAACGACTAATATAAAATGGTGTAAACATTACGACAAACTGATGAAAGAATTTCTGAGATGTTCGGCAGAGTTACCACTCGCGGACATAAGGAAAAAGTTTTTTTTTTTCAAAAATTCACCATAAATTGAAATATTGTGCTAGAGACTTCCAATTTGTTGCAAAATGAAGGTAAATGATTGAATATTACTAGAATGTAAGAGTTTTAGATTACAATTGCGTTTTTCAACCATTTCGGTCGAGTCAAAGTCGACCGAATGTTGAAATTTTGGCACTTATCGTGATTTATATGAAAATATTTCAAAACTGATAAAAGCTACAACCATGAGTTATTTTTTGTTGTATTCTACATGAAATTACACACATTTTCATATATAAAACTTTATGTAACGACTAATATAAAACGGTGCAAGCATTACGACAAAGTGACGAAAGAATTTCTGAGATGTTCGGCTGAGTTACCGCTCGCGGACGTAAGGGAAAAGTTTTTTTTTTAAATTCAACATAAATTGAAATATTGTGCTAGAGGCTTCCAATTCGTTGCAAAATGAAGGTAAATGATTGAATATTACTAGAATGTAAGAGATTTAGCTTACAATTGTGTTTTTCGACCATTTGGGTTGAGTCAAAGTTAACCGAATGTTGAAATTTTGGCAGTTATCGTGATTTATATGAAAATATTTCAAAACTGATAAAAGCTACAACCATGAGTTATTTTTTGTTGCACTCTACATGAAATTGCACACATTTTCATATATAAAACTTTATGTAACGACTAATATAAAATGGTGCAAACATTACGACAAAGTGACGAAAGAATTTCTGAGATGTTCGGCCGAGTTACCGCACGCGGACGTAAGGGAAAAGTTTTTTTTTTTAATTCACCATAAATCGAAATATTGTGCTAGAGGCTTCCAATTTGTTGCAAAATGAAGGTAAATGATTGAATATTACTAGAATGTAAGAGTTTTAGATTACAATTGCATTCTTCGACCATTTCGGTCAAGTCAAAGTTGACCGAGTGTTGAAATTTTAGCACTTATCGTGATTTATATGAAAATATTTCAAAACTGATAAAAGCTACAACCATGAGTTATTTTTTTGTTGTATTCTACATGAAATTGCGCACATTTTCATATATAAAACTTTATGGAACGACTAATATAAAACGGTGCAAACATTATGACAAAGTGACGAAAGAATTTCTGAGATGTTCGGCCGAGTTACCGCACGCGGACGTAAGGGAAAAGTTTTTTTTTTTAATTCACCATAAATCGAAATATTGTGCTAGAGGCTTCCAATTTGTTGCAAAATGAAGGTAAATGATTGAATATTACTAGAATGTAAGAGTTTTAGATTACAATTGCATTCTTCGACCATTTCGGTCAAGTCAAAGTTGACCGAGTGTTGAAATTTTAGCACTTATCGTGATTTATATGAAAATATTTCAAAACTGATAAAAGCTACAACCATGAGTTATTTTATGTTGTATTCTACATGAAATTGCACACATTTTCATATATAAAACTTTATGTAACGACTAATATAAAATGGTGCAAACATTATGACAAAGTGACGAAAGAATTTCTGAGATGTTCGGCCGAGTTACTGCACGCGGACGTAAGGGAAAAGTTTTTTTTTAATTCACCATAAATCGAAATATTGTGCTAGAGACTTCCAATTTGTTGCAAAATGAAGGTAAATGATTGAATATTACTAGAATGTAAGAGTTTTAGCTTACAATTGCGTTTTTCGACCATTTGTGTCGAGTCAAAGTTGACCAAAGGTTGAAATTTTAGCACATCGTGATTTATATGAAAATATTTCAAAACTGATAAAAGCTACAACCATGAGTTATTTTATGTTGTATTCTACATGAAATTGCGCACATTTTCATATATAAAACTTTATGCAACGACTAATATAAAACTGTGCAAACATTACGACAAAGTGACAAAAGAATTTCTGAGATGTTCGGCAGAGTTACCGCGCGCGGACGTAAGGAAAAAGTTTTTTTTTTTTTAAATTCACCATAAATCTAAATATTGTGCTAGAGACTTCCAATTTGTTGCAAAATGAAGGTAAATGATTGAATATTACTAGAATGTAAGAGTTTTAGCCTACAATTGCGTTTTTCGACCATTTGGGTCGAGTCAAAGTTGACCGAATGTTGAAATTTTGGCAGTTATCGTGATTTATATGAAAATATTTCCAAACTGATAAAAGCTACAACCATGAGTTAATTTTTGTTGTATTCTACATGAAATTGCACACATTTTCATATATAAAACTTTATGGAACGACTAATATAAAATGGTGCAAACATTACGACAAAGTGACGAAAGAATTTCTGAGATGTTCGGCCGAGTTACCGCGCACGGATGTAAGGAAAAGTTTTTTCAAAAATTCACCATAAATTGAAATATTGTGCTAGAGGCTTCCAATTTGTTGCAAAATGAAGGTAAATGATTGAGTATTACTAGAATGTAAGAGTTTTAGCTTACAATTGCGTTTTTCGACCATTTCGGTCAAGTCAAAGTTGACCGAAGGTTGAAATTTTAGCACTTATCGTGATTTATATGAAAATATTTCCAAACTGATAAAAGCTACTACCATGAGTTATTTTATGTTGTATTCTACATGAAATTGCGCACATTTTCATATATAAAACTTTATGTAACGACTAATATAAAACTGTGCAAACATTCCGACAAAGTGACGAAAGAATTTCTGAGATGTTCGGCCGAGTTACCGCGCGGACGTAAGGGAAAAGTTTTTTTTTAAATTCAACATAAATCGAAATATTGTGCTAGAGACTTCCAATTTGTTGCAAAATGAAGGTAAATGATTGAATATTACTAGAATGTAAGAGTTTTAGCTTACAATTGCGTTTTTCGACCATTTGGGTCGAGTCAAAGTTGACTGAAGGTTGAAATTTTAGCACATATCGTGATTTATATGAAAATATTTCCAAACTGATAAAAGCTACAACCATGAGTTGTTTTTTGTTGTATTTTACATGAAATTGCGCACATTTTCATATATAAAACTTTATGTAACGACTAATATAAAATGGTGCAAAAATTTCGACAAAATAACGAAAGAATTTCTGAAATTTTCGTCCGAGTTACCGCGCGGACATAAGGAAAAAGTTTTTTTTATTTCAAAAATTCACCAGAAATCGAAATATTGTGCTAGAGACTTCCAATTTGTTGAAAAATGAAGGTAAATGATTGAATATTACTAGAATGTAAGAGTTTTAGCTTACAATTGCGTTTTTTGACCATTTGGGTCGAGTCAAAGTTGACCAAAGGTTGAAATTTTTTGTAGTCGACGTACGGTACGTCCACTCGTCACCCAACAGACCATTTTAGTCGACTTACGATACGTCCAGTCGGTGTTTAAGGGTGAATGCAGAATAAATACTTGCTGCTAGAAATGACATATTCTATCATTAAATTCCTATTATGTTAAAGCAGCATATGATGAATGTTAAGCAAAGTATATTCACAAACGTAATAGTCTAGTTAAAAATAATGAATTACTACGGTACTAGGTTAATTCTAAAGATACTTCATGCATTCTTAATAACAACTCGGGTACGAGTTTTGCAAAGATGCGGTTAGTCTACCTTGAAGAGGCATACAATGAAATAAGTGTGGGCTTAGTTAGGTGTTGCCATGATACTGAAGAGCTATGGCTCTGTGCCATTCAGGCTCTATAAACACAAGATTGTGAGTCTGGTACTTGATATTTATTACAAAATACTAACGGAGAATAGATGACAAATTCAAAGTAATTAATGATTGTTACAAAAAGATGATTAAATATGCCAAAATTATATTCCCTTAGCCTATGGAAAAATGTCTAGGTTCATTCTTTAACCCAAAAAGGCCGTAAGGCAGTCGGAGGACACGGGTCCTCTGGCAGGATCGTATGCCAACATCTATGGTAATGGCACTGTGCTAAGTTGGCACTCATGTGGTAATACCTAATGGCTATGTTATATGTTATTGTAAAATTTATCATTCCTTGATAGGCATGAAAGGGAAGTCATAGGACTTATAAAATTGGAATATCTGTCAATTGCACTCTGCATTGGCGGAGTGGGAAGTAAGTAAAATTCGAGCCCTTGTAAGGCATAAAGTAAAGTGAGTAATAATCAAAATAAGGAAAGGGAAATGTTAAAGGAAAAGAGTAAATTACAAAGTTATAATGAAACAACTAGGTAAAGAACCCTGACATCCCCCTCTGGATAGAGCTGCCAAAGCCTTCATAGGATAAAGGGATGGCACTGTGCTAGGTTGGCGCTAGTGCCAGGAGAGTTTAGCGGCTCTCTTTTGGCTACCTGGTGTTATATGCGCCGTGATTGTTCTTGCATGGACCTCTTTTAGGTGGACAGTTTTCATTGGTAGGGGAACCGGTTGAACCAAGCCTGAGAAGGACGATGGGGTGCCACCCGTGTTGGCTTCCTTGACAGCTGAAGCAGGGGCATTCATTACAGGCTCAACCCTGAGTCGTTACAGTTCCAAGAGTTCATTGGCCGGTGGAGATATGGCAGAAATCTTGCCCACAATCATGTCTGCGGAGGACTGGGAAAGAGGGGAAGAGATTGTTGTGGGCGTGAGAGGCTCACTGATCATAGTGACCAGCTCAGGCACGGGTTGTGAGGCCGCACTCTGGGTGAGCTTCCGCTGTGTTCGGAAGAATCCGTCTCTCTTACCGGCACTGGTAGTGGAGCCAAGCTGGGTAAAGAGAGGGGACCCAGACAGGAATCTCTTGAATGGAGATCGTGGATGTGCTCTGGCTTCGGACCGTCATTCGATGGGCCGGAGTTCAATTCCCGCCGCTGGCTGATGAAGAGTTAGAGGAATTTATTTCTGGTGATAGAAATTCATTTCTCGCTATAATGTGGTTTGGATTCCACAATAAGCTGTAGGTCCCGTTGCTAAGTAACCAACTGGTTCTTAGCCACGTAAAATAAGTCTAATCCTTCAGGCCAGCCCTAGGAGAGCTGTTAATCAGCTCAGTGGTCTGGTAAAATTAAGGTATACTTAACTTATTGGCTCTAAGGCAGGCTCAGGCACTGATATTGTATCGGGAATTTGCTCGCCGTTGGGGACAAATGGAGCTTGCCACTGCTCAGTGCACCCAAGTGACATTGGCAGAGATTGTGACTCAAGTTTGGGATCTCCTGGAGGGAGATCTATTTGGTGCCTTGGCACTGGCACTGAGTGCCTGGTACAGGACTGGGCTTTGAAATTTGCTCAGGTGGAGGTGGCCACTGCACAGTGTGCTCAGGTGGCACTGGCAGTGGGATGAATGCAGACATTTGAGGCTTACTCATGCCAAAAGGGTCTGGACCCTGAGATTGCTTTAATTTAGATGGGAACTAGAAATCTTGTCCCAGGAGGATGTCAAAACCTCCAGGAATGTATCTGGTTACTGCGAGGTCACTGATAGATCTATGAGGTCTTGTGATCCTCAGCTTAACAGTAGGAAGTATCATTATAAAGTGATTGATACCTTCAATTGTTACGAGTTTACGTCTGTTAACCCTTAAACGCCTACTGGACGTACCATACATCGACTAAAATTGTCTGTTGGGTGTCAAGTGGACGTACCATACGTCGACTAAAAATGCTTTTTTTAAATATTCGCGGAAAAATTATTATAGGCCTAGTTTGCGAAAGGTTTTAAATCACGCGCCTTGAGGGATGCTGGGAGTTCACGGATCAAGCTGTTTTGTTTATAAGCGTCACCCAGACGCGCATGCGCAAATTCCCTCCTTCTCGTACCAGAAAGCATCAGCGGCGCACCATGCGAGAGCGATTTTTTGACGCATCCGTGTTTTGCAGAACTTTGGCGAGTGTTTGCGTATTTGTTAGGCAACAGGACGTTTGCAGAGATGTCTCAACGTTGTCAGGACCGTGAAAGGCGCATACTGCCTGTCGGTAGTGAGCGTGTGAGACGAGTTTTAGACTGGGATGCTGGAGAGGGACCAAGCACCCAAGATGACCCAGCTTCTCAACACCGTGTTGTGCGGCCACGTGTGACCGAAGGGGACCAAGGACCACATCCCGTGCCTTTTACGACCCCTAGGAAGCATCGGGGTGTCCTGAGGGGCATCCGAAAGCATTTGGGAGGCCTTCAACAAAAGGACATTGACGAGTACTTGTCGGAGCTCGATCGAGAGCAGGTGGGAAGTCCTGATTTCAGTGGCAGTTGGTCATCCAGTGATGAGGACATCACGCCTGATGTTAGTGATGACGAGTACTTGCCCCCAGTGTCCATACGGGAGCCACAGGAGGAAAGTGAATTGGAATTTAGTGGTTTCAGTGCGTATGAGGGAGAGTCTGAGGAGGAGGAGGAGGAGGCCCCGATTGTGGCTGGTGGGGACAAGACAGAAAGTGATGGTGAAAGTGAAGGAGACGGACCAGCTGTGGGAGGGTGGGAGTGCGAAGACATGCCCGTGCACGTGCGCGAGCACAGGCCCGTAGAAGGTCGCAACGTTGCGGCAGCTTGGGTGAAGGCCGTTCGTCCGAAAGTGATGAGGGCTGGTTGGAGGACCCCACCCCACCTAACATGCACCCATTCACGGCAGCACCTGGACTGACCGTCCCTGTGCCTCTCACTGCACTGGGGTTCGTTCAGCTCTTCCTGACGCGGGAATTTCTGGAATTCCTAGTTGCAGAGACTGCAGATTACGCTCGGTACTGCCGTGAGGAACTGCAGACGACGTTGTTGTATCGCTGGTGGGGCTGCAACCTCACGGACATGGCGCATTTTTTGGGGCTCCACATTTTTTTTGGAATGATGCCTGCTGCCGACGTCAGGCAATATTGGAGGCAGAATTTTTTTTTAAGTACCCACAATGTGCCCGGCATTATACGCCGTGATAGTTTCCTGGCGATGGACAGGTATTTCAACGCCTTCAACCGAAGGGCTGTACCCTGGAATAACCCCGACCGCCTCATCTTAGTCCGTCCAGTGTTGGAGTACATTCGTGAACGGTGCCAGTTTCTCGTGGTTCCTTCCAAGAACCTTTCTTTGGATGAGGGGATGATGCCATACAAAGGGCGTCTAAGTATAAAAGTGTACAACCCCAAGAAGCCAAAGAAATATGGTGTAAAGTTATTTTTCATTACGAAGCCAACACTGGATACGTCGTGGACTTCTCGGTGTATTCTGGGGTCTTCTCACGCTGCGTGACACTGTCTTCGGTCTTGTGGATCGTTTCCGTAACCAGGGATACCACCTGTTTATGGATAATTATTATAACTCGGTATCCATGGCCCAGGAACTGTATGAAGCAGGTGTGCACGTCAGTGGTACCCTGCGGTTGGTGCGTGGGGCCCAATGTCCTCAAGAGGTTTGCTAGCCACCCGCAACATCTGGCAAGAGGAGAGACAGAGTGGCGGCGGAAGGAGATGTCTTCGTCATCTGTTGGAAGGGGGTCCGACTCGTGCCCATGATTACGACGAGTCATGAGCCCATCCAAGAAGAGATTATTCAGCGGAAGAAGAAACGTCAGCAGGGCCGAGTTACGTATGAGGAGTTTTCAGGTCCAACGCCCTACTGTCATCGGGCACTACAACAGGCACATGGGAGGAGTTGATCTCTTGATCAACTCATCCAGTATTATCCCTTCGCCAGGAGAAGCAGGAGGTGGACACAGAAGCTCGTCAAATACCTCCTTCAGTTGGCCCTCCAGAATGCCTACATCCTTTACTGTGGGTACAATTCTGACGCTCGGAGGTTGTCCCACATCCAGTTTCTTGAGGTGGCTGGGAATGCCCTCTTAAACTTCAATCCAGAGGAGTGGCCTTCCAACACCGCCTCCCTGCCCCGAGCTCCAGCTCTACCCCGAGAGGAAAGGGCAGATGTTGCTAGGAGGGCCAGCCTCGGTCTTCCTGCTCCTGCCGACGCCGTCCCTGCTGCCGCCGCCCTTGATGATGCCGCCGCCCTCGATGATGCTGCCGCCCTCCCTCACATTCCAATGTCCCATCGGGTAGTCGACCCTGTGTGTCGGCTGCAGGCAGATCACACACTGGAGCTCCTAGAAGGGCGTAAACAGAAACGGTGCCAGGTGTGCCATATGAATGGCAGAAGAAGAGACACCCGGTACGTCTGTCGCACCTGCAAGGTAGCACTTTGCAGGTTCGCGGAGTGTAACCGCAAGTACCACACTGCAGTTATATACTGGAGTGCGCCTACCCGAGCGACACCGAGGCGCAGTGGGCCGCCGGTGCGGCCCATCCGCAGGCGGGCGTAAAACTCCCTCCTCCGCCTGTGCCTCATCATGTCGAGAGGAAAAAAATGCAAGACTCTTCAATGGAGGAGGGAGAAAACAAGACCAGAACGAAGAGTCAGGATTACGAGTGAGTATTCTGCATTGAATTTATTTTTAGTTTTATATTTGTTACAAGTTTTTATATATCTGTATTTATTGGTGTTTTGTATATTATTTCGTTTTATGCAAAAAAGTTTTTCACAAGCATTCCTTTTAGTTATGTATTCTACAAAGTAAAAAACAAAAGTAAAAATGTATATAATATAATATATATATATATATATATATATATATATATATATATATATATATATATATATATATATATATATATATATATATATATATATATATATATATATATATATATATATATATATATATATATATATATATATATATATATATATATATATATATATATATATATATATATATATATATATATATATATATATATATATATATATATATATATATATATATATATATATATATATATATATATATATATATATATATATATATATATATATATATATATATATATATATATATATATATATATATATATATATATATATATATATATATATATATATATATATATATATATATATATATATATATATATATTATTATTTATTTGGGTATTTTTGGGTAAGCAAAAAAATCCAATATTCTGGTGATATTCAATCCTTTACCTTTGCAACAAACGGAAAGTCTCTAGCACAATATTTCGATTTATGGTGAATTTTTGAAAAAAACTTTTTTCTTCCCTCCGCGTGCGGGAAATCCACTGAAAATGTCAGCATTTCTTGAGTCACCTTGTCGTAATTTTCGCGCAAATTTATATTACTCGTTACATAAAGTATTATACATCAAAATGTGCGCAATTTCATGTAGAATACAACAAAAATAAATCATTCTTCTAGCTTTTATCAGTTTTGAAATATTTTCATTTAAATCACGATAACTGACAAAATTTTAACATTCGGTCAACTTTGACTCGACCGAAATGCTCGAAAAACGCAATCGTAGGCCAAAATTCTTACATTCTAGTAACAATCAATCATTTACCTTTATTCTGCAACAAACGGAAAGTCTCTAGCACAATATTTCGATTTATGGTGAATTTTTGAAAAAACTTTTTCCTTCCCTCCGCGCGCGGAAATCCACTGAAAATGTCAGCATTTCTTGAGTCACCTTGTCGTAATTTTTTTCGCCGTTTTATATTATTCGTTACATAAAGTGTTATACATCAAAATGTGCGCAATTTCATGTAGAATACAACAAAAAATAAATCATTCTTTTAGCTCTTAACAGTTTTGAAATATTTTCATTTAAATCACGATAACTGACAAAATTTTAACATTCGGTCAACTTTAACTCGACCGAAATGCTCGAAAAACGCAATCGTAGGCCAAAATTCTTACATTCTAGTAACAATCAATCATTTACCTTTATTCTGCAACAAACGGAAAGTCTCTAGCACAATATTTCGATTTATGGTGAATTTTTGAAAAAAAAATTTTCCTTCGCTCAGCGCGCGCAAACTCCGCTAAAAATCCTAGCATTTCTTGAGTCACATTGTCGTAATTTTTTCGCCGTTTTATATTATTCGTTACATGAAGTGTTATACATCAAAATGTGTGCAATTTCATGTAGAATACAACAGAAAATAAATCATGCTTTTAGCTTTTACCATTTTTGAAATATTTTCATATAAATAACGATAAATAGAAAAAATCAACCTTCGGTCAACTTTAACTCGATCGAAATGCTCGAAAAACGCAATCGTAAGCCAAATTTCTTACATTCTAGTAACAATCAATCCTTTACCTTCATTTTGCAACAAACGGAAAGTCTCTGGCACAATATTTCGATTTATGGTGAATTTTTGAAAAAAACTTTTTCCTTCCATCTGCGCGTGCGAACTCCGCTAAAAATCCTAGCATTTCTTGAGTCACCTTGTCGTAATTTTTTCGCCGTTTTATATTATTTGTTACATAAAGTGTTATACATCAAAATGTGCGTAATTTCATTTAGAATACAACAAAAAATAAATCATGCTTTTAGCTTTTACCATTTTTGAAATATTTTCATATAAGTAACAATAAATTGAAAAAAATCAATCTTCGGTCAACTTTAACTCGATCGAAATGGTAAAAAAATGCAATTGTTAGCTAAAAAAAAAACTTACACTCTAGTAATATTCAATCAATTTCCTTCATTTTGAAACAATTGGAAAGTCTCTAGCACAATATTTCGATTTATGGTGAATTTTTGAAAAAAACTTTTTTTTACGTCCGAGCGTTACGAATTCATGCATCATTTTGTGATAATATTTTCTCTGTGTTGCTTTAATCGTTTTACAATCTGTTATATACCAAAATCATCACAATTTAGTGTACAATACAACTAAAAAAAATTAACTCATTAGCTTTAACCGTTTTGCTTACAGCGCGATTTGTATACAATTATATACAAGTTTTTATTTTTGCTGTCATATATTCCAATATTTATATATGATAATGATATTTTTTTTCATTTCTGATGGTTGCATACTAAACTTCAGGCAATGACAAAAAAAGGAGCCAAAAATGAACTCTTAATCTTAAAAACTAAGCGTGCTGTGATTTTTTGAAAAAAACTTTTTTTCCGCTTCGGCGCTAGCTCCCGAACGCTGCCGGCATACGGGAGACGTTTTTGTAAATAGGGCTTCGGCGTTTAAGGGTTAATGTTAGCCCCCTGGGGAACTGTCTTCCCTTATGAGGGACATTAGCGCACCAGAGTCATCAAATGCCTTGACCTGGCTGGCGGGGTCAGTGACTGCCAAGGTAATGGCGGGAGTACTTGATTTATTATTAGGGCATTTTGTCCATTGGGTGGAGTGCCCATAAACTTTGCAAGCTGGGCAATAAGTCCGGCCGTAATCCTTGCTTGTCACTGTCCCATTGGAGGCGGCAGGCCCTTTACGTTTCATCCACGATCCAGGCGTGCTTTGTTTGGGTGTTGTCCCGTTTGAGGACATAGAGGGATTTTCTGGCTGATACTCAGCCTTCAAGCTAAACTGTTCAGTGGAGTGCCCTGTTGTTTTACAATGTCCATACACTGGTTTCTTATGGCAGTGTCCATTCTTGAGAGGTTGAGAGTTTGTTGAGGTAGGCAAGGAGGGGTATAATTTTCGTCCACGAGAACTAAGATGAGGATGACTCCTGTCCCAGATATCAGCCCAGCGACGGCACTCGACCACTGTCTTAGGCGCCTTGTTGCACACATGGGTGGTGAAGGCTGGCGGGCAATAATGTAAAAAGTCCTCGAGCTGGAAGGAGTTGAAGGACATCCTCTGCACTAGTGGCTTGGAGAGATTCTAGCCAAGGCTTGGGTCTTGAAGATCCATTCAGACCAGGTTTGGCCTGACTCTTTGGGCATATTTCTCCACCTTTTCCTCCAACTGTCGGGAGTTATCACAAAGGCCTTTATTGATGGCTTGGTGGACAAGGGTGAGGTTTCCTTGATCCTCAGGTTGGAGAGCATTGAATGCAATGGCACCTTTCCCTTCAAGGTGCTTCCCCAGGATCAGAGACACTTCCCTGGAAGAGCACTTATAGGTCTTCAGGACCATTTCAGCTCTTCGTTGGCTGAGTCGGTAGAGCTGCAGACTGTCACTCGATGGGCCGGAGTTCAATTCCCCGGCCGGCTGATGAAGAGTTAGAGGACTTTATTTCTGGTGATAGAAATTCATTTCTCGCTATAATGTGGTTCAGATTCCACGATAAGCTGTAGGTCCCGTTGCTAAGTAACCAATTGGTTCTTAGCCACGTAAAATAAGTCTAATCCTTCGGGCCAGCCCTAGGAGAGCTGTTAATCAGCTCAGTGGTCTGGTAAAACTAAGGTATACTTAACTTCAGGACCTTCTCAGTATGGTAGAGCCAGGCTTCAGGCTCGGCTTTGTCCCATTTTCTTATGAGGGAGCCTACACTACTGAGGGTCAAATATGAAGAGAGTGTTGGTGCGTTGGGCACACCTTGGGCTGCCATTGCAAGCTGATGAGCCCTTTCTTTCTCCCTTTCTTCTCTTTCTGCCTCTTTTAGTTTCTTCTGAGCTATTGTCTCTTTCTTCTTCTCTCGCTTTTTTGCCTTTTCTCATTTCTCCAGAGCTATTATCTCTTTCTCGTTTTCCTGCCTTTCTGCCTCTTTCCGCCTTGGCATCATCTACTCTCTTGGACCCAATCCTTCAGGGCTTGTCCTGACAGTCCCAAGTCCTTTCTAGCGGACAGGTGGAACTTGAAGTCCTCATTTTGCTGGGTCCTGGATGTCATAGACATCTTGATATAACATTTGCATGGGCATGGTCCTTCAGGTTTGTTCAAAATAGAATGGGGTTTGGCTTTATTTGCACACGGACAAGGCCGGCTGTAGCGTGAAGGTTAGGCGTTCCAGAGAACTTAGGGTTTGTGTGTAAAATGATAATCAGTACGTCTGGGAAAAGACTCCTAATGTTTGTGATGTACAGGACCGATATGTCTGAAGAGACTCAATGGCGTTCAAGATGAACAGATTTGATAATGTCCAAAAGACTCGGGATGTTCGAATGTATGGATTCAGGTTGTCTCGAAAGACTCAGGGTGTTGGAATGAATGGATTCAGGGTGTCCCGAAAGATTCAGGGTGTTCGAATGAATGGATTCAGGGGTGTTTCGAAAGACTCGGTGTTCGAATGAATGGATTCAGGGTGTCTTGAAAGACTCAGGATGTCTGAAAAGACTCAAATTTGTTCATGAAACGGCTCAGGTGTCTGGAAGGACTCATATTTGTTCATGAAACGGCTCGGGTGTCTGGAAGGACTCATATTTGTCTGTGAAAGTGGCTTGGATGTCTCGGAAGACCCAGGGTGTCTGAAAAGACTCAAATTTGTCCGTGAAAATGGCTCAGATGTCTCGAAAGACCCAGGGTGTCTGAAAAGACTCAAATTTGTCTAAGTAAGACTCAGTTGTTCTTGATGAACGAATTTTAATATGTCTGAATAAGACTCAGTTGTTCGTGATGAACGAATTTTAATGTCTAAATAAGACTCACTTGTTCACTGGAATTGGAATTAGCCCAAGCTTTGTTTACTTTTAGGTCACGCAGTCAATGAGTGACACAGGCAGGTGGGGTTACCCTTGACCACCTGTCTGCCATATGTCTGGGCAAATTTTCTCACGCTGTGGGGATTCTTCACAGTAATGAATGGAAGGGAGGGACACACTGATATATTCAATAAATAAATTTACAGGAATACTGCGGGCTTAATGAGGAATATCCGACTCAGTTAACGAATGTAAAATGTTTATTCTCAGAAATTCAGGTTGCTTGCACGGACATATGGATAAAATTAGCTAGTGGGAAAAGGACTTATACATGAGTGCTGTGCAGGCACTTTTTACAACAATGGAATTTTTAATGGAACTCAAAATTAAATATGGCGGATGGTTAGGGGTGGGGCCAAGTTGCCTGGAATTGAAGATTCCAAATCGGAATTTACTATTCTCTCAACTTGAGAGCAAAAATTTATATTTGTATATACTTCCTAAAGAAGTATATAGAGAAAGAGAGAAAATAAATCCAGCGAGATGAAAATGGCTGGGTCAGGCCTTGATTGGCCACCTACACAATGTGCCTATCTAGGAATTCGAGACTTTCAAATTGTCCATATCACATGGACAAATGAATAAGGGCACTATTCCTTTTATTAACTCTTCACTGAGTTTCACTCCCTAGCTTTCCTATTCTTGAAACATGCAGGCTGACATGCATTAGCACCAAAATCTCGTGTAATGGTTAGTACACTCTCTCTACTCATGAACTGATTGGGCATGCATGTGGTCTATCAATACCTAACACTGATTGCTGTCACTTTGCACACCTAGCATAAACCTAAGCAAAATAATTCAACACTTGTACTCGTGCCATGGAATTGGCTCTTCTCATGTACTTAAAATGGGAGGGGGTATGCTACCAGGGTCATCTCTAATCATGCAACCAGCTTAGCAATCGCTATTCCGCTGATAGTTGCGAATGCAACTTGCGTACTCAGCAATGGTCGCCAATGTTACAATTCTGCCATAGATACTGGATTCTGGGCTGCAACGGATGATCACATTACGAAGAAAAACTACTATATTTTAACTAAATTGACTAAATAAGACTGGTTAAGGCAGATTCATAGAGGAATCAATCAAAGGGAAAATGCTGGCTTAGGATCTTCATGTGAGGGAAAGATTACATAAACTCAGGGGGTTCTCTTAATTATATTTACATCATAAACACAGATTAGAAGAGTGAAGAATTACGGGGCAGGTAATAATAAGGTCCTGCTAAATGAATGAATCCTACACAGGAGAAATATTCTACACCGATGATGTCTTCATAACAGGAACATCGCAGAGGGGTCGACTAAGGGGTGGCATAAGGCCTCTGCACATAGGATAGAGCTGAAATTTGGTTTCCACAGCCAAGGCTGATCTGCACTGAGATGCCAGGAGGTTACTTGCAAAAATAACAACACTCTCAAAGGGAACTGAGTGAAGGCACAGCTGGTGCCAAACAACTTAGTTTCAAACACTAAATGCACAATTAAGTTAACACTTAACACTTCAACACAAATTTATTGAAGGTGATTGCACAATGAAACAGAAAATAAATCAGACAGAGGAATAACAGAATTGTTACTGACTAAAGAAACCTTATTCTGGTACATTACCTTCATCAGGATGACAGTGTCCTTGTTCAATAGGGCGTCGGCGTTAGAGGGAGGAAAATGAAGGGATGCCACTTACAAAAGTGTACTGGTCCAAGCCTCGAGGTTGAACACGTAGAGGAAGTACAAGGGACTGGTGAAAGTGAGAACAACTGCTGTGTCATGGCCCATATATAACATCGTGAGGTTATGCCTGGGCATCATTGTAAGTGGCGTGGAAGTCAATGCCCACCTCTTTTCTGTAGGGTCATGCACGTGGGGTCCTCTTCCCAAGTGTCATGGCAGCCGGCACATGTTCAGGACTTAGGGGCCGGGCGCTCTCTCTTTTGGCTCCTCCTTTGGTGGTTGTCTGCTTCTGGTGAGGATTTGCATCTTTGAAGGCTGCACTTGGGATAAGGATCTTAGGCAGTCATTTTGAACAGAGAGGTATTAAGGGCTTACCCATATAGGGAAAGAGGGAGAGAATTGGTGAAGGGGCAAATGAAATGCACAGTTCTTTTATTTAAAATGAGTAAAATGAGTTTTATTCTTTTATCTCTTATGTTGTTATTATAAAAAGCTGGTGAGGTTGCTTGGAAAGAAGGTTCCTTCATTGCAATACTTAATTTTGTTTTACATATCAACATTTTGGTGATTTAATTTTGGTTCTTAATTTGATTCAAGAATTAATTAGGTTTGTGTTTCCAAGTAATAGTGATTTTTCTTCAAAGTAAAATTGTGAATTTTGATTTATTAATTTTGAATTAAAAATAAATTTTTGTACTAAAAGTTTTTACAGTAGTGTTTCATTTATTAATCATAGAGGTAGAATAACTTTGTGAATAAACTAAAGTGATATAGTTTTGTTCCTTCAGTTTTGCTGAAGTGACACTAATCCAGGAGGTAAATACAGTAATGGAGTGATGCCCTTTTTCTTTAGTATATTTCTTGTTTAAATATTGATACCTCACATTGCTGATAATTCTTTTAAGGGGTTGCTGTTGCCTTTAGAGTGCTCAGTCATATTTTTTTTTATGAGAGCTCAGGTATCTGGCTGCAGTGAGGCAAGTTTGAATTCTATGTATTTGGAACATTTCATGACAATTAAAATTGGTGCCCAGACCCAGGAAGAAGACAAAATATTACTCTGGTTTATGATTGATTTATGCTTGTGGTGTTAAGGATTTTTTTTATAGGAGCTTGACCACATAGCTGTTTTTGCATTGCATTTTGAGTTGTTTAGATGAATAACTTGGAGAAAATGGCTCTGTCCAATGTTCAGAAATTTTTAGCAGCTCCTTCCATCCAAGATTTATCTGAATCCAATGTGACTAAGGCACAGTGGACTGCGTTATCCTTAGCCTGTGGAGGTGAAGTGTCTAGTAGTGTGATTAAGGCACAAGTGAAATGCATTGCAATCCAAGCATTGATGGACTCTGGTAAAGCAGATAGGGAGTTAGGAGAGGCACAAGAATTATTGAATGTAGCTGAGGCAGAATTTATGAGTAGGCAAGAGCAAATGACAGCTAATGCTGAGTCTGAGGTGAAAAAGAAAGAGAAAAATGATGTAGAAGCAGAGCTTAGATGCATAACTGCAGAAGAAAGCATGATTAAGTTGAAAATGCAGGCAGAAAAAGAAAGAAAGGAAGGAGAAGAAAACATGATTAAACTGAGAATGCTAGCAGAAAGAGAAAGAAGACCGGCAGATAAAGAAAGAGAGGACAGAGAGAAGAGAAAAACACACAGAAGAAGAAAGCGAAAAACCAAGGCATGACCTGGGAGATGGAATCATTAAAAGCTCACTCCAAGTTACCTATGACACTGTCTAACCCTACCCAAGGCAATCAAGAGCCTGTATTTGATGTGGTAAGAGAGCAGAAATTAATCCCAAAGTTTACAGAAGAAACTCCAGATGAGTTTTTGATCACTATGAAAAAGTGGCTTCAGATATGGGATGGCCAAAAGATAAATGGTCAGTCTTGTTACCAAGTATTCTCATAGGAAAAGGAAGAAGTGCCTATTTAGTCATATCAGCTGATTGGTGTAAAGATTACAAGGTACTCAAACACAATGTGCTACAGGTTTACCAAATGACCCCTGAATATTATAATGAAAGATTTAGATCTTTAATAAAAGATGAGACGATGACTTTCTTGGATTATGCCTACAAGGTGAAAATGTGTTTCAAACGATGGTTGGAGGCTGCTAAAGTCATAAATGGCTGAAATAGGTCCTGTTTGATTAATTGTAAAATGTTCTTCCCTATGGATTCTAGATTCTCCTGAAACAAAACCAAGTCTTCATGCAGTCTAAGTATATTATCTTCAGTCAGGAAAATTGTGTCCATAGTAACTTCCATTACTAAAGTCTTAGTGTACAAAAAGAAGTCTACAGTTTTTTCAACTGTTGTCCCAGGCCCTATTGAAAAAGTGGAACTTCCCCATGGAAAAGCGATTGTGCCTGCGATATACATAATTATGAAGAAATGAACAGGTTCCATGATGGAACCTGTAAAACAAGAACAACTTGTAAAAATATTCCAAGAAAAATCAATGTAATAATTTGCATAATGCAAAACAATATTATGGTCAATTCTAAAGCAATACATTATAATATAAGTAAATAAGGACACATTCAAACATAATGCATATCTATTGTATTATGCACGAACTTGTGAAACATTAACTTTTCATTCATCATTTGGGTTACTCATATTCCTAACTGTCAACCTATTGGTTAACAATACTTTCAACCTATTGGTTAACAACAACTGGAGAACTTGGAAAAGACCATCAAATAATGGGGTTAATTTATACTTTAATCGTTTTCTGACATTGATCTTCGCATAAACTCTGTCACCAACCTCATTAGGCTTATAAGTTTTTGCCATTTTGTCATGATCTCTCTCCATAACAACATAGCATCTGATAATTGTTTGTAAAGTATGTCAAACCTCACTTTGCTAACATCAACAGTGTTTTTTAATGGGTCAGGTAAAGCTTCTGTGGAATTCAACACATCAAAAGGCACCCTCTTTCTGATTCCATAAACAGCTTCATGAGGAGTCATCTTTATTGACAAATGATAAGCAGTATTAATTGTACACACTACTGTTGGAATTGCTAAATCCCATTTAGGGTTCACACCACCTTTAGTAATCTTAAGTATGTACACATTTTACAGTTCACTCTTTTACCAACCCATTAGATTCAGGATGATAGACTAACTTATTAATCTTTTTTATGTCTAAGAATGAACACAAAGACACCAGGAAAACATTATTGAACTCACCACCAGAGTGAAATCAAAATACCAGGTATACCATGACAGCAAATAAAACCATCATAAAAGACCCTAGCACACTCTTGTGCTGTTTTATTCTTCAGTGGAAAGATTTCTACAAATCTTGTTCAAGCATCTATATTAAATAGTAACTGTTTATTAACCCTTTGGGTTTCATAAAAGTTTGTAAGCAAATCTACATGCACCCACTGAAAGGGTTTCTGCTAACAGTTTCTTAACATAACCTTTATTCTTACGACAAACCTCGCAAGATTTAATGTAATTATGGATATCCTTGGACATGGAAGTCCAGTAAAACATGTTTCATGCTTTTGCAAGCATGGTAGAGAAACCCGGGTGAGCATTCATTTTGTTTGTATGTAGCCATTTTACCACAACAGGTATTAGTTTCTTGGGGATAACTACCTGATTTGAGTCAATATGGAAGCTACTTCATCTTCCTAGGAATGTTCCGACATAAGATTTCATCTGTTATTGAATAATTCTCTGTTGTCAACTTTGTATATGGTTTTGTATTCTCATCTTTCAGAGTTTCTATTATTTTACTCAGCTTTTCATCTTGCATTTGTTCTCTTAGCAGAACATCATGACTCCAGTCTAATTCATCTGCAGAATTATCAGATGATTCTAATGTTATTTGATTCTCTTTAGTAATATCAACAGGCTGTAACATCAATATATCATCATCAAATCCAGAAAGATTATGTTTATGAGATGGCACTGGGTTCCTGGATAATGCATTAGTGATTATATTAGTTTTGCCAGGAACATGTCCTATTTTAGCTCAAAATTTTTGTATCATCATATGCCATCTTGTCCTTTTGGGACTAAAATCAAATCCCTTAAAGAAGTTACAAAGAGGTTTGTGATTTGTCAGTACATTAACCTCATAGCCATGTATGATATACAGTAGAACCCCAGTCCTTGACAGTACTAGAACTCTACATAATCCGATTTCGACGCGAAATGTTGAGTAAATTTTGCGTCGGAGCTCGAACAACAAACCAGAATCCGACCCGATGAATCATATGATGTTTGTAGAAAAAAAAAGAGTTTCGTGTGGCTGCCGCTAGTTGGTGTTGTTGGTGGCGTTCTTCCCACGCATATTTAAAAGCATTTAAAGCCCAAACACGCTGCTGCTGCTGTTGTTTGGAGAAGTACATGCTTATACAGGTATATCATCATTTTTTTGGCTTTCTGCACTGAATTTTCATCCACTCATGGGTCCCAATATGTTAGGGTATCATAATACTTACTGAAAGATGTTTTACAGTGATTTTGTACACTATTCCAGTACACTGTGTGAAATTTACCATAAATACTGAATGTAAACAACGTTTATGTAATTAGTACCACAATACACCACCAGGGTGGTGCTGTGGTTTGTTTACATCTGCTCATGCCACAAGCTGCCAAGTGCCGATGTAATTTAGGAAAATTTTCTAAATTTTATGATAACAGACATACAGTAATTCAGCTTCTAAATACTGTATTATTAATTTTCTGTAATAATCAGGCTTGTTTTTCAATGTTATCATTATTAACAACAGTTTTCGTGTGTACCCGTTGCAGTACATTCTGGTAGTGCCTATAGGTTACCTAGCCTAGCCTATGGCGCTCGGTCTACCATTGGTAATGTGGCCGCATTGGTCGTAGGCCAATTTTTTTTATACAGTATGCATTTAAAAATATAAAAAGTGCTTCTGATATGGTAAGTTATTCAACTCTGAACTTATTTAATTGTAATTTGTGTAATGATTTTTATAAAAAGGCAAGGTTGGGCTAATGACTGGTGGTCTGGAATGGATTAATCCATTTTCAGTTATTTCTTATGGGAGAAATTGATTCAGAATTTGACTAAATTGAATCTCGACGCTGCTTCTGGAACGGATTAGCGTCGAGGACTGGGGCTCTACTGTATTGTATTTAAAATTGCATAAAGAACTTACAGTGGCTAGGGCTTCCTTATCAGTTATATACTGCATATTTACTCTCAGCGGGGTTCATCTTCCTTGAGTAGAATGCTATGGGATGTCATTTATCATTTTTCCATTGTAGTAGGACACTGCCTACCCCATAAGCAGATGCATCAGTAGCAATCTAAAAAACGGATTTTGACGTAGGAAAAATCTATTTTTGGGTGAGGTAGCTGTGTCGTCCTGATGAAAGGTTCCCTTAGGCAGCTTTCTAGAGTACAAATACCTCTAAATGTACCAGAGAAAAAAACAAAAGGGTCTGTGGAGTTCCAACCCCCACTGCAACTATCCAATACGGATATCGTGTATGTAACAGGGACGTATGCAAGTGTTACGCACCCTTATAAGGGGTCGTGGTGCAGGTCTTTTATTTCACTATTTATACTCTCAGTGATGTTCAAAAATACTCAGCATAATATGGTCAGTGAAGACGAAAACAAAAGGGAAAACTCGACAATATTTATTCACAAAAAAAGAATAACAAATTAAGTCAACCTTGTGACTAGTCCTCAAATAATCCCACAGTTCCTAAACGCCAAAAAAAAAAATCTAAGCCCTAGATAGAATCATGAAGAGAGAACTAACACAAGAATATAACTAAATCGGAATATATCCATACAATGGCTGGCCAGGCCAAAATCAAAATATACCTATAACTATAAGCGAAGGAAAAAAGGCGAAGGATAAAAGGGAGAAAACACTTAAATTCCTACCTATGAATTACAGTCTGAACATATAACAAACACCAAGGCCTGTAGGCCGTAAGGACCACCAGAGTCTATAAATTTAGCATTTATAGATAGATTTATATAGAAAAATAATATATATATATATAAAAATTTAACAAACTCCTCACACAAAATAGGGGAAGCGGTAATCCAAAATAAATTTAAAGCACCTTTAAGGAGGCCGTGATCCAATGCATCTCAGCTCTGCAAATGAGGGAGGACAGGAATACACAGGTAACCACTGGTACAGGGAGTCGGAAGCGGTCCTGCCCAACAACGCAAAGATAAATTCCTACCTGGTATCTGTCTCCCTACTTGACACCTCACGAGCCAGATTGCTCCTCAACAGCAGCTTATAAAGGCGTCCTCGGGGATACACTGATCGACAGGTGCTGACAGAATGAGATGGCACTCAATACCTTAGGAAATGTATCCACTAAGGTGGCAGTGAGACGAGTCGCAGGTGACAATGTCAACTGCGTCAGACACAGGTCACACGACGTCGCGCAGGTGACAGAAGTGTTCCTGCTAAGAGCAGCTCCAAAAGCAAGATTCAGGATGTAAGAATGCAAGAAGGTTCTCCAATAATCACCAGCTGTATAAGTGTCAGGAAGCAAAAAGTACGGCCCGAACTCCCCAGGCCGAGCACCGTCCTTCACAAGTCACCTCACAGGAGTCATGCCGTACTCTCGAAAAATAAACAAACCCCAATCGTTAAAACAATAGGTCAAGCAATTAAGTGAGCGGGGAGGAGGCGAGAAACTATACCGAAAACAAAACAATACACACTTAACATTAACTGCCTTAAGAAATAACTTAAATCTAGAACAAGGTTGACTTAAATAAATCAAAAAATTACGTTACTCTAATAGCAAGCATAGCCACAGCTATCTTACCCCGCATAGATTTAACCTCGTCTGCTAGGAAGGGGTAACGATTGATATTGGGGAGCCGTTACATCGCCTATGTCTCCTGATATCAGTGTGCGTAGCTAGCAACGGACCTACGTAATCTGGGAAAATCAAAATTGGTGAGGACAATAGTTTTTCTTTCATAGTGTTAAAAGCTGACTGCTGTTGGACATACCATTTAACCCTCTCGTGCTGTAGAGCTACCCGGTACGCGACTTATGCCGTGGAGGGAAAAGTGGGACTTGCACAGAAAAGTTTCTTTGTAAAAATCGATACATCCAAACTATAACTGATATAGGCTTCTGGTTTGTTTTATGATGTCGGCAAATGATTGAATTTTTTTTCTAAAGCAATCAGAAAATCTTTGCAAGGCTTAGAAATAATAAAAAAGACACGAACGTGAAATTTTTAAGGAAAATTTTAGATATTTTTTTTAAATAATCATGAAAAATATAATAATTAGTTTTGGGGGGTTTATTTTATATGTAAATTGTGTGGAAATGTTTGAACTTTCACGTGAAAGCAATCATTTTGCTATAAATGTGTTTGCTAATTAGCTGTTACCTGTTAAAAAATGCTAATTTTTTACGGAGTGCAATTTTCAGATTTTCCAACCTAGTTATGTTGATGTTTCATATCGTACCTAAGTAAGGAATAAAGATAGAAAAAAGAATAATGGTGACATTAGAAAGCTGAATAAATTTCCTATAAAATGCACAAAATAAAGATATATGCATTGTTAGAATAAAATTGAGCAATTGTTGTTAGATTACGGACAATCTTTTTTTTTTTTTTCTAAGAAAATATATGGCAACAATTATTATATAGAAACGTTGATATTTTTACATTTTACTGTTCAGCACGATAAAGTACAAAGAATGGCCATTCAAATGATATGTAATACATGCACATTGAAGTTAATTACAGATGCACAAACAGGCATACAAAATATTATGTACGCATGCATAAATTCCGGCCGAACTACGGCGTTCAACGCTTATATATATATATGCTGACATTTTTCGTAACTACTCGGTAATAAATAATGCTAGAAAAAAGTGAAAATTGCTATTGAAAGCTGAATAAATTTCCTATATATATATTACCTAAAATCAATAGTTGTTCCCAGTAAATAATTGAGCAATTGAAGCTCAAAGGCATAAGTTTTGTTTTTTTCATGGAAAGTCAATTGTTCACTAAAGATTTTTATATAGAAACGTTGATATTTTTAGATTTTGCCATTCAGCACGATAAAGTACAAATAATGGCCATTCGAATGATATATAATACATGCACATTGAAGTTATGTACAGATGCACAAACAGGCGTACAAAAAATTATTCAAGCACTCATAAACCCTAGGCCGAACTACGCGGCTCGACTGGGTTCTCAAGTGTTCATATTTATGCTTACATTTTTTGTAATTACTCTGTAATGAATAAGGCTAAGAAAAAAGTGAAAATTGCAATGGAAAGCTGAATAAATTTTCTATAAATAGCCCATGTAAAAGCAATAAGTGTTCCCAGAAAAAATTGAGCAATTGAAGCTGAAAGATGGAAATGTTGTTGAAAGACAGAAATATATGTAAAAAAAAATAAATTCTTCACTATTTATCTTATCGAAAATCACTTGAAATATTATTCAAAATACTCAACAATCACTTGCAAACACTTTTATAACAATAACAAAAGCGAAAGCACTTCACAAACACAGATAAATGAAGACAAAGCAAAAAGTGCGAGAGCGCTAAAAAGATGTGCTGAACTCGGTCAAAACAGGAGGTAAAGTGCTTGAGTTGGGGGAAGACTGTGACGCATGTGTGATACCTGATGTGTCTCTGGTGTTCGCTGTGAGACCTGGAAAATATGAGAATGTCGTCGACGTAGCAGACGCAGAACTTTAGGTCCCCCAGGATGCTGTCCATGAGCCGCTGGAAGGTGGCTCCGGCGTTCCTCAGCCTGAAAGTGGAGAAGGCGAACACGTAGGACCCGAAGGGCGTGATGATGGCTGTCTTTGGTATGTCCTCTGGTGCAACAGGTACCTGGAAATAAGATTTAAGAAGGTCCAATTTAGTGAATACTTTGGCCCCGTGAAAGGAGGCCGTGAGGTCCTGCATGTTGGGTAGAGGGTAGTGGTCGGGCTCTGTTGCAATGTTGAGCCGCCTGTAGTCGCCGCAGGGGTCTCCAGGAGCCGTCCGGTTTCTGCACCATGTGGGGAGGCTCATGGACTGGAGGCTTTCCTGCAGATTCCCATCCGCTCCATCTCCGCGAATGCTTTTTAGCCTCCTGAAGGCGCTGAGGGGGAAGCCTTGGAACTTCGCATGTGTCGGGGGCCCTTTAGTCGTTATATGGTGGTATATGCCGTGCTTGGCTGGGGCCCCAGGGACTTGGCGAAGCTCGGGCTTGAATACCTCAGGGAACTCTGACAGTAGGTGTGCATACTGGTGGGGGGCGACGGCGCTGATGGTGGGTCTGGGTCCCGCTGTTAACGGGAGAGACCGGCAGGAGTCGGTATCGAGGAGGCGCTTGCGCCTCACGTCAACTAGCAGGCCGAAGTGCGCCAGAAAATCGGCCCCCAGGAGTGGGGTTCCTACATCCGCGACGATGAAGTCCCAGGAGTAACTCTGGCCAAGGATGGAGATTGACAGGGGCCTGGTGCCGTAGGAGAGGATGGGGGTTCCGTTGGCAGCCGTCAGGAAGGCGGCCGGGTCTGGTGTCTGGTTGCGGTCCTGTCTGGATGCCGGGAAGATCGATTTAAAGGCCCCTGTGTCGACCAGCATCATCCTGCCGGAGACGGTGTCGCGGGCGTAAACCTACTGTTTTTGAGCCCCTGGGTTCTTCGGCTGCCATGGCGGCCTGTCCTGCTGGCGCCGCCACCCCGCTTTTTGAACGGGCGAACGAGCAGGGCGGCAGGCAGTTTCGGGCGTCCTTTCCGAACCACTTGTGGTAGCGACAGAAGCCGGGGACCTCCACCTGCTGTGGTTGGTGGGCGTCTGTTGGCGATGGCGTTGACGGGCTGCTCTCACGTCCTCTTCAGGCTGGACGGAGCTGACCGGCTGTGTGGCCGGTTTTAGCCGCTGTGAAACCTTGACGGAGTCTGTGAGATGTTGCGCCCGTCTCTGAGGTCCTCGATAGGCATGGTGTAGGGGTGAGCGATCTGGTTGCGTACCTCCAGGAGGAGTTAGGCGGTTGTAGATTTCCCGTGCGGCTTATCTCCTGCCGCATCTTTGTGCCACCCAAGTCTGGTAGTGACAGGAGATCCACGACCATGCTCCAAGCGTCTCTTGAGTTGAGGTCGTGGCGTGGGTTTATGGCAAGGTCGATAGCACGGGCGCCCGCTCGGCGATGGGCACGGAGCAAGCCGAGGAGGAACTTTTTGTGGTGCTGTATGTGAGGGTGTGTGTTTGGTACTCGCGAGATGAGTTTTCTGTACACGTCCTCCGGAAGGGCGTTGAGCACTGTGTCGGCCTGTAGGATTTCGTCCGTCAGGTCCGCGATTCTGAAGTGGCTCTCCACCCTGCGCAGCCACATCGATGGGTTCCCCTGCATAAATGGCGGCAGTTTTACGGTGAGGGCAGCCCGCGATTGTGTTGCCCGGCCGTCGTGTGTTCGGGGCGCTGGTGTGGAGTTGCGGGAGGACCTCGATGCGGGGGCGGGCGCGGGTGTGATGGGAGGTAGGTAAACCTCCGAGTCCGCGAGGTCCGCGTTTAACTGCATGAAGGAGGGGATACCCGCGTCCATGCTTGCTCCTTTGATCCCTTACTGGAGTGGGGTACTCGCGTCAGTACGCACTTTAGTGCGCCGTGTGGTTCCGCTAGTGACGCTGGTGGGGTACGCCGAGAGTCAGCACGCTCAAACGCTGGTTACAGCGCCATGTTTAGGCCACTAAGAGCGTTTTGGAGAAATCCTGGAGCCAAGACTAAGTCACCCTGTCGGTCCGTTAATGGCTCCGGGATACTCCGGGGGTCACCACTGTGAAGGTGTCAAAGAAACGAGCAGGTAAAAGTTACTGCTACTTTATTACAGATCCAGGCAGTTTATATAGCGGCCGACTGGCGCCGGCCCGCGAAAGACAATGGAATTGACTGTGACCTGAGGTCGAAACAATAAACAATAACATGCAGTGAACGAGTACAAATTACAATACAAAACATACAGAACTTCAATATGGATACAGTCTTGGTGCCTGTGAATGAAGAAACATATGATACACAATGTGTGACATTTGTATAAATACGTATAAAGTAAAAATGGTTAAAAATGTGTGACCTGGCACGTTTTAGGCGTGACTAATTGAGTTTGAAGAAAATGGGAAGTCACCAAAGAAAACATGCTCAGCGGAGACTTAGTTAATGGCGCCGCCAAAACACTACGCTGGCGCCGATGTGGTGACTTTACAGGCTCTTTCTTTGTCTGCAAGAAAGGCACTCAAGGAGGTAGAGGATTGGTGGTCTGTGAAGAGGGAGCAAGGGAAGGCTGCTTTTGCCTTCTCCCCCCTGCAAGACTGATGCCCGAGAGATATCTCTCCTACTCGACTGGACTGGTTGATAGGAGCACTCGCTAGAAAAATTGAAGATCATGACGTTTTAGCAACCGACTTGTCAGTGGATTGGCTGGGCGTGTTATCCTGTACAGATAAGGCAGTAAGGGATGGGTCTTTTTGCCATCAGAGTATTGAAGAAGAGGGAGTTATGGTGCTCCTTCACCACAAAGGGAGTGACGTTTGTCCAGAAGTCTGTGCTTTTGCACTCTCCCTTGGGCAAACATTATTTGTTCCCTCAATTGGCAGTTAAGGAAATTGCCACCGATTTGCAGAAAAAATCAACCCTAGACCTGCTGGCACAATCATCGAAGCACCCCAAGGATCTTTCTGCCTTTTCTGTTAAATCTGTCTCTCCTCTGCAGCAGCTTCCCTCTCAGGGGGCCAGACAGAGTTTCTTGAGACCCCGCCCCAATGTGCGTTTCTCTGCAGGGTCCATCAAGAGGACTTCAGCCAAGACCTCTACCAAAAAGTGACTCCCCTACCCTTCGTGCGCCTGTGGGGGCCAGACTACTTTTGGAAGAGGTGGAGTACCAGAGGCATAGAACTGTAGATGGTCAAGGTTCTCAAAGAGGGTTACTCGATCCCTTTCTTAGAGTACCCTCCTCTCATGGATTCGCTGATCGCATTGACGGCATACTCGTAGGGCTTCAAGAAGTCCGCAGCTCTCACAGAGGAATTGTCATCCCTCCTAAGGAAAAGGGCCATAGAGGTAGTGAAGGATCGTACTTCAAGAGGATTCTACAACTGCTTGTTTGTGGTCCCCAAGTCATCAGGGGGGATAGAGACCTGTCCTCAATGTAAGTGCTCTGAACTTCTCCGTATAGAAGACGAAGTTCAAAATGGAGATAAATCAGTCAGTGTTATCCTCCATCCAACCGGGTGAGTGGATGATAACATTCGACATGCAAGATGCGTATTTCCACATTCCAGTACATCCGGAGACCAGGAAATACCTGAGATTTGTCTTCGGGGACAGAGTCCTCAATTTTTGTGCTCTGTGTTTTGGTCTCTCCACTGCCCCGCAGGTATTCACACGAGTCCTATCTCCCCTAGGTATCAACATAAGCTTATACCTAGACGACTGGCTCCTCTACTCCCTGTCACAGGAGCAATACATGAAGGATCTGGAGACTACCCTTCTTCTTGCTGAGGAACTCGGACTTTTAACAAATCAAGAAAAGTCTCAACTAGCCCTAACTCAGGAGATTCTCTAATTTGGGATGAGGATCAACTCTGAGTTTTCGGGCTTTCCCTCCCCAAAGAGGTTAGAGTCCTGCCTTCAGTCGGTACATGACCTTCTTTTGCTTCCAGTTTGCTCAGCAAATCGATGGATAAGTCTGCTGGGAACCATCTCACCCAGGGAACAATTTGTGAAACTAGGAAGACTTCATGTGAGGCCCCTTCATTCTTTTTATGAGCATGCTGGGACAGGAGAAAGCAACCGGACACAGCGACATTCCCAATTACGAATGACATGAAGGAAGATCTCCATTGGTGGACATCCAGGGACAGACTTTTAGAGGGAAATTCTCTGCATCTGCTGAGCCCCGTCTCTCCTCTTGTGCAGATGCCTCAGACCAGGGTTGGGGAGCTCTACTGGACACTCTGGAAGCTTCTGGCACTTGGTCTCCAGAGCAAAGGAATCTTCACATAAACGCCAAGGAGTTGTCTGCTATTCAGCAGGGCCTGAAGCGTTTTGTGAAAGCAGTATCAAACAGAGCCGTGGTGGTACATTCCGACAACACTACAGCTCTCTCCTACATCAGGAATCATGGTGGAACCCACTCATTCTCCCTTTGTCAGGCAGTGAAGGAGCTACTCATTTGGGCAGACCAGAATCAGGTCAGGCTTACCACCAGATTCATTCAAGGGAAGATGAACGTCTTAGCAGACGGTGTAAGTCGACGAGGTTAAGTCCTTCCAACAGAGTGGACCCTGAACCCGAGTGTCTGTGACAGCCTCTGGAAGTTGTGGGGTAGGCTGACAGTGGACCTGTTCACCACATCGAAGAATTACCGTCTTCCTCTTTTTTGTTCACCAGCCCCGGACCCTCAGGCATGGGTGACAGATGCCATGCTTGATACACTGGTCGAACCTGAACCTCTATGCCTTCCCCCCATTCAGCATGGTGAGGGGTGTTCTCAGCAAGTTCAAGACTCACAGCAACATATTGATAACCCTAAGAGTCCCCTTTTGGCCTCTCAAAGGTTCCCAGACCTTCTAAAGCTTCTTGTGGACTTTCCAAGGCTACTTCCTCAAAGTCCACATCTTCTCAAACAGCCTCATCTTTGGAAATTCCATCAAGGACTGTCCGCTCCAGCTCTGATGTGCTTCGGACTATCCGGAGACTTGTCAGAGCAAAGGGTTTTTCAAAGCAAGCTGCAGAAGCTATATCTAGATGTAGACATAAGTCTACCAGCTGAGTCTACCAGACCAAGTGGTCTATCTTCCGCAGGTGGTGCAGCAGCAATAACATCTTGTGTGCTAAAACCACTGTAACCCAAATAGCAGACTTTCTTCTTTTTCTTAGGACCTCCAAGGGTCTCTCTCCATCAAGTATTAAAGGCTACAGGTCTATGCTGGGATCATTTTTCAAGCATAGAGGAGTGGACTTGGCCGCTGATAAAGACCTGACAGATCTGGTTAAGACTTTCGAGACTACTAAACAGGCGAAGGACGACTCTGTGTCCTGGAACCTGGACATAGTATTTAAATGGTTAATGGGTCCTGCCTTTGAGCCTCTCCGTACCATTTCACTCAAGAATTTGAACCTGACCAAGAAGACTTTTTCTAGTAGTCTTGGCCACTGCCAAGGGGGTAAGCGAGTTGCAGGCTATAGACAAGTGCATCAGTTTCTTTAAGGGAGATGCTGTCTGCACCTTCATGCTTGGCTTCCTAGCTAAGAACAAGTCCCCGTCTAATCCCTGGCCATGCTTGTTCTCTGTTAAAAATCTCATGGACATTCTAGGACCAGAGGAGGAGGAAAGGGTCCTTTGCTCAGTGAGGGCGCTGAGGTATTACTTAGACAGGACGAAGAGGATCAAGGCCGTGCCAGTAACCTCTAATGTTCCCTCAAGAACCCATAGAAACCTATATATAAGAATGTGCCGTCATTTTTTCTAAGAAGTCTTATCATTGAGGCACACTCTCAAATAGAAGTAGATGTCCTGCCTGCCTTTAAGGTGAGAGCACACGATATTAGGGCTGTCACCACTTCATATGTCTTTAGGCATAGTATATCACTCTCGGCAATCCTCCAGTCGACATACTGGAAATGCAATTCCATTTTTGCCTCACTGTCTAAAAGGAATTTAAACAACATACGAAAACTGCAGTACCTTAGGCCCGTTGTCGGTGGCTGGCTCTGTGTTGGGGGAAGAAGCATAGGAAGCAACCCTTCCTATCCATTACTTCTTCACCTTGAATTTTTTGGATGTTGAGTTCTTTTTGGGAGCCGGGGGGTACTTGTACTCGGAGTGCCTACCAGTCTGTGGTATTGGTATGACAGTGTTTAATTTTTATTGTTGTCAGTGTGGGTAATTATTTTATGTGGTCTATTCTATTTTGGTACTGTGCCCAGGGCAAGGGCAGTATTTTCTCTGTTGCTTTGTGGGTGTTTGGAAAACTCCTTCATTCCAAAGCTGCCCCCCTCTCAAAAGTAGGGACTTATCATGGCTATTCCGCTAAGTCGCTACAGGTCAAGATGAGCACAGACCAAGGCAGTAATCATCTACAGTAAACCCCCCGTATTCGCGTTCTCATGGTTCACGGACTCACGCATTCGCGGGTTTCTCTGTGGAACATCTAGCCATCATTCGTGGAAAATTCGCCCATTCGCGGTATTTTTCACTGAGAAATATTCACTAATTACTGTATTTTCGTATAATTTTCATGAATAAATGCACTTTTTGTGATAAAACTATTAAAATACTCAGGTATAAGCATTTTTACAGGGTTTTTCTTGGTTTAAGCTATCAAAATGGGCAGTTCTAAGTGTTTTTAGAGGGGTTTTAAGCATTCATGATTTGACCTATTCACGGGGGTGTGGGGCGCATCCCCACGAATCTGGGGTTCACTGTACTGCTAACAGATTTTTATGTTGCAAATTCATCCTCATATCTGATTGTTTTCGGAACAGAATGCATCCATTTATCCCACCACCTATCAATGTGGGATTCAGTTACGTAATAATTTGGTAAGTTACATACTGTATATGAAAATGGTATTTTCGTAATAAAATTAAGTTTCATACATATTTACCAAGTAATTACAAGATCAGAGCCCTCCCTCCCTCCTCTCTGATGGACTGTAAACACAAAAGAAGTGACAGTCTCTGTTATGTTGTATCTGTTGTTCCCAGATAGAGTGCGGGGTAGTTACCTACACTATAAACAAACAAATCGCTACATCAAACTTCAAATTTTTAACTGCCATGCAAGTGGAAAATTATAGCTATGTGATTGCTTGGTAAGTATATATGAAACTTTACTTTATTATGAAAATACTGTACCATACTTACCTGCAACTCAACATTATTAGTCTTACCCTTAGAGACCATTAGGTTGTCATGGTTTTCTCCTTGACACTGGGAAAATTCTGTGAACTATTTTGATCCTGGACCATGGTAACATTAGATTCACCTTGATGGTTGTTCTGATATTTCTGTCCCTGATTCTTCTTTTTCTGGTATTGATGTTGATTTGCATATTTCTTATTATTATTACCCGTAGATTCACTAATACCAGTACATTAAACCCCCATATTCGCGTTCTCACGATTCACGGATTTCTCTGTATTTTTCACTGAGAAATATTCACTAATTACTGTATTTTCATATTTTCATGACTAAATGCACTTTTTGTGATAAAACTATTAAAATACTCAGGTATAAGTGTTTTTAGAGGGTTTTTCTTGTGTTTAAAACTATCAAAATAGGCAGTTCTAAGTGTTTTAAATTTAAGAGGGGTTTTAAGCATTCACGGATTTTAGCTATTCGCGGGGGGTTGCGGTACGCATCCCCCGCTAATACGGGGGGTTTACTTTAGTGGTATTATTCTGACTGCTTTTATTACCATTTTGATTGTTCTGTCTTTGCTTACAATTCTAATCACTATGATTAGTGGACTGATGAATACTACAGTATTTAGTCCTACAGTCACTTTTATAGTGACCGTTATGGTTACAACTGAAGCATTTCATTTGCTGGTTGGAGCTAACCGCATTAACCTGTTGTACTGCAGCTGTGCCTGCAGGAGCCTGCAGTAGTGGATTATTTTCAATGCTAGATATAATTGTTGGATCCAAATTTGAACACTTAGACATATGTCTCTTCATCTGATCAGGTAACTGTCACTTCACTAGAGGTTCTATCAAGTCTAACATCAAAACAACGTACTAATCTGTTTGACAGCATACCATTCACTAGTGAATGGTGTATTAGATGACACACGTCTGTGGTCCACATCATGTTACTATTTACCCAAGAGGAACTAAGTAGCTTTGAATGTCACTCATTATATTTATCTGCGATAAGGGCGGTATGTTCATTCAACTTGGACTCGGTACTGTATACCTGTCTTAATGTATCTTTAAAGTCATCCCATGTTTTGACGGACTTAAACAGAATCGTTCGTAACCACGACCCGGCATCACCCTTTGCATAATCAATAAATGACTTGGCCTCTTGCAATTAAGTGGTGGGGTCAGCTATTTTTTTTCAGAGTTTAACCCTTAAACGCCGAGCCTCTAGTTACAAAAGTGTCTGCTGTATGCCGGCGGGGTTTGAGAGTTAGCGCCGAAGCAGAAAGAAAGTTTTTTTTAAAAATCACAGCACGCTTAGTTTTTAAGAGTTCATTTTTGGCTCCTTTTTTTCTCATTGCCTGAAGTTTAGTATGCAACCATCAGAAATGAAAAAAAATATCATTATCATATATAAATATTGGAATATATGACAGCGCAAAAAAAAAAATTTCATATATAATTGTATACAAATCGCGCTGTGAGCAAAACGGTTAAAGCTAATGAGTTATTTTTTTCGTTGTATTGTACACTAAATTGCGATGAATTTGGTATATAACAAATTGTAAAACGACCAAGGAAACACAGAGAAAATATTATCACAAAATGATGCATGAATTTGTAATGCGCGGACTTAAAAAAAAGTTTTTTTCACAAATTCACCATAAATCGAAATATTGTGCTAGAGACTTCCCGTTTGTTGCAAAATGAAGGTAAATGATTGAATATTACCAGAATGTAAGAGTTTTAGCTTACAATTCCATTTTTCGACCATTTGGGTCGAGTCAAAGTTGACCGAAGGTTGAAATTTTGGCACTTAACGTGATTTATATGAAAATATTTCAAAACTGATAAAAGCTACAACCATGAGTTATTTTTTGTTGTATTTTACATGAAATTGCACACATTTTCATATATAAAACTTTATGTAATGGCTAATATAAAACTGCAAAAATTACGACAAAGTGACTAAAGAAATTCTGAGATTTTCAGCAGAGTTAGCGCGTGGACGTGGAAAATTTTTTTTTTTTTTTTTTTTTTTTTTTTTTTTTTTCTCACCATAAATCGAAATATTGTGCTAGAGACTTCTCATTTGTTGCAAAATGAAGGTAAATGATTGAATATTACTAGAATGTAAGAGTTTTAGCTTACAATTGCATTTTTCGACCATTTCAGTCGAGTCAAAGTTGACTGAAGGTTGAAATTTTGGCACTTACCGTGATTTATATGAAAATATGTCAAAATTGATAAAAGCTACAACCATGAGTTATTTTTTGTTGTATTCTACATGAAATTTGCACACTTTTTCATATATAAAACTTTATGTAACAGCTAATAGAAAACTGTGCAAAAATTACGACAAAGTGACGAAAGAATTTCTGATATTGTAAGAGCCTGACGCCGTCTCTTCCAAACACGTGTGTTCGTCGTCCATTGGAGTGGCGAGACGCGTTTGGCGTCTTCACAAACAGAAACATACACAGTTTGATACAGAAGATTCGTTGGAACATTATGAGTACATGATTAGAATGCTTGCATGGCAATGCAAGTAGTGGTGATTGTACATACATCAAGACAACAATGGTTAGGGAGAAACAGACGGAAATATTGTATGGTTGAAATCGCGTTCCTTTAGAGAAAGAAAACGAGATACTGTTGTTGTCTTGTCCACTTCAATGGACGACGAACACACACGCGTGTTTGGAAGAGACGGCATCAGGCTCTTACAAGATTTTCAGCAGAGTTAGCACGGACGTAAGGGAAAAGTTTTTTTCAAAAATTCACCATAAATCGAAATATCGTGCTAGAGACTTCTCGTTTGTTGCAAAATGAAGGTAAATGATTGAATATTACTAGAATGTAAGAGTTTTAGCTTACAATTGCATTTTTCGACCACTTCGGTCGAGTCAAAGTTGACCAAAGGTTGAAATTTTGGCACTTATTGTGATTTATATGAAAATATGCCAAAATTGATAAAAGCTACAACCATGAGTTATTTTTTGTTTTTTTCTACATGAAATTGTGCACATTTTCATATATAAAACTTTATGTAACGACTAATAGAAAACAGTGCAAAAATTACGACAAAGTGACTAAAGAATTTTTGAGATTTTCAGCAGAGTTAGTGCGGATGTAAGGAAAAAGTTTTTTCAAAAATTCACCATAAGTCGAAATATTGTGCTAGAGACTTCTTGTTTGTTGCAAAATGAAGGTAAATGATTGAATATTACTAGAGTGTAAGAGTTTTAGCTTACAATTGCATTTTTCTACCATTTCAGTCGAGTCAAAGTTGACCGAAGGTTGAAATTTCGGCACTTATCGTGATTTATATGAAAATACCGTATGTCAAAACTGATAAAAGCTACAACCATGAGTTATTTTTTTTGTTGTATTCTACATGGAATTGCGCACATTTTCATATATGAAACTTTATGTAACGGCTAATAGAAAACTGTGCAAAACACGAACGCGTCAAGAAATCGCTCTCTGACAAGGTGTCGCTGATGCTTTCTAGTGGGAGAAGAAAGAAATTCGCGCATGCGCAGCTGGATCACGCTTGTAAACTAAACAACAGCGTGATCCGTGAACTCCCAGCATCCCTCAAGGCTCGTGATTTAAAATTTTTAGCAAACTAGGCTCATACAGTAAGTATTTTCCGAAAATATTTAAAAAAACTTTTTGTAGTCGACGTATTTTACGTCCACTCGGCACCCGACAGACAATTTTTGTTGATGTAAAATACGTCCAGTCGGCGTTAAAGGGTTAATACTGATACGACAATATTTATAAAACATTTTGAAATTTTGCTCGGGTGCAGGCAGCAGCATAATCAGGCAGTGAGAGAGACCAAATTACAATAGACAACTTTTCCTCCATCTCTTTATTCCATCTTCCAGTTTAAAAAGTAAAAGAGAATGAAAAAAGTGTTGTTAGTAATGTTATACTGCTGCGTAAATGCATACAGCCATAAACAACCAAGAAACTTGTTTTGCTTATAACCGAATCCTTTGATAACAACAACCGTTTACCTGGTATTTCAACCATCGTATGGTAATAAACAATTACCGAAGGTTATAGCACAAATGACGTTAAGTAGAACAGGATTGATATATTTTTACATTATACCCTTACTCGGTATGGATAAAAGATCCTCAAGGAAATATACAGCTAAATTTAAGCTGAAAGTTGTAGCTGAAGTTGAGAAAACAATGTTCAAGCCGCTAATGACTGTACTGTAACTGTACTATAAATTATCGTGCATCGGCAACATGGATGAAACTCGACCATAATTAAAATTGGAGAGAAATTATTTCAATCAAAACTACTGGGCACAAAAGAACACATTACTGCTATTTTTATGCCGATAAACGATGAATACATAAAACTCATATTATGATGAAATCAAGTGAAAATAGCAAATGGAATCTTGAATTTTTTTACACAAAACAAACGGCCATCATCATCTATCATTAACGAAAATAATAGATAAATTAATTTCACAATGAGACGTATTTTAGTTATATTTTCGACTTAAAAATACTTCGTATAACGAAAAATAACCTTGCCCCACATAAATAAAGTATCTAGAGATTCATTCACACTAACTAGAAGCAAGAAAAGTGCTCTGAACTGAATTAAATACGGCGAAATAAACATCGCATAAATGATTTCTAAACCAAAATATTGATCGCTTTGATCGCAATTTATAATACAAAAGCAATGTAATATATACAGTATTATTGTATACAGTGAGTTAAGGCATAACATTTTAAAAGATCCATGGAAAAGATGCATATTTGTCATGTCGACGTTTGTATAATACGATATGTGAATATAGAGTACAGTATAATGTAGGATACGCTGCATATATGTATACAGTATACCATAGTGTAGGCTAAACTAATTCTTGTTTGTTATTCAATTTCTCTTTGTATTGAATTATCATAAGTCACTCTGCATGAACCTCCAGAATTAGCTGATATTAATAATTACTATACCATGTATGTATATAGTATACTTTAAAGTGTAGGCTAGGCTACCATATAAGTATACATTGTACCAAATATCCTAGTGTAGGCTAGGCTATGTTCGAGATACGTTTTGGTATTTCTTACATTTTTTCCAAAAAACTATGGCTTTTTTTTTTTAACTTAACCCCATCGTAAGTAGGATAATACCTGTATAAACATTTTCAGTTTGTTTTGTGTGTGTTTGAACTATCAAAATAGGCAGTTCTCAGTATTCATGGGTTTTAGCTATTCGTGGGGGCTGTGGTACGCATCCCCCACGAATAAGGCGGGTTTACTGTATGTGCATACACACTCACACAAGCACACAAATCTGGAGGAGAATTTACAGTGTTAGGTTTTTAATGTGGAGGTCAGCATACAGTACAAAACAGAAGCTACTTGCTTACTAAATGTGCAATCAGCAGGCATGCTCACATGCTGTGCTTGTGTACTTTTTTGTTTTATCATATCCACTGTGTTGATAGATTCATTACTGTATTAAATAGGTCACAAGACCCTCTTCAAAACTTCTATGAAATAAATAAATATACATAACAGAGAAGGAAGAAAGGATGAGAGATTTTCACACTTATCGTAACACTGCTCTGGATATTGTTCAGCCTCGGTCTCGAAGGAGCTGGTGGGCCAGCACTCTTATCAGGATGTGATTCACTGCTACTGTCATAATTAAGGAGCTTGTAGGAAATTTCAATTGCACCAGTGATTTTTGCATCATTATTATGTACTTGAGTTTTCAAGAATGAAATGAATGAAATGTGTTCTACTGAATGATGAATTGCACAAAGTGTGAACTTGCCAAAACAGAAAGAAAGCATGAATAAAGATAATGTGACAGAGCAAACGCATAAGGAGAAGTGGTGTCTTAAGGTTTCAGTCATCTTTATGATATATCTGAAAACGTGGAAAGAGGTGATTTTAACAAGAATATATTGTTCATTAATACTATTTGTATGTTATGCCAATTCATTATAAAAGCTCCAAAGTGTTACACCACTTTACTATATACATCATTATTTGGATCTTGTATCCTTTTTTATTCCATATATTAATTAGTGTGAGAAGAAAATTGATTGATATGAAAAGTAGAATCAGGTGAAATAAAACATCAAGAAAACTTATTTTTATGCAGGTTTTTAGGTATTTTTTTTCCAAATCGTTACATGTATTGTGGTATCAGGTTATCATCTGTCTAAAGATCTCTGTTAAAAGAAAGAATACTGTATTATTTTACAAAAGAAATTAAAATAGATAGAGTTTGGCATATCTGATGTTATCAGATTACCATCTGTTTAAATATCTTTCTGTTAAAAGTAAGAATCTTATATTAGCAAACAAGATACATTTGTCAGAAATGTCATATAAGTTATAACTTCCTTCAACTTGAAAACAGTTTGCTTGACATTTAGGCAGTAAAATATATTGGAGTATGAAGTTCAGTTGGCATGCCTGCATTTATCAAATGCTGAACACCAGTTTGGATGCATGATAACTTATAAACCTTGTATATTGTCAGTTTCCTTTTTGAATGTCATAAAAAACATAGAATTGAAATAAATTATTTTTACAAATACGAAGGAGAATTCAAATATATCTCATAAGGAAATTGGGAATATTGTTTGTACAACTGAATGGTTTTAATGGAAGTCACTTAGGGTTAGAAGGAATGGTATTAAAATGAACAGAATGGAGTTATTGATGCTTTTGGAGTTATACTAAATATCAGGATGTGAATAGCATTCATAAACTGAAATTAGGCTAGACCAGTAATAGGGAACTACTTTTTGTTGTATATATGGAGTAAACATCATTTACTGTTGTTGTTTTGTTATATTTGATAGGATTTATCAAAATTTTATTAGGTTATTATATGAAATGATTTAATGTTACTTTTCAACTCGACAGTATAGTCAATATCAGTATTATCTACCAAACCATTATTGATGTTAATCGTGTATGGAAATACATTTTTATTTTCTGTTTTACCTCACCATGAAGAGTATCAACATTTCTCTCAAAGAGTTGATAATTTAGTCAAACCTTCACGGTCTTAGAATTTTTGCTGTATGACTGTTCCACAGGCCATTCAGCACTGCTATGATCATTTATATATTTGCATAACAAGTATGAAATAATACAGTATATTATTGATTATGAAAAGCTAATAGCACACAATGCATGTTTACAAAGTCATAACCCATATTACAGGATATTCAGCTTTTGACAGATCAGGTGAGGATCATTAGGCCTAGCCAAACATTCATAGGTTAATATTCAACATCTTTCCTTACAGTATTTTGTTTATGATTAGTAAAAACAGAATGCAACAAATAATTTTGCTTTTTGATGTTGTATACACTAAAAGAGGCAGATTTTAGTGCCAAGATAAAAACCCACTCCAGACCAAATTTAAAAAGAAAGAAAAATTCCTTAGGCTGTCACTGAAAAGACCACAGCTCTTAAAAGATAAAACATAATAATAATAATAATTTCAGTTTCCTTTAAATTTGAATATTATTGCTCGGCTACTAGGATACTGAGCACCAGCATAATATCCATTAGTGAGTGATTGAGAAACTGTCACTATGGCACATCATTTGGGCACTGAGTGGCAATGTTGCTGTGTGCCTGCACTGCATGGCAAATAGTTGCCAGATACCACTTGCTGAATACTGTACTGCCATATTCCTTTTGTCTGAAACATCAGGGGAACTGATGCATTAATTTGAAGCCTTATACAGTAATACATGAGCTTGCAAGCTGTGATAAAATGCAGTCTACAAACAACTTTCTTACACCCACACCCTTCTCCTGGTATGTTATTTAACAAAAGAGATACTGTACCTCCAAGGTAAGTCTGAGTTATATATTGAGGGTGAAGACAGTATCAGTGTCTTTTCTTATTTGAGATTCAAATAATTGGAGTGACAGAAAAATAAAATTTCCAACACAAATTTCTTTTGAAAAAGGGATTTTGACAGAGGAAAAATCTATTTCTGAGGAAGGTCCTGTGTCACCCGGTGAAATTCCATTACAGCACGAATTTCTAGGTATAACAATGCTAGATATACCAGAGAAAAAGAGCTTTCAGGAAAGCTGGGGTTACTACCCCAGTCGATCGCCTTTTCAAGACGCCGGTATAATGAAGGGTGAGTGAAATACCACTACCACGGAAATATACTCGAAAGATCTCTCCTTATCAAAACCCCCGTAAAAGAGCGGTGAGCCGTAACAGCTCCCACCCTCAACACCCGCCAGGACGGCGACACCAGCGCCACCCACTTCATTCCATGCTAGCACTAACCCCAGACTTGGCATGTGCAAGAAGGGGAGGGAGTACTAGACTAGACAGGGAGGGTCACCGGGTGACACGGGACCTTCCTCAGAAATAGATTTTTCCTCTGTCAAAATCCCTTTTCTGAGTTCAGTCCCGTGTCAGGCGGTGAAATAGTGATAGAGAATCATGCCAAGACTGCTACTACTGGAAAAAAGGGGGGTAACCTGAAGAAAAGGCAAAATTGTAACGAAAATAACTTTAATTAAGGAATCTCTTCCATGAAGCAAGAATACTTAAAAGTAAGGCAACTTAATTTTAAGGCACACCAATAAACTTAACACTACAAAACACTGGAGGTCCCCGGTCTGATGGGGAAAAAACCTCAAAAATCTTAAAATTACTTAAAAGTAGTGAAACATGAAATGTGCACAGAACAAGAAATACAACCTTAAAACTATATATGTAAACTTAGGCTTAAACATGTAAGAGACAAGACTAATGAAAATAACACACACAATTATCCGGGTGCGTGGAGCCAAACAAAACTGTCCAGTACCCATAAAACGAAACAATTATGGCTAATCAGATTACATTTTTCCATCATCAAATACAAATATATCAATATGAAGAGCTAGGCAGTGAGGCATAAACGACCAGGAGAATAAGCAAAGAAGCAAATGAGGTAGGCGGGCGGGGGAAAAGGAAAGGATATAATTATTTAAGGTGGGGAGATGACACTTCCCACTGCTATAGTAGAATATTTCAGGGCTTCGAGTGATTTTAAATAGTGGCGTTTAAACACTAGAGGTGATTTCCAACCCGTATATTTTGATAACTCTGAAAAGTCCATATTATGAAAATAATTAATAGAAGTAGCCACTGCTCGAATATCATGAACTTTAGGAACTGAGTCTGGGTTGGCTTGTTTAATGAAATACAGAATTTGTTGTCTTATACCATTAAGAGAAAGAGTACCACCTTTCTCCCTGATAAAAAGAGGACCCGACTTACTCTGTGGAGTTCTTGAGAGGTAAGATTTAAGTGTATGGACTGGACATAAAGATTGATCTTGAGGAAGGGGCACCACCTTCCAAGGAGACCACCTGTCCTGTGGGTCTTCGTTCTTAGCTAAAAATCTAGGGTCAGGGGAGAGGAGGACTTCTCCGGATGGGAGGAAGTTAACAAAATTATCACCTCTAGTGAGAGCTGACAGTTCTGAAATTCTAGCACCTGAAGCCAAACTAAGTAAAAATAAGGTTTTCCTTAACAGATCCTGATAAGAGCAATGGAAGTTATCCAACTCTGACGCTAACTTAAGGACGTCATTGAGAAACCAAGTAACCGAATGTGGACGTGATACTGGTCTCAGACGAGCGCATGCTCTGGGGATGGATGAAAAATAAGAATCTGTAAGGTCGATTTTAAAGCCGTAAAGAAATACTTTCTTCAATGCCGACTTGACTGTGGTAATAGTGGCGGGAGCCAGACCTTTCTCAAACAGTGACCTAAAGAAGGAAACTCCTAAATTAGTCGTCATAATTTTGGCTTCAGATGCTTTCAGGAAGGAGGCTAACTTTTTGACTGCTGAGTCATATTGTCTAATAGTAGAATCTCTTTTATCTGATTCTAAAAACAGTGTTGACAGGGTCAATGTTTGCTCCTTTTTGAGCTGCGAACTTTATAAAGTCCATAAAGCTAGGGCATCTTGAATCCTTGAGGAAGCTGACACAGTCTTGGTTTGTACTGTCTGGGTCAGAATGGGCTTGGGAATCAAGACTCCATAAGCCCAGTTCCTGAAGGAGAGGAACCAATTGCTCTTCGGCCAATAGGGGGCTACCAGAGCTGGTTGACCTTTGAATGTCCTTAGTTTGTGTAAAACTTTCAGCAGCAAATTTATTGGAGGGAACAGATAAATTCTCTCCCAATTGTTCCAATCTACTGTCATTGCGTCTGTGGCGAACGCCTGAGGGTCCAGGTTGGGGGCTACGTAACAGGGGAGCTTGAAGTTGCTCTCCGTTGCGAACAGATCCACTTGGAGTCCCGGAACCCGGCAAATCCATTGGAAAGATTCCGCATCCAGGGACCACTCTGTCTCCAACGGGTAGTCCTGGACAGGGAATCCGCCACCACGTTCCGGACACCTGCTAGGTGGGTGGCTGACAGGTGCCAACCGTGCTTGTTCGCCAGGGAGAAGATAGCTACCATCACTTGGTTTACTCGACCTGATTTGGAGCCGCCCCTGTTGATGCAATGAACTACCACTGCGCTGTCAATACCAACCTGATATGAATCCGATTGGGAGGGGCGGATTTTCTTCAGCGTTAGAAAGACCGCCATGGCTTCCAGGGTGTTTATATGGAACTGCTGAAACATTGTGGACCACGTTCCCTGTACTTTCTGTTTTGGTGAATATCCCCCAGCCGCTTAGAGAAGCGTCTGTGTGGATAACTAGTGCCGAGGGGGAAACTGAAGTGGAACTGTTTTGGACAGGCCCTTGACTGTGGTCCAAGGCCGCAGTCTTGTCTTTAAGATCCGAGGGATAGAGGAGACCTTGTCCCTGAGCTTGGTGTTTGCTCGACTCCGCCACACTCTGTTTATGTCTTTTAATTTGGCTTTCAAGAGCAGGTCTGTCACTGAGGCAAATTGGAGAGACCCGAGGACCCTTTCCTGGGACCGACGGGATGCTGACTGATTTTTGAGAAACCTCTTGGTGAGAGATGATATCTCTTTCCTCTTGGAAGGAGGAGATAACGTGTGGGAGGACAGGTCCCACTGAAGACCCAGCCACTGAAACCGAGACTCCGGAGTCAGGCGGGACTTCTCCTGTTCAGCTGAAAACCCAATGACTCTAGGAAATTGGTGACTATGGACGTGGCTTCTGACACTCCGGAACAGTTGGAGCCCAGATTATCCAGTCGTCCAGGCACGCTGCTAGGGAGATTCCTTGGGACCGGAGCTGCTGTACTACCGTATCCGCCAGCTTGGTGAATATCCTGGGTGCAATGTTCAGACCGGAAGGGCATGACCCTGAAGGAGTAGGCTTGATTCCCGAGTCTGAAACCGAGGAACTGAGAGAAGTTCCGCGACCGGGGCGTGATAATAAGCGTCTGAAAGATCGATAGAGGTGGTGACGGCTCCACGCGGAAGTAGAGTCCGAACCTGAGCTACCGTAAGCATGCGAAACTTGTCGCATTTTATGTAGAGATTTAGACGCGATAGATCCAGGATCACTCTTTGCTGATCGGAGTCTTTTTTGGGAACAGTGAATAGCCTGCCTTGAAACTTTAGGGGCCTTGCTTTCTTTATTGCCCGTTTGTTGAGCAATTCTGTTACATAATCCTGTAGGATTGATGTGGGTGGCTGGTAGAATCTGTTTAGAGGGGGAGGATTCTTGATCCAGCTCCACCCTAGTCCCTTGGACACAATGCTGTGTGCCCAAGGGCTGAAGGTCCATTGGTCCCTGAACCAATACAGGCGACCGCCTACCTGCGTTCTCTCAGTGGGAGGGAGCGGGTTTGTTCCCTATACCACGTCCTCTCCCCCTTGGGGTGGTGTTAGACCTTCCTCTGTGGGGGCCTTGCCCTTCCTCCCCCTTGCAACCCTATTGAGGCCGTGAAAAAATCCACGGCCTTCATATGTGGGTTGTATGCTGGTGAGGATACATAGGAGGGCGCCGCTGGTTGGACCAACACGTACTGTTGGGGTTGGGACTTAGAGGTAGATGGCTGGGCCACTGCCGAGACCAGGGCGGCTTGAACCACCGCCTGATGGGGCCTCTTATGTCTCCTGAACCTTTTTCCCCTCTCGTCTGGGGGCCCAGCCGATTCTGGGGTCTTGCGCTTATGAGTGGGAATTCCCCACCGGCGCGCAGACTCTGATTGGCCCGTGTAGCCTCAGACATGACGGATGTAACCTCTCCTTCAGGGAAGAGGTTAGGTCCCCAGATTGAGCTTTTAATGAGCTTGTTAGGCTCGTGGCGGATTGTAGCGTCAGCAAAAATAAATTTTCTGCATTCCAGCCTAGCCATAACAAACTCATGCAAGTCTAACTGGAAGCTCGCCAGGAAAGACTTAGCTAGGACCTGGAAAAAGGGTTCGTCCGAGCCGGAGACGGCAGTAGCCTCAGTAAGACAGCCGGAGCTCAAGGACCGGGCTAACTTAGTCGGGTCTCAAACTCCGCCTTTAACAATGATTCCGGCAGCTTAGGGAGTTGTTCACTAAACTGCGTGGAAGCGCAAAGAGGGTCCAGCTTGCCTACAGTGAAAGTGGACGGGCGTCCACCCAGAACTCATTACTTCCTGGGAATACCAGGAAGTAGGGTCTGTTTCCCTTAATTGAGAAAGGGATTCCCATCAAAGCATGCTCGGGCCGTAGCCAGAGCAACTTTGTCCATGCAAGGAGTGGGAAGATCTTCTCCCAGGGTGAACATCGTGAAATTGCCCTTGAAAGGGGTCAATTTTGTGTTCACTGCCTGCCACTCCGTCAGAGTGCGCCAGGAGAGCCGACTGGGCTTGGTCTCTAGGGATGATGACAGTCTCCCTAGGTACCTTGTCTGACCAATCAGGCTTCTTCAGTAAGCCTCACGAAGCCAGGATAAGGGGGCAAGAGATCGGGGGAAGAACTCCAACTCCTCCAACCGTCTCGTGCCCAGACCGTCTAAAATAAGTTTGCCATCATGTTGGATGGCCCGGTGCGAACCGCCAAGGGTTTTCCGACATCAAACGGCGGGAGGTCCGCAGTGTCGGGGATAGAATACTGCGGTTCTGCTTCAGGTTGGCGAGCCAAACCTGCCAGTATATTGTCATAGTTGGCAAACTTATCTGAGATCTTCTCAAACCTAGAATCTAGGTCCTCCGTGAACTTTTTGTATAGTTCAGTGGCCAGGGCTTGCGCATCAAAAGAGGCTGGCGAGGAGGGCTTGGTTTTGCCGCCCTCTTACTCGCGCCCTTGCCGGAGGAGCTAGATTTACTCCCGGAGGCTACCGGTCCTGAAACCTTAGCCTTCGACGGGGGGAAGGGCAATGCCTTCTTGGAAGTCGAGGACTTATAGCCCTTCGCCTTCCATGAAGTCTTCAACTTGGGGATAGCAGACGGAGCTCTATCACCCAAAGAGGAAGACTTCACAAAACCTGCAAATGAAGATACAGATGAAGCAGGGGAGTCAAACAAAGGGGGGCCCGCCCCAATATCCTCACTTACCTCACCACTTACCACCTGGTCCTGCTCCGTATTCATTGGTTCCAAGTCGAGATTTAGAAAAGCGGCAACATCCTCCGAGACCTCGGCATACATGATGTCCACTTGAGGTGGCTGGGTCGCATCACGGATCTGTTGGATAATAGGGGTGGCAAGTTCTTCTGGTACTGCAGCGCCCACCCGTGCGCCGGGTAAAGCAAGTCCCTCAACCTGGCGTCGAGGACGTAGGGCTTCCCGACGGAACATTCCTGCCGAACCCAGCCACCCAGGCCCGGAGGGATTCCAAGGCAGACTTCTTGGAAGCTTCATCCGCCTGCAAGGAAACCTGCAGTTAGTCAGGAATGAAAAGACAGACGGAGAATATAAACAACGATCGTATGAGGAGCATGGACCGGAGGAAAGAAGACTTTCACTTACCGACTCGTCTTGGATGGTTGAGGAGAGAGCAAAGCAAACCTCACAGCCATCGGGTGCCAAACAACCAGGTCGTCCAGTCGGACCGCACAACCAGCGTGGGTCCGGCACACTCGTGCCCGTAGGGTTGTTGAAGGGAGGCGGTACACCCGGCTCCTCACAGCGAACAGTCTGTAAAGGTAACAGTACATGAACCTCACACTCTAAGCAAAATAAAGTCGGCAAGGCTGGAAACTCAACTACAACCGGAATACTCCGGCGTGAAGAACTACCAAATTAAACTGGGCCAATAAGCTTTAAATGCACAGAGTGGAAGGTAAGGATTCAGACCCGGAAGACTCCGGGAATGAAGGAACGAGAAACCAGGAACCAACCATAAGGGCTGCCAGAAAATTAACGGCGGAGCCCCGGTGTGGGACCGAATCACGTATATGGTAGAACAAAATAATAATAATAATAACAATAATCAGAAATAACAATGATGGTAACACTCCGGAGACCGGAGGAGTCCGTTACGCTAGCGTGACATAGAATCATCCCACATTCACCACCCCGCCGGAGAAACAAATGGGTAAAGGATCTATGTTCATAACATACGGCGGGGCCACACCTAAACCCTAACTTCGTAGCTCGATGGGGAGACGAGAGGTTTGAGACAGGATCCGAACACGCTCGAGCAAGCGAACCACCCATCCCACCACAGCGAGCTGGGGACGATATGGGAGGGAGCGAATCCCTCTACCAATAGGAGAAGTCCCTGACTCGGAGAAAACGCCATCTAGCGTCACCCGCACGCAGTCGCAGCAAGGCTGAGGGGGAGGGGGGGTGAAGAGGAGTAGGCTACCGGAAGGGGAGAGGAGACAAGGAGAACATGACACCCGCTCAACTGCATCCTTCCTTCCCAATGAACTTGGAAGGAAGCCTACTCCAGGGAGCTACACAGCCCAAAGTCCAACTCTCCTAGGCGTAGCCTAATATAAACCTAACCTAGTATAGGTTAGGAAGGAGAAAAGGGTGTAAAGGAGAGGAGGAACCAACAGGAGAGAAATTTTGTGCCGAGAGCCAACCAGGAACAGTAGGGGATTAGTAGGCGACTAGCCTAGAGGAAACACACCCAAAGAACTCCGATTCCCCCGGTGGAGGAAGAGGACTAAGGGGCTCACTCTGACCCTAAAACGATCCCTGTGGAAACAGCAACAAAACTCCCTCAACCTGATCTCCGCACCCAGGGCAAGGGATGGAGCCCACACTACAACCATCATATAAAAACAATCAAAATAAAATTACGTTCACAGGAAGCGTAGCCTACCTCAAAACATTTTAGGCCCACCAGAGGTAAACTACACAACCAAAAACAATAAACAAATAAAATTAAAAATACTAAAACTAAAAGAAGAGCACCATCTTCAGGAATAACATAATAGCCTATGAGACTAAAGGAAAAAGAACCCAACCTGGTGGGGGTGGTACTTGGACGGAGCAACTCCTAAGAGAGGCCGACAGGCCAAAAATGCAAAACAAAAACTAAAATTGGAGGGGGAGCCACACTGCACGGAACCACCAGGAAGGAATTCAAGGGCTAAAATCTATATATATATAGCGACTAGGAGAAAACTCCGACCGAAAGAACAGAAGGAGTCGTCTCGCGGTCGACATGGCTGACCGGGACGCGTGGCGTCATAAGAAGATCCCAATATTTATGAAAATACGAGACCAAAACAGCCATAAACAGATCAAAACCCCACAAGAAGATGGTACTTAACTTAGAGATGGAAAAGGTGCTCGAAGCCATTGTAGATGAAGTAAAAAACAATCCAAAAAAGGGACGAGCACACAAAAAGAAGCGAACGTGTCACGTGCTAGAAAATGGAATGTAGTGGGTGGCGCTGGTGTCGCTGTCCTGGCGGGTGTTGAGGTGGGAGCTGTAACGGCTCACCGCTCTTTTACGGGGTTTTGATAAGGAGAGATCTTTCGAGTATATTTCCGTGGTAGTGGTATTTCACTCACCCTTCATTATACCGCGTCTTGAAAGATTTATCGACTGGGGTAGTAACCCCAGCTTTCCTGAAAGCTCTTTTTCTCTGGTATATCTAGCATTGTTATACCTAGAAATTCGTGCTGTAATGGAATTTCACCGGCTGACACGGACTGAACTCAGAAAATGTGTCCTTTTTTCCCATAACTTCACATCAGTATACAGTATATTATATTCAAATTGTATAATGCTTTTCTTGAGTGTATAGTATCTTGGATATTTCGGGTCTACTCTGAATAACCCTTTTTTCCCCAAGTTCTACACGTGAACAGTATTTTATTCCATAGCATACCATGTGGCCTAATGAAATTCTTGTATTATTTCTTGTTTTATTAATTTTTGTATGGGTGATCCAGCTTCATTTATTGATGAAGCTTACAGGCATAATGCCTTTAGATCTTGGAAAGATTTTTATTATTTATGAAGCATTAAAACAGTTTTAATAAGGGGTTTTTGTCAGTACCATATTAATTTACATTATTTTGTGTGTATTAGTTTTATAGAATTTTAAAGGGTTATTTTATTTTATAATGTTTGAGACAAATGTGTATTTAGTGTAGCTTTTTTTCACAAACTATATATTATTCTCTAACAGAGTGGTGGTGTAGGTGGTCACGGGACAGGGGGAGTGGGCACTGGTGTAGGCCAAGTTGGGGGAGTTCCCCCTGGGCCCAGTCCAGCACCCCCAGGTCCTCCCCATGAGATAAGCCCACAGACCTTACCCCCTGGATCCACACAATCAATTCAACAGGGTTCTGGTAAGTAAATAAGAAAAAAAAAGATTATTCAACCGCAAATTTTTCTTATGTAAATGTTGTTGTGTAATGTGACATTAATGCTGTCTGGTCATCATCTTACAGGGTTGAAGGGATTTTGGGCAACTTTGGTAGAAACTTTAGACTACTGTGCATAGATTTACATGAAATAGGATTATCAGTGTATTCCATCAGTTTGTCTGTCAATATGCCCTTTGTTTTACAAGTTGTCATCACACTTACCATGTCATTGCAGCTACTGTATGTACAGTTGGTGGACTTTAGTCAGGCTTGATAACAAAAAATTGAACCATCATTCATAGGTATGCATGAACAAAAAAGGGATTTTGACAAAGGAAAAATCTATTTCTGAGGGAGGCCCCGTGTCACCCGGTGAAATTCCATACTAACACGAATTTCTAGGTATAAATATTGCTAAATATACCAGAGAAAAAAGCTTTCAGGAATGCTGGAGTTACTACCCCCAGATCGAGCATCTCCTAATGAAGACGTCGGTATAACCAAGGGTGAGTGAAGGATCACAACCACAGAGCCACACTCGATAGACATCCCCATGTCAAGATCCCCGGGAAGAGCGAGGTGCCGTACCAGCGCCCACGCTCACCCGCCCACGCCAAGCGGCGACTCCAGTGCCATCTAACTCATTCCAGACTAGCACCACCCCCCAGACTTGGCATGAGCAAGTAGGGGGCAAATCTGCTCCTGGGAGGGTCACCGGGTGACACGGGCCTCCCTCAGAAATAGATTTTCCTTTGTCAAAATCCCTTTTCTGAGCTCAGCCCCGTGTCAGCCGGTGAAATAGTGACAGAGAATCATGCCAAGACTGCAAAGCTACAACAGAAAACAAAAGGTGATCAGAAGAAAAACACATGCTGTGAAAAAATAGAATTAATTATGATATCTCATCAAGGAAAATTAGATTTAACAACAGTTAAAATACAGGTGGAACAACACACACCCAACATTATAAAGACACAATGAAAATGTAAACTTAATCTAAGAACAAAGTAGAATGACAAAAATACAATACAATTAGGGTGGAATAAAGGGCCCCTACAACCTAATGGTATAAACAGTAAATATAAACTTAAATCTAAGAACAATGAGATATATACAAAACCAGGAATTGAGGTACATGAAGCAAAAAAAAAAACTGCTCCAGTACTTCTATCTTAATCTAAATCCACAGCATATCAAAACCAATCAACAAGACAAACAATAACCAGGTAATACTAGTATCGATTATGAGGAGCAAGGCAGTGAGGCATGATTGATCCAGAAAACAGGCAGAGAAATAAATGAGGCAGGCGGGCGGGGGGGTGAAGGAAAGGGATTAAGGATAATTAAGGTGGGGAGGTGACACTCCCCCACCCACTGTAGAAAATTTCAGAGCTTGAGTGATTTTAAAAATAGTGGCGTTTAAACACTAGAGTGATTTCCATCCCGTATACTTGGTAAGTTCAGCAAAATCCATATTATGAAAAAATAATTAGTAGAGGTAGCTACTGCACGGATATCATGAACCTTTGGGACTGAATCCGGGTTGGCTTGTTTAATAAAATACAGAATTTGCTGTCTTATAGCGTTCAACGAAAGAGTTTCACCTTTTCCCTGATGAAAAGAGGACCCGACTTAAACTGTGGAGTTCTTTGTAGATAAGACTTTAAGGTATATACTGGACATAAGGACTGGTCCTGAGGAAGAGGCACCACCTTCCAGGGGGACCACCTGTCCTGAGGGTCTTCATTCTTAGCTAGGAACCTATGATCAGGGGAAAGGAGGACTTCTCCGGACGGGAGGAAATCAACATGATCATCACCTCTAGCGAGGGCCGATAGCTCTGAAATTCTGGCACCTGAAGCCAAGCTAATCAGAAACAAGGTTTTCCTTAACAGATCCAGATATGAGCGTTGTGAGTTATCAATGTCAGTGGCTAATTTCAAAACATCGTTGAGGAACCAGGTAACGGAATGTGGGCGTGTTACCGGCCTCAAACGGGCGCATGCTCTAGGGATGGAGGAGAAGTATGAATCTGTAAGGTCGATTTTGAAACCATACAAAAATACCTTCTTTAAGGCTGATTTAGCTGTAGTAATAGTGGCCGGGCAAGGCCTTTTCAAACAATGACCTAAAGAAAGTAACCGCTAGGTTAGTAGTCATAGTTTGAGCTTCAGATGCCTTTAAAAAGGATGCCAGTTTTTTGACTGCTGAATCATACTGTCTGAGAGTAGAATCTCTCTTATCAGATTCTAGAAACAGAGTGTTGACGGGATCAATGTTTGCTCCCTTTTTTGCAGCAAACTTTATAAAGTCCATAAAACCAGGGCATTCTGAATTCTTAAGGAAGCTGACACAGTCTTTGTTTGTACTACTTGGGTCAGTCTGGGTTTGGGTATCTGATGACACCGCAACTTGAGTTCCTGGAGCAGAGGGAACCAGTTGCTCTTCGCCAGTAGGGAGCTACCAGAGCTAGTTGGCCGTTGAATGACCTGAGTTTGTGCAGTACTTTCAACAACATGTTTATTGGGGAAACAAGTAGATCCTCTCCCAACAGTTCCAATCTATGGACATCGCATCCGTGGCGAAGGCCTGGGGTCCAGGTTGGAAGCCACGTAACAGGGAAGCTTGTGATTGTTCTCCGTAGCGAACAGATCCACTTGGAGTCCCGGAACCCGGCGGCGAATCCAATCGAACGACTCTCCGTCCAGAGACCACTCCGTCTCCAACGGAGTAGTCCTGGACAGGGAGTCCGCCACCACGTTCCGCACCCCCGCTAGGTGGGTGGCTGACAAATGCCAGCTGTGCTTGTTCGCCAAGGAGAAGATAGCTACCATCACCTGGTTTACGCGACCTGATTTGGAGCCGCCCCTGTTGATGCAATGAACCACCACGGCGCTGTCAAACACCAGCCTGATGTGAATCTGGCGGCGGGCGGAGTTTCTTGAGAGTTAGAAACACTGCCATAGCTTCCAAGGTGTTTATATGAAACTGTTGGAACATTGTAGACCACGTTCCTTGAACTTTTGTTTTGGTGAGTACCCTCCCAGCTGCTTAATGAAGCGTCTGTGTGGATTACCAACGCCGGAGGGGAAATTGGAGTGGAACCGACCCGACAGGCCACTGGCTGTGGACCATGGCCGAGCCTTGTTTTCAAGATTCGTGATTGAAGAGACCCTGTCTCTGAGCCTGACATTGGCTCGTCTCCGCCACACTCTGTTTATATCTTTTAGTTTCGCTTTCAAGAGCAGGTCCGTCACTGAGGCGAACTGAAGGAGCCGAGAATTCTCTCTTGAGACCGGCGGGATGCTGCTTTGTCCTTCAAAAATTTCCTGGTAGCAGCGGCGATCTCCTTCCGCTTGGGTGGCGGGAGAGACAGCCTGTACAAGGACAGGTCCCACTGGAGACCTAGCCACTGAAACCGGGATTCGGAGTCAGGCGGGACTTCTCCTGTTCAATTGAAAGCCCTAACGACTCCAGGAACTTGATCACTATGGCTGTAGCCTTCCGGCACTCCTGAACTGTTGGAGCCCAGATTATCCAATCGTCCAGGTAAGCCGCCAGGGAGATCCCCGGGACCGCAGTTGCTGAACGACTGTTTCCGCCAGTTTCAGAAAAATTCTAGGGGCTACATTGAGTCCGAAGGCATGACTCTGAAGGAGTAGGCTTGTTTCCCGAGCTTGAAACCCAGGAAGGGAGAGAAGTTCCAGCGCAACCGGGACGTGATAGTAAGCGTCTGAAAGATCGATAGAGGTGGTGACGGCTCCACGCGATAGTAGAGTCTGTACTTGAGCCACCGTAAGCATGCGAAACTTGTCACATCTTATGTAGCGATTTAGACGTGACAGATCTAGAATCACTCTTTGTTGATCGGAATCTTTCTTTGGAACAGTGAACAACCTGCCTTGAAATTTGATGTCTTACTTCCTTTATTGCTCTCTTGTTGAGAAGCTCTGTCACAAAATCCTGTAGGGTTTTGGAGTGGGGTTGGTAAAACCTGGTCAAGGGAGGGGGATCCTTGATCCAGCTCCAACCCAGACCTTTGGACACAATACTGTGTGCCCAGGGACTGAAGGACCACTGGTCTCTGAACCAGTAAAGGCGACCACCTACCTGACTGGTCTCAGTGGGAGGAAGAGGGTTTGTTTCCTCTACCACGGCCTGATTTTCAACGGGAGGCAGATCCAGCTCTGCCTCTGTATGGGGCTCAACCTCTGCCCCCCCTTGTACTTCTATTAAGGCCGTGAAAGACCCCATGGCCCTCATAGGTGGAATTGTACGCTGGAGAGGAGACGTGCGATGGTGCAGCAAGGGTTGGGCTGGTTGAACCAGCACGTATTGATGGGGTTGAGCCTTGGAGGTGGAGGTTGGCCCACCACCGAGACTGGGACAGCCTGAACCACTGTCTGGGGATGAGGCCTCCTGTGCCTCCTGAACCGTTCCCCGACTTACCCTGGGAGCTGCCAGCTCGGGGTTTTCCGCTTGAAGGTGGAGATACCCCAACGAGAGCGTAGGGCTTTGATTGGCCCTGGTAGCCTCGCTCAGGACTTGTGAGACTTCGTTCTCTGGGAATAGATTAACCCCAGATGGAACTCTTCATGAGCTTGTTAGGCTCATGACGAATGGTGGCATCCGCGAAAATGAATTTAAGCACTCCAACTTCGCCACCATGATGTCATAAAGTCTGACTGAAAACCTGCTAACAGGATTCAGCCAGAACCTGAAACAGCTGCTCGTCTGCACAGGAGACGCGACCGCTTCTGACAGACACAAGGAATTCAAGGACCGGCTTAGTCTAGTCCGTGCCTCAAACTCCGCCTTCAGGAGAGCTTCCAGGAGTTTAGGAAGCTGCTCGCTGAACTGAGATGACGCACAGAAAGCATCCAATTTACCCACTGTAAAAGTGGACGGGGCGTCCCTCCAGAACTCCCCACCTCCCGGGAATACCAGGGATGTGGAGTCCGTCTCCCTGAGCTGAGGCAAGGGTTTACCTTCGAAGCAAGCCTGGCCTACTCCGAAGGAAAGGGAAGGGAAAAACGACTAAGACCTCCATACTCTCACCCCACACATAGACGTAGCCTATGACATAAAACAAAGGGGGGAGAAGGAAAGGGGGGAAACGAGGGAGCAACAGGGAGAGAAATTCCCGAGTCGAAGACCAGCCAGAGCCGAACGTAAGGGAGTGCTATAAAAGCATGGAGGAGACACACCCACAGAAAAAATCTCAACCCCTCCGTAAAGGAGGGGGAAGAAAGTGGGGTCTCACTCCGCCACCCAAACAACGGTCAGAGGAAGGCACGACAACAGAAACTCCCTCAACCTGCTGACCCTCTCCTCTCGCCTAACCTAACTCAGGTGAAAGGGAGAGCAGGAGGTCAAAGGCGCAATAAAAAGCCTAACATACACTAGGCTACAATAATTAAGATAACCAAAATAAATCACCATCATATGTGCAAAAATAATAAAATAAAATAAAATAATTTTGTGCTTGTGCTAGGCGCATAGCCTAACCGAGGGAGGCGACAGGGTGAGCCTGACGTCCCCACGGAACTAGACAATGAAAACAGTTAACAACATGGTGTCGAGCACTAGCTAAATAATAATAAAATAATTATAATTATAAAGCTAAAACTGTCCAAGAGGAAACATCCTGGGAGTCACCTAAAGCGGGAAGATGACGGAACCCGATGGGAACCCGAAGATACGGATCAAAAACATTATCGTTAGAGAGACACCAAACAACCCAGCTTAGGAAAAGCCACTAGGATGAATCCCTGGGAATAAAGATAAGAAATGAGCCCGACAAGGAAAAACCCAAACAGAACAAGCTGGACAGGTAAACCTCGCGGACAACATGGCTGGCTGGGGGACGCCATAAGCGTCATAACAAAGCCACGTATAATTAATAATTACGGGCTAAGACAGCCAAACTTATCATAAAACCCCACAATAAGATGGTACTTAACTTGAAACGGTAAAGCTGCTCATTGACATGCTTGCAGATGAAATTAAAGGGCAAAACACAAGCCAAACAGAAAAACAAATCGCAAGATCAAGTGCTAGAAATGGAATGAGTTCAGATGGCGCTGGAGTCGCCAATTGGCGGCCGGGTGAGCGTGGCGCGCTGGTACGGCACCTCGCTCTTCCCGGGGATCTTGACATGGGGATGTCTATCGAAAAGCGTGGCTTTGTGGTTGTGATCCTTCACTCACCCTTGGTTATACCGACGTCTTCATTAGGAGATGCTTTCGATTTGGGGTAGTAACTCCAGCATTCCTGAAAGCTTTTTTCTCTGGTATATTTAGCAATATTTATACCTAGAAATTCGTGTTAGTATGGAATTTCACCGGCTGACACGGGGCTGAGCTCAGAAATCAATGTATTTACCATTGTACACTTTGCTTACTTTAGACCTACATGACAGGACATTACAATTTCCTGTTGTTCTGTCCTTCATTTTTAGCTTGTTATTGGAGGTTTTCCAGTAGAACTTAGAACTTTATTCAGAGGTAGACCATCATGCACAGAAGTATGTGAGATTCAAGTTCACCTAGTTTTGCTGTTGTAGGAAAAGTTGCAAAACCAGATTAATCAAATTTTCATATGATTCTCATACAATTTACGGTAAATGTCGTGGGCAGAAATATAGTAGGGAGAAAACTTGTGTTAAATGTATGATTAGCAAGAGTAGAAAGTACTTAAATCTCAACTAGACAAGTTAGAGAGGGATAGGGAAAGGAAAGCGGCCTCCAGAGCTTAGAAATGAGTTTCCCTTAGCCTAGTATTTGACCCTACCATAGGTTAGAAGATAGCTCTGCTATTCCTTTATCCCCTTTTCCTTTTTTTTTTTCTCCTGCTAATCTCAAGTTCCTCGCTGGGTGAGCGGGTTCCGTTCTTAGCTACCACTCTGTTGATCGCGAGTTCGAATCTCTGACCGGCCAGTGAAGAACAAGAGGAATTTGTTTCTGGTGATAGAAATTCATTTCTCGCCATAATGTGGCTCGGATTCCACAATAAGCTGTAGGTCCCATTGCTAGGTAACCAATTGGTTCATAGACACGTAAAAATAAATCTAATTCTTCGGGCCAGCCCTAGGAGAGCTGTTAATCAGCTCAGTGGTCTGGTTAAACTAAGATATACTTTTTTTTTTTTTCCTGCTATTCTCCTGCTGCTAGCCCTCCTACTTTTGATTCACGTACTCCTGCACCTGGCTCCCTCGCTTCTGAACCTGATGCCATTACCAGTCTAGAGTTTAGGTTTGACAAGAAAATTATCCTACTCATCAATACAGTGGTGGAGTTAGGTGCGTCACTAAAGGCGTTTATGGGCAAACATATTCAGACAGCGCCACTTCCCGCAAGTGACAAATGATAGTGTTGTGCAAGTGGAGGAGTTGGTTACTTGTCCCGTTGGTTCTCCTAGACCTAGGTCACTGTCCTGCTCCCCCAACCCTGGGAGAAGACATACCAAAAGTCCAAGGGAGGCTGAGGGGGGTTTGCCCACAGGTAGTCGCGCCCCCAACCACATCTGTAGTACAGTCCCAGGTGTTGGTAGACAGTCATAGGAAAGGCTTGTCCAGGGATGTGCATGGCTTGTCCTCAAGCTCGTCCAACGATAGTGGCGTGGACAGGAAGCACCATAGACCTTACCTGAACTCTTCCCGTCCTTTTAAATGCTCTTCTGCAAGCCTCAGTCAGAGTCCTGATCCAGTGGGGAGTCCAGTCCCTGTTCAGAAGTAGAAGCATTCTCTTTGCAGTCGCAGGCCTTCATGCAGTTACTCACTGGACCCTTATGTGTCTACTTCGGTCCACAAGTGCCCACACCTGTCCTCTTTGGACAGTTCGGAGAAGTCTCACCTGTCCGCTCGACTTTTGTCCACAAGTGCCCACACCTGCCAGCTACCAAGCACCCAGCACCAGCCCATAAACGCCTGGTGCCAGCTACCAACTGCCCAGCACCCGCTCACGAATTTGTCCAGCGTCCACTCACGAGTGCCCACTCCCGGGTGCCCAGTGCCTGTGCCTAGGCACCCATTATCAGCTTAATCTTCCCAGAGACTGCGGTCTCCTTCGCCTCCTCCAGTCAGACCTTCAACTTTGACTCCTTCACCTGTGGACCCGGACGAGTCTGCTCTTCCTCTGATTAAGCGTCTGCCGCCAGTTGTCAAGCATCCGGCTCCTGCTTCCAAGTGCCTGGCACCAGCTCTCAAGTGCCCAGCACCAGCTCCCGAGCGCCTGGCGCCAACACTTCAGTATCAGTTTCCTACTCGGAGCACAAGCACCCGTTTCCAACCACGGATCTCATAGCCAATGCAACTCTCCTTCAGTGTTTGCGGGTGAACTTCCCTACCCTTTTTTGGCTTCAGCTAGCCCCTGGTCTCACCTACCTCGACCTTCCTGATGACAGACCTAGGCTCCCCACAATGATACTTTCCTCGTCTTCTAGAAAGGCACTCGAGATTGAAGCTTGGTTTTCTGCTAAGAGGGAGCAAGGTAAGGCTTCTTTTGTCTTTCCTTCCTCATGCTTAATCCATAGGAGGTTTCTTTCCTACACCACCGAGGAAACTACTTCTTCCCTACACTCTGCATTTTTATCAGCAAAAATTATGTTTTTCATCGGTAAAACTTGACCTCCTTGTCAAAGATCTCTTTGAGTTGTTTGAAGTTTCAGTATCTTGGACTGGATGGTGAGAGTGCTAGCCAAGAAGATTGAAGATTGCAATGGTGTAGTTGGAGACTTCACCTTGGCTAGGAGTCCTTTCTCATGGAGACAAGACCATGAGGGATGGCTCTCTTGAACTTGCGGCTCTATTCTCTCGCTGAGGGTTTTGAAGAAAAGAGTTTTTGGTGCTCCCGTTCTACTAAAGGAGTCACTCAGGCCCAGAAGTCGGACCTCCAGAGAAATTGACTTGGGTTCTTCTGGCGCATTCTTCCAAACACCCCAAGGATTCGTCCATGTTTGTTTCTAAGACATTCTCTCCTCCCCAGCAACATTACTTTCGTGGAAGTAAGTCCAAGTCCAGTCTAGGACCTGCTCCAATGTCTGCTTCTCGGCCAGAACTATCAAGAGGAGCTCAAGTCCTTGCCCAAGAATGAGGAAGAAGTCCTCTGTGCACAAGTGGCAGCCAGTCTTCTCAAGTTTTGGGAGAAGTGGAGTATCAGAGGGACTGAGCAATGGACTGTCAAGGTTCTGAGGGAGGGCTTCTCCATTCTGTTCACGGAGAGCCCCCTTTAGTCCCTTCTCCCATTGTTTTGACAGCCTACTAAGAGGCTCAAGAAAACATTCGGCCCTTTTGGAGGAGGTCTCCTCCCTTGAAAGAGAGTTATAGAAGAAGTCGAGGACATCAACTCTGAGGGCTTCTACTACTCTCTCTTGGTGGTCCCCAAATCATCGGGGTTTGGAGACCAATCCTCAGTGTAAGCGCCTTCAATCTCTTCGTCCGGCAGATGATGGTTAGATGGAGACAAACTAGTCAGTCCTTTCATCCACTCACCAGGGCAATTGGATGATAACCTTGGATAAGCAGGACGCAGGGACAGGGAAACAGCGTCTAAACACCTGTCTCCTCATGGAGCGCCTGGTGCCACCCGAGTGCCCAGCGCCGTCCAAGCCCCCATCGCTTCCCTGGACCCAGCGCCAGCTAAATTTCCAGTTTCAGGCTCTTTGCTTCAGCCTCTCTACGGCACCTCAAATGTTCACTGAAGTCCTCACTCCTGTAGCAATGACTTCATTTAATAAGCATTAACATCAGTCTATATCTGGGCAACTTGCCTCTTCAATCCCTTTTGAGGGAAAAGTGCACAAGGGACTTGTACATCTCCTCTCTCAGGAACTGGGAATTATCATCCACCTTCAGAAGTCCCAGTTGGCCCGTCACAAGAGTTCCTTTGTTTGGGGATGAGTCTCAACTCCTGGACTTTTTGAGCTATTCTGTCTTCCAAGAGAGTCGCCAGCTGCCTTCAGACGGTCCACAAGTTTCTAGCCCCTATGTCTTGCTCAGTCCATCAGTGGATGAGCCCACTGGGGACTCTGTCATTCACCAAGACGTTCATCAAGTTATGCAAACTTCTCATGAGAGTTTTGCAATTCTTTCTGTAGGCCAAATGGAACAGGGAAACAGCAGGACGGCTACATGTTTCCCATAAACCCGATAATCGAGTCAGATTGGCATGGTGGCGTTCTGAATGTAGACATTCAGAAGGAAAGCCCTTCATCCTCTGAGCCCAGACTTAGACTTCTATTCAGACTTCTCAGTTTTAGGTTGAGGAGTCCTCTTGGGAATTGGGAAGTTTTCAGGATGTGGTTTCTGGAAGAACAGAACCTTAACATCAGCATCAGAGAGCTGAAAGCTATTCACTTAGGGCTTAAATGCTTCTCGACCCTAGTTCACAACAAGACTATGGTAGTCCATTCAAACATACCACAGCCCTAACATACATTTGAAAGTGAGGCAGCACTCACTCTTTTTCTCTCTGCCTAACAGCAAGAGACCTTCTACTGTGGACAGACCAAATCAATTAAGTCTAGTCACTCAGTTTTTTCAAGGCAAACCAAATATTCTGACGGACGAGCTGAGCCATCAAATTATAGGTCCTTCCCACCGAGTGGACCTTGGATCCCCTAGTCTATGGGAATCTGTGATACTGTGGGACGGGCTGACATTGGATCTGTTTGCCACCTCAACGAACCATTGCCTTCCTCTTTCATTTGTTCTCAGACTCTGGACCCTCTAGCATGAGCAACAGATGACATACGGCAAGATTAGTCCCACTTGGACCACTACACCTTTCCACCCTTGGACATGGTTAGGGAAATGCTGAACAAGTCTTGGGCTCATCGCAACATTATGATAATTCTCATAGCTCCGTTCTGGCCCATGAAAGAATGGTTCCAGGACCTGCTACAGTTGTGGATGGACTTTCCGAGACTCCTTCCCCTAAAATTCGTGTCTACTCGGACCACCTCACTCTAAGAGATACCAAAACTTTGTCCGTTCTTGCCCTGACAAGCTTCAGACTGTCTGGAAGCTTGTCAGAGCGTAAGAGTTTTCAAAACGCGTTGCAGAGGCTATTGCAAGATGCAGGCTTCAATTTCCTAGCTGCATCTTCCAGGCTTAGTGGGCAATTTCCTGACGCTGGTGTCTCAGGCTCAATGTCTCTTCTTCTGAGATGTCTGTGACCCAAATTGAGGATTTATTTCTTATCCAAGGAGGTCTAGGAATCTCTCGTCCTCCACCATTAAAGGGTATCGAGCTGTGTTTAGCTCAGTGTTTAAACACAGGGACCCTGAATCTTGCATCAATCCCAGATCTTAACGACCTCGTCAAGTCTTTTGATATGTCTAAGCAAGAAAAGAAGATCCCGTCCCCTGGAAGTTGGATGTACGGTTGAAGTGGCTGACAGGTCCCTCTTTTGAACCCCTTCATTCTTCTTCTTGGAGAAACCTTACCCTCCTCGTGGCCTTGGCCACTGCTAACATACTAGCGAGTTCCAAGCCATCGATAAAGGGTAGGTTTTTCCACAGGGAGACACAGTTTGCTACTTTACCCTTGGATTTTTAGCCAAGAATGAGTCCCCTTCCAAGCCCTGGCCCCATTCTTTCTCAGTTAAGACCTTAACGGATACCTTGGCTGTGAGGAAGAAGTGAAAGTTCTTTATCCTGCTAGGGCTTTAAGGTATTACCTGAGCAGGACCGAGGAGATCAGAGGACCATCCAGTAACCCCTGGTGCTCTGTCAAGAACTTGTCTCGCCCTCTGACTAAGAATGCATTGTCCTTCTTCGTCAGAGACTTAATTTCTGAGGTGCACTCCCAGATTCAGGAGGACATTTGACCTAATTTTAAACTGAAAGCTCATGATGTCAGGACAGTCTCTACCTTATTAGCTTTAAGGCACACATGTCCCTCACTTCCATTCTGCAGTCAGCCTACTGGAAGTGTGAACTGATTTTCGCGTCTCACTATTTGAAAGAAGTTGAAACAGTGTTTGAAAATTGCAGTACCTAGGGGCCATTATCAGTGGCTGGCATGGTACTGGGGAAGAAAGCATAGGAATCTCTCTTTTCTCGTACTATCTCTTCGCCTTGAAGCAGGGTGTCGAATTTTTGGGAGCCAGTGGGTACAGTGTACCTGGAGTACCCACCAGTCTCAGTGGATGGGTTGCGGTGTTTTCAGTGTAGGTGAAAGCGTTGTCTGGTTGTTTTATTCTGATACTGCTCCCAAGGCAAGGGCACCCTTTGTAAGCTTTGTTAGCCATCGGACATATCCTTTGCTGCAAAGTTCCCACCTAAGTAGAGGGCACTCCACCTCTATACCACCACGCCAGTACAGGTTAAGATGAGCACCAACCAGAGGCAGTATTTACCTGCAGTAGCTCTCTTACCAAATAAGGAAACGACAAGCATTGTTTTCAGTGCTAGCAACTTTTCTATTTTAAAGTCATTACCATAGCTTAATGTTTTAGAGCACAATATATCCATGCATCCCACCTCCTATCAGTGTGGATTCAGCTGTGTAATTACTTGGCAAGTTACTTATATGAAAATGTTATTTTCATGATAAAATTAAGCTTCATGTATACTTAACAAGTAATTGCGGATTGGAGCCCTCCCTCCTCCCCTCTCATGGACATCACGGCACGAACAGAATGAGGTTTTCTGCTAAGTCGTTTCCAGTACTCCCGTTGGTTGGCAGGCCTTGTCACTTGCACTGAACTATCGAAGTGCTACCGCCAATTTTTAAATAAAGGCTGCTGCGTGAGTTAGAAACTATAGCTATGTAATTACTTAGTAAGTATACATGAAACTTGATTTTATCATGAAAATAACATTTTAGCATTTTATTAGTTACAGTGCTGTTAGAGAGAAGTTATTTGGGACCATTTGTGTTACTTTGGCAATACTGTCAGAATACTTACTTAAGCTATGTGTCTAACATGCTTACCTGCACAGTTGAAGGAATTTCATTCAAACTTTGTACAAATGTAGACCATCATTCATTACTGTGGATGAAGAAAGATAGGCTGTTTATTGGTATGTATACACTGGTGTTCTTTAAGATGTGTTTCCGTTACATGTATTGTTTGTTCATTTTTAGTGTTGATGTCACATTTACCGTTTGTTAATTTTTTAGATTAGGGTGATCTCATGCTAGCACAGGTGCTTGCTCCTCACGCTTGTAGAATTCACACCGTGTAGAATTGTAGATCATCATGCATAGATGTGCAGAAGGGATCATATATCTGTGTCCATTTGTTTCTATCGACCTATCATGAAAAGAGATTATTTGTGCATGTTCATCAGTGTGCCATGACACTTCCATTCCTCCCTGAGTTGGACGGTGTTTCAGTCAAATTTGGAAGAAAATTAGACCACCAGTGTCTCTCTCTCTCTCTCTCTCTCTCTCTCTCTCTCTCTCTCTCTCTCTCTCTCTCTCTCTCTCTCTCTCTCTATAATATATATATATATATATATATATACTCGTGTATATATATATATATCTCACCAATAACTGGAGATCGGAGATTTTCGGTTATCGACGCCTCTGTTAGGTATGTATCAGTGCCAATACCCAATTATCGGCGCCAATGAGCGGAAATTGGTGCATATTGGCGCCGAAAATTGCCAATTTTCGTCGCTGGACAAGCGCTGAAAAACTGGATCGCTGACAACCAGGGTCTACTGGTGTATATATTATGCATGCTATTTGAGCATATTTTCTCTCTTATGCAATTCCTATTGAAGTCAATAGCGTTGTTTGCAGATACTATCTTTTTATCTAGACTTTGAATCTGTCTATGCTTCTTAGGGAAGCTTCTCAGGAATAGGGAAAAATTATTCACATTTCTCTCCATTTACTTATTCTAGTTGACGGACTGTTTCCTCCCACATCTGAGAGATCTTCAGGAATAAATTACAAATTGACAGACAGTTTTTATTACTACATGTAGACTTTGTGGCTATGCCTAACGTTTTAAACATGACATCATTGGGGTGCTGAATTTGTATTGGTCGTCGGGTCTCATTGTCTCACTGTTGGTCTGTCTGGCAGCAAGGGAATTCCGTGTGTTCCGTATGACATGCCCTACGTGTGAGTCCTGTCTCTGGCTGATAGTCTTGATTTCCTTCATTGTCTGTAGTTGTGTCCAGGGGTGTTCTGTCTCTAGTGTCTCCCTTCGGATCAGATGCCCTGTGGTGTCCTTGAAGAAGGGAGGATGAAGTCCATGTTCCTCTGTATGTTTAATACAGGCCGTTGTTGATTTACTGTATACTCACAGCTTCTGCTAATTGCAGTTTGTGGAATTGGGCTTTTCTATGGACGACCTCTGTGCTTTCTAATAATTCTTCCAATATCAGTTTATGATCTTGGTTGTCTACAGTGTTGGAATATTGCCTCTTGGTTGCAAGGGGCTTGCAGTTGCCTGCACAGAGTGGTAGTGGTGCAAACTGTGTAGCAATTGCTGAGAGCTTGACTTGACCCTTCAGTTCATTTAAACTTGTATACTCTGTTGGTCAACTCCCACATCTCTCTATGAAGGGTTGTGCTATTTTGGGTAACAAGAGTGCTGATGAGGGGTTGAGCTATTTTGGGTAACAAAGAGTGCTGATTAGATTTTGGGCAGAAGTAGACACACAAAGAAATACTCACATTAGGATTTGTATGTGTTGTACCTCTTGCAATTGCCCTTTTCATGACCTTGACCTTATCCTTGAACTGGCTGTGATATGAAGCTCTGTAATACAGTACAGTATAGTATTATGTTTCCTGGTGAGGTCGGAGTCGTCACCAAGGATCATCTCAACAGACTTTCAGCCTTCTGAACAGACAGAAAGAGTGGAAGGCAAGAGTAGAAGAGAGAGCAGAAAACAGTTCCAAAGTGAGGGGAAGCAGTAAAGGAACCGAAAGACAGTATGAGAAGAAGTATGTAGTATGTGATTAACTCTCAGAACATTAGTCCCCTTAATCAGATGTGTTAAGTCTCTCAAACCAGAATTCAAAGTCTCGAACTAGTTAACCCTTAAACGCCGAGCCTCTATTTACAAAAGTGTCTGCTGTATGCCGACGGGGTTTGAGAGTTAGCGCTGAAGCAGAATGAAAGTTTTTTTCAAAAAATCACAGCACGCTTAGTTTTTAAGATTAAGAGTTCATTTTTGGCTCCTTTTTTCTCATTGCCTGAAGTTTAGTATGCAACCATCAGAAATGAAAAAAATATCATTATCCTATATAAATATTGGAATATATGACAGCACGAAAAAAATTGCATATATAATTGTATACAAATCGCTGTGAGCAGAACGGTTAAAGCTAATGAGTTATTTTTTTCGTTGTATTGTACACTAAATTGTGATGATTTTGGTACATAACAAATTGTAAAACGATCAAAGCAACACAGAGAAATATTATCACAAAATGATGCGTGAATTAAGCACGTGCGTAAAAAAAAAGTTTTTTCAAAATTCACCATAAATCAAAATATTGTGCTAGAGACTTCCCGTTTGTTGCAAAATGAAGGTAAATGATTGAATATTACTAGAATGTAAGAGTTTTAGCTTACAATTGCACTTTTCAACCATTTCGGTCGAGTCAAAGTTGACCAAAGGTTGAAATTTCGGCACTTATCGATTTATATGAAAATATTTCAAAACTGATAAAAGCTACAACCATGAGTTATTTTTGTTGTATTCTACATGAAATTGAGCACATTTTCATATATAAAACTTTATGTAACGTCTAATATAAAATGGTGCAAAAATTACGACAAAGTGACTAATGAAATTCTGAGATTTTCAGCAGAGTCAGTGCGTGCGGAGGTAAGGAAAAAGTTTTTTTTAAAGAATTCACCATAAATCGAAATATTGTGCTAGAGACTTCTCGTTTGTTGCAAAATGAAGGTAAATGATTGAATATTACTAGAATTTAAGAGTTTTAGTTTACAATTGCATTTTTCGACCATTTCAGTCGAGTCAAAGTTGACCGAAGGTTAAAATTTTGGCACTTATCGTGATTTATATGAAAATATTTCAAAACTGATAAAAGCTACAACCATGAATTATTTTTTGTTGTATTCTACATGAAATTGCACACATTTTCATATATAAAACTTTATGTAACGGCTAATATATAACGATGCAAAAATTACGACAAAGTGACTAAAGAAATAATGAGATTTTCAGCAGAGTTAGCGCGCGCGGAGGTTAGGAAAAAGTTTTTTTTCAAAAATTCACCATAAATCGAAGTATTGTGCTAGAGACTTCTCGTTTGTTGCAAAATGAAGGTAAATGATTGAATATTACTAGAATGTAAGAGTTTTAGCTTACAATTGCATTTTTTTGACTATTTTGGTCGAGTCAAAGTTGACCAAAGGTTGAAATTTCGGCACTTACCGTGATTTATATAAAAGTATGTCAAAATTGATAAAAGCTACAACCATGAGTTATTTTTTGTTGTATTCTACATGAAATTGCACACATTTTCATATATAAAACTTTATGTAAAGGCTAATAGAAAACGGTGCAAAAATTACGACAAAGTGACTAAAGAATTTCTGAGATTTTCAGCAGAGTTAGCTGATGCTTTCTTTTGGGATAAGAAAGAAATTACAAGATGCGTAGCTGGGTCACGCTAGTAAACAAAACAACAGCGTGATCCGTGAACTCCTAGCATCCTCAAGGTGCGTGATTTAAAATTTTCTGCAAACGAGGCCTATAAGTATTTTTCCGCTAATATTTAAAAAAACTTTTTGTAGTCGACGTACTTTATGTCCACTCGGCACCCGACAGACAACTTTTGTCTACGTAAAATACGTCCAGTCGGCGTTAAAGGGTTAAGAAACTATAAGGTGGAAAGTGTAAGACAAGAAGTGCGAAATGAACCAGAAACGGGAACAATTAATCATTTTCTCCTTAACCTGGAGTCTTTTGGAATTTAATTCATTTGTTTTTAAAAGAATCACTTGTTCCTACTTAACTAATTACCACACACCACTACCCGGACACGTTGCTTTAGTGTCATGTCCTAATAAAGAGGAAAGAAACGGGGCACGACAATAGCTGGTGTACAGCGGGTGGGTAACAAATACTGTAGTTGGTGAAACAGCTAAGTGGGATAAAAAGGATAAAAACAACTAGTGACAGCAAAGTGAGATAAACAATTGAAGGTGGAATAAACAAGTGACTGAAGAAAAACACCGAAGACAAGAACATACGCCACTCTGCAAAGAAGAAAATATATCACGCCACTTGCAGACACATAGCGCAACAAGCAACAGACAAGAGAAAGAAGGCAGAAGACTACACTGCAGAAAGAGAGAGAGAGAGAGAGAGATTCCTTTTTCTTCCTCTGGCTGCCAGTGATAAAGTGAGAGCAATATCCCCAGCTAAAGTGCAGTGACGAAAGAACAAATTTGAATGAAGTACAGTGAAGAATTGAGAAAGAAGAATCAGTTTTGGAAGAACGCTGAAGAATAATGTGAAGAAGAGAAACAAACAACCCCAGCCATTGGACGGGAAACCACTCCAAAGCAGACGAACAGCCTTCCTCAACCAGGACAAAAGTCTACAACGAACAAAATCAAGCTGCTGAGAGAAGTCTCTAAGAAAAAAAAAAAAAAAAAACGCCATATTCACAGTAAGAATGATGTCCTTACAGTCACACATATACATAGAAACTTTCTTTTTAATTAGAAACATAAAATTAAGTTAGAAACACAAAACTCATATGCAAATTAAACAGACTTGGCTACAAGAGTTATTTTCTCTTTTTTTTTTTTTTTTAACTAAACACGTACTGATCGTCTTTACTAAACTTTATCCAAAACTTTATTCAACATTGACAGTCACTAACCCATAATTTCTGTACTGTATTTTGTTTGTGTCATTCTACGATTATGTTAAGCATTTAATTTCTTCCCTATTTAACATTCATTAGCTGAAAGTTATATTTTTTTTTTATCGAGTAATCTCATAACTGTTTTTTTTTTTTTGGTCTGTTTAAAGGTGTTCAGAATCATAAGTTTTTTTTTTTCTGAAGATTTTTTTTTTTCTTTATTTCTTTTGAAGTGAGTGATAATTTTATTTGTCAATTGTTCTACAAGCACTGTCAAGGGTGATTAGAAGTTAAGGGATATTTTTGTGTAACACCGTCAATTGATAATTTAGAAATTTGGGGAAAATTTTAAATGATTGATTAACTTAAGTAAGATATGTGTTTATGATCTTTTGCGAATTTTTTGTGATTTTAAGAACTGGTTGACTTTATTTTTAGTTGTTACCGTCATATCTTAAACATTGTATTGTTACACTCAGTGCTTAAGAAAGTGTTTGTCATTAATGAATAAATAAATGACCAGAAAGAGATCGGCACAAACTAAAAGGATAAGAACTCCTGTTTACACAAGAAGTCAAACCAATAATTTGACCATGACTGAGGGAACACAGTCAACCAGCTCAGACCCAGCAGCTGTAGGTCACATAAAAGACATGCAATTAACCACATAGCCAAATTTTGTGGAAGGAAAGAAGGTCAGGGTGCCTGTAACTTAGAAACTGGATAGAGCAAGTAGGGATACACCTAAGAAACATAACAGGAACAGAGAGCGAAAAACTCATTAAAAGAAAGAGCAGGGGCGGACTTAGAACGATATGTCCATTCCGAGACATACCAAAGACTTAAGAATTTGGAAGAACTGAAACGTTTTTTTAGGAAAGTATATTCCACAGTAGGTGAAAGAGATCCCGTTGTCAGCCTTGCAAGGATAATTCACAGTTATAAGGCAGATAAAAGAAGCTACCAAGGAATGAGTTCCCAGTTATACAACATGAATGAATGGGGTCACTTAGTTTCATCCACTAAATGGATAGAGACAGATAAAATGTCAGTAACTGATGTCAAAACTGTGATTAGATTAGCATTAATGATTGGAAGTTTGCCAGCTGAAGCTATTGGAAGGATGACCCAAAAATGGGAGACATCAGATGACATAGCTAAGATCGAAGAGGAAGTAGCAAGAATCTTAGGTAGAAATCCCCAAGGGAACCCCATATACAGACCTTTAGTCACCGTAGGACAAGATGAAATGGGACAAAATAGACCTTCGAAACCAGCTAGAATTGGAAAAAGGATGTTAGGTAATACCTCTCAAGGACATTATGACAGTGACTGCCGAGAGATAGCTTACTACCCTTTCCACAAGAAAGCAGGGCATAGCGCTCGAGATTGCCAAAACAGACCAGCTTCAGCACCTAGATCTAGATCTCAGACAAGAGGCAGAGGTAGAGACCGTAGTCAGTCTCCACAAGCTAGAAGGAATAGGGATTCAAACCCAAATAGGTATCAAGATACTAACCAAACTGCAAGTATATCAGATGACACAATGGTATATTTTCACTCCAGTGGTATAATGGATCTTCCTTCATAATAGAGGGAAAGACCAGATTGCCAAACCTAAGCCAAACTAAACAGGTTAGCAAAGTTAATATAGGGAGTGAATATAATTATAGACCAGTATTTCCCACACATGTTGGTTTAGAGAAACCTATTGCCACATTCTTTGACACAAGAAGTCCTAAGAATATAATGTCAGAAAAGGTGTATCAGATGTATTTTTCTCAGTTAAGTTTGAACCCAGCATTAGACTGTAGAATCACAGACGTTCAAGGTAATAATATAAAAATGGACAAATAGATTTTCCTTTTAAGCTAGGAAGAATTTCACTAAAGGAGAAGGTTCTAGTAGTAAGAGATATACAGTTAGGGTTTGCACATTTGCTAATTGGCTATCCAACTATGGCTAGAGAAGGAATCAGTATTGATGCATGTAGAGAGCAGTTAGTGATTAAAAGGGGTCATGAAATTTCTAGAATACCTCTATGTAAATTAACAGGAAGAACCCCGACTCGAGAGCACTCTTCATTGAGAAGTATTCTAAAGAAGGAAACAACAGAGGGAAGATATTCAGAATACAGCATGAACTCTCAACAGATAAATACCCACTTAGATTCCAACCAAGCAACTTACATGAAATTAGAAAGGGAGTTAAGACTTAAACCTAGAGAGAGCACATGGATAGAGTGTAAAGTAAATCCAATTTTTTGAAGGGAAGGAAATTCTCACACTTGCTGAAAGATCACAAGTAAATGGGGTACATTACTCTTCTAGTCTACATGAAGTTAGGCAGGTAAAATAGCTTTGCAGGTTTTAAATAACAGAGGAGGAAAGGTTAGGCTAACACAGGGCACAGAATTAGGTTTACCAAAAGTATACACCATTCCCATTCAAGTTGCAGAGAGGGAAACGGTACCAGCAATCAATAAAGAAAATGAAAATTCAGCTCAGGACATAAAACTGAGAAGAGGTAAGATAGGGTCTCACTTGAAAGATCTTAAGGAAGATTGTGCTAGAGAGAAACTCATAGATTTACTAAGTGAATACAAAGACATAGTTACAGTACTATGGATGGTGATACATTGGGAAATACGGGTGAAATAATGCATAGAATAGACATCTCATCAAACACAAAGCCAATCTACATAACTGCCTGTAGAGTAGCACATCTATCAAACACAAGCCAGTCTACATAACTGCTTATAGAGTAGCCTATTCCCAGAAGAAGATAATTGAAAGAGAAGTACAAATAATGGATAGACAAGGAATAATAGAACCATCAAAATCCCCATGGTCTTTCCCACTTTTGCTATTTCAAAAAAGGATAAAACCTACAGAGTAGTGGTAGACTTCAGAAAGTTAAACAAGATAACTGAAAATGATCCTTATCCAATGCTGCCTATGAGAGATCTTATCACAGCTATCAGACCCAAGAAATACTTTACCGAATAGATTTGTTGCAAGGATTTTTACAAATTTCCTTTAGATGAGGAAAGTAAACCATTAACTGCCTTTAGTACAAGCAACAGTAGATATCAATATGTGAGAATGCCTTTTGGTCTGAAGTCAAGCCCAGTAACCTTTGTGAGGTTAATGGATAAAATTTTAGGTGATTTATTAGGCAAGGATGTACATTGCTATATAGATGATTTGGGTAATAGCAGCAGATACAATTGAAGAACACATAAAACTGTTGAGAGAAGTACTAAAGAGACTGAGGAAGGGAAATCTAAAATTGAAGTTAAAGAAGTGCAATTTCCTTAGAAGGAAAATAGACTACCTGGGACACACATTAAGCAAAAAGGGTGTGGAAGTAAACAACAAAGATTAGGTCAATCAAAGAGTATCCTACACCTCAATGTAAGAAGGATGTGAAGTCATTTTTGGGATTAGCAGGTTTTTACCGCAAGTATCTAAAGAATTTTGCAACAATATCCGCTCCGCTGACAGAGTTATTAAAGGAACGTGTCATTCGTGTGGAAAACAAAGCAACAAGAAGCATTTGATGAACTGAAGGAAAGGTTAATGCATTCTCCCATACTTAGTTTCCCAGATTTTCAGTAAAGAATTCTTTTTAGCAACAGATGCAAGTCATACAGGTATAGGAGCATGCTTAATACAAAGACCTGATAACAAATGTGATGCTTATAGCATATTACAGTAGAAAGCTAAAGCCCACAGAAGTAAAATACTCAGTGACAGACCTAGAGTCTTTAGCCATAAGGATGCTTAAAGCACTTCAGGTATATCATATTTGGGGGTAAGATAACTGTCTTCACTGATCATTCAGCTGCAATAGAAATGCTTAAGAATCTGAGTTTTTCCGGACTTAGAGCTCATTGGTTTATGACAGCCCACGACTATGACATCGAGTTGAAATATGTTCCAGGGAAGTCCAATAAAGTGGCAGTTGCTAGTATAAACATGATAAATCAAGAAGCAGAACAAGTGAACCTGTAGGCAATGACATAAATGTATCTACGATGCATTATACAGAGGAGCTTTCACAGCAAAATTTCTTAAGTGAACAAAATAGTGATGAAGATTTAAAGGGGATTTTCAATTTTATAGAATATAAAAGAGAATTTCACCAAAAGGAATGAGCAGAATTAAGTAACAGAATTGGATGTCCCATAGACGTGGTAAATGTCATAGATGACGTACTAATTTGGATGTGTCATGAATGTGACCCATTTGATCAATTACTAGAAGCGCTCTATAAAAGAATAGTACCAAAGAGCCTAAGAAATAAAGTCATTGAGTTAATGCATGATGATGTCATGAGAGCTCACCCAGGAAGGGATGAGACAGTTAGGCTCGTTAAGAGATCTTTCCATTAGAAAGGAATTTACAAAGATGTTAGTAATTATGTGAAGAGCTGCAATACTTGCAACAGTTACAAGGGAAGAACAGATAAGGAAGTACCTCTAGGGAAATATCCCATCCCGCAGACTCCATTTGAAAGAGTAGCCATAGATCTCATCACTAACCTTCACACCATGAGTAATGGGAATAGAAATACATTAGTATGTATTGACGCACTCACTAGATATACAAGTTAATATCATTAACTAGTAAAGGAGCTAAAGAGTCTTCAATTGCTCTCTTTGATAAGATATTTTGTTGGTATTCTGCCCCACAGCTCATTATATCTGATAATGGCACTTAGTTCAATTACTCATTAATTCAAGAAATTTGTGATGCATTCAAGGTTATAAGCAAAACAACAGTTTCTTGGTTGTTTATGGCTGTATGCATTTACACAGGAGTATAACGTTATTAACAATACTGTTATCATTTTATTTTATTTTTTTAACTAGAAGATGGGATAAAGAGATGGAGAAAAAGTTGTCTATTGTATTTGGTCTCTCTCACTGCCCGATTACGCTGCTGCCTGCGCCACACAGAATTTAAAAATATTTTATAAATAATATTGTCGCATCAGTATTAATTGTTTACCCCACTGCAAAATCGAATTATCATAAGGTGAATTATCGTAACTCGAGCACTACCTGAGTATTTTAATAGTTTTATCACGAAAAGTGCATTTAGTCATGAAAATGGTATGAAAATACAGTAATTAGAGAATGTTTCTCAGTGAAAAGTACTGCGAATGGGCGAATTTTCCGTGAATAATGGGTAGATACGTTCCACAGAGAAATCCGTGAATACGAGAGCCTTTGAATCGTGAGAACGTGAATACTGGGTGTTTACTGTATGTTGTCACGAAGCATACCAAGTACCTGGTTATTATACAACTAAATCACAAAATTCAAAGATTTACTTCACTTCAGCCAGATACTTGAACTCTTATAACAATAAGAATTACAACTGAGTACTCTAAGGGTAACAGTGATCGCTTGAAAAGCTCAGTAATCATATGAAAAATCAAACTAAGTTTATCAAGACTAGTGTGAGGTATCAACAATTAAACAGGAAATATACTAGAGTAAAAGGGCATCACTCCATCAAACAACATTAACTGTTTCCCTGGTCTTAATTTACTTCAGCAAAACTAAAGGAACAAACGATGTTTATCACTTTGCTTTATGCACACAGTCCTGTTCACTGGTGGTCAGTAAATGAAACATTGTTTAAAAAAAAAAATATTAAATACAAAAATTTATTGTTAAATTCAATATTAATAAAGGGATTTTGACAAAGGAAAAATCTATTTCTGAGGAAGGTCCCGTGTCACCCGGTGAAATTCCATTACAGCACGAATTTCTAGGTATAATAATGCTAGATATACCAGAGAAAAGAGCTTTCAGGAAAGCTGGGGTTACTACCCCCAGTCGAGCGTCTTTTAGGAAGACGTCGGTATAAGGAAGGGTGAGTGAAATACCACTACCACGGAAACATACTCGAAAGATCTCTCCTTATCAAAACCCCGAACAGAGCGGTGAGCCGTTACAGCCCCTACACTCAACACCCGCCAGGACGGTGACACCAGCGCCACCTACCTCATTCCATGCTAGCACTAACCCCAGACTTGGCATGCAAGTAGTAGGGGAGTACTAGGTGAGTCAGGGGGTCACGGGTGACACGGGACCTTCCTCAGAAATAGATTTTTCCTTTGTCAAAATCCCTTTTCTGAGTTCAGTCCCGTGTCAGCCGGTGAAATAGTGATAGAGAATCATGCCAAGGCTGCAACTACTGAGGAAAAGAGGGTAATCTGAAGAAAAAAGCATAAATTACGAAAATAATTTTAATCAGGGAATCTCTTACATGTAGCAAGAATACTAAACCTAAGGCACATCAAAAACTTAATACTATGAAAAGTCCCCGGCACGACGGGAAGAGGCCCCAAAAAATCTTAATATTACTAAAGCATATTGAAACATGAAATATGCATAAGATAAATGCATATACAATCTTAAAACTACACACGTAAACTTAGGCTAAACACGTAAGAGACAAAATCAATGGAAAATAAAATATACAGCACATATACATATATCTGGGGTACATGGAGCAAAATAAAAACCGCCCAGTACCCCACAAGAAAAAACAATCATAACATGTCAGATTACAGTTTCCACTCAACAGAGACAAGATACATCAATATGAGGAGCCAGGCAGTGAGGCATGATCAACCAGGAGGATAAGCAGAGAAGTAAATGAGGCAGGCGGGGCGGGGGAAAGGATAGGATAAGGATATGATTAGTTAAGGTGGGAGATGACACTTCCCACAGCTATGGTAGAAAATTTCAGGGCTTGAGCAATTTTAAATAGTGGCGTTTAAACACTAGAGGTGATTTCCAACCCGTATATTTAGATAGTTCTGAGAAGTCCATATTATGAAAGTAATTAATGGAAGTAGCAACTGCTCGAATATCATGAACCTTAGGAACTGAATCTGGGTTGGCCTGTTTAATAAAATACAGAATTTGTTGTCTTATAGCATTCAGTGAAAGTGTACCACCTTTCTCCCTGATAAAAAGAGACCCGACTTACTCTGTGGAGTTCTTAAAAGGTAAGATTTAAGTGTATAAACTGGACATAAAGACTGGTCTTGAGGAAGGGGCACCACCTTCCAAGGAGACCACCTGTCTTGTGGGTCTTCGTTTTTAGCTAAGAATCTAGGGTCAGGGGAAAGGAGGACCTCTCCGGATGGGAGGAAGTTCACAAAATTATCACCTCTAGTGAGAGCCGATAGCTCTGAGATTCTAGCACCTGAAGCCAAGCTAATCAGAAATAAAGTCTTCCTTAACAGATCCTGATAAGAGCATTGAAAGTTGTCCATCTCTGATGCTAACTTAAGGGCGTCATTGAGAAACCACGTAACAGAATGTGGGCGTGATACGGGTCTCAGACGAGCGCATGCTCTGGGGATAGATGAAAATAGGAATCTGTAAGGTCGATTTTAAAGCCGTATAGAAATACTTTCTTCAGGGCTGACTTGACTGTGGTAATAGTGGCGGAGCAAGGCCTTTCTCAAACAGTGATCTAAAGAAAGAAACTCCTAAATTAGTCGTCATGATTTTGGCTTCAGATGCTTTCAGGAAGGAGGCTAATTTTTGACTGCTGAGTCATACTGTCTAAGAGTAGAATCTCTTTTATCTGATTCTAAAACAGAGTGTTGACAGGGTCAATGTTTGCTCCTTTTTGGGCTGCGAATTTTATAAAGTCCATAAAACTAGGCATTCTGAATTCTTGAGGAAGCTGACACAGTCTTGGTTTGTACTGTCTGGGTCAGTATGGGCTTGGGAATCCGAAGACTCCGCAATCCCAGTTCCTGAAGAAGAGGGAACCAATTGCTCTTCGGCCAATAGGGGGCTACTAGGGCTGGTTGACCTTTGAATGTCCTGAGTTTGTGTAATACTTTCAGCAGTAAATTTATTGGAGGGAACAGATAAATTTTCTCCCAATTGTTCCAATCTACTGTCATTGCGTCTGTGGCGTCGCCTGAGGGTCCAGGTTGGGGCCACGTAACAGGGGAGCTTGAAGTTGCTCTCCGTCGCGAACAGATCCACTTGGAGACCCGGAACCCGGCAAATCCATTTGAAAGATTCCCGTCCAGGACCACTCCGTCTCCAACGGAGTAGCTCTGGACAGGGAATCCGCCACCACGTTCCGTACCCCCGCTAGGTGGGTGGCTGACAGGTGCCAGCCGTGCTTGTTCGCCAGGGAGAAGATAGCAACCATTACTTGGTTTACTCGACCTGATTTGGAGCCGCCCCTGTTGATGCAATGAACTACCACTGCGCTGTCCAATACCAGCCTGATATGAATCCGGTTGGGGGGGCGGATTTTCTTTAGAGTTAGAAAGACCGCCATAGCTTCCAGGGTGCTTATATGGAACTGCTGAAACATTGTGGACCACGTTCCTTGTACTTTCTGTTTTGGTGAATATCCCCCCCAGCCGCTTAGGGAAGCGTCTGTGTGAACAACTAGTGCCGGAGGGGGAAATTGAAGCGGAACTGCTTTGGACAGGCCTCTGACTGTGGTCCAAGGCCGCAGTCTTGTCTTTAAGATTCGAGGAATAGAGAGACCTTGTCTCTGAGCTTGACATTGGCTCGACTCCGCCACACTCTGTTTAGGTCTTTTAGTTTCGCTTTAAGAGCAGGTCCGTCACTGAGGCAAATTGAAGAGACCCAAAGACTCTTTCTTGGGATCGGCGGGATGCCGATTGATTTTGAGAAATTTCCTGGTGAGAGATGCTATCTCTTTCCTCTTGGGAGGCGGAGAGATAACGTGTGAGAGGACAGATCCCACTGGAGACCCAGCCACTGAAACCGGGACTCGGAGTCAGGCGGACTTCTCTCTGTTCAGTTGAAAACCCAACGACTCCAGGAAGTTGATGACTATGGACGTAGCCTTCTGACACTCCGGAACTGTTGGTGCCCAAATTATCCAATCGTCTAAGTACGCTGCTAGGGATATCCCTCGGGACCGGAGTTGTTGCACTACCGTGTCCGCCAGCTTGGTGAATACCCTGGGCGCAATGTTTAGACCGAAGGGCATGACCCTGAAGGAGTAGGCTTGATTCCCGAGTCTGAAACCGAGGAACTGAGAGAAGTTCCAGCGCAATCGGAGACGTGATAATAAGCGTCTGAAAGATCGATAGAGGTGGTGACGGCTCCACGCGGAAGTAGAGTCCGTACCTGAGCTACCGTAAAGCATGCGAAATTTGTCGCATTTTATGTAGAGATTTAGACGCGACAGATCCAGGATCACTCTTTGCTGATCGGAGTCTTTTTTGGGAACAGCGAATAACCTGCCTTGAAACTTTAGGTGCCTTACTTAACTTTCTTTATTGCTTGTTTGTTGAGCAATTCTGTCACGTAATCCTGTAGGATTGATGAGGGTGGCTGGTAAAATCTGGTTAGAGGAGGAGGTTCTTGATCCAGCTCCATCCTAGTCCTTTGGACACAATGCTGTGTGCCCAAGGGCTGAAGGTCCATTGGTCCCTGAACCAATACAGGCGACCACCTACTTGAGTTTTCTCAGTGGGAGGGAGCGGGTTTGTTCCCTCTACCACGTCCAGGCCTTCCTCTTGGGGTGGTGTTGGGTTTTCCTCTATGAGGGCTCTGCCTCTTCCCCCCCTTGCGATCCTATTAAGGCCGTGAAAGTATCCACGGCCCTCATAGGTGGGGTTGTATGCTGGCGAAGCAACATACGAGGGCGCAGCAAGGGGAATGAGCTGGTTGGACCAGCACATACTGTTGGGGGGTGAGCCTTGGAGGTGGAGGGCTGTGCCACTGCCGAGACCGGGACGGCTTGAACTACCGCCTGATGGTGGGGCCTCTTATGCCTCCTGAAAACGTTTGCCTCCTCTCGTCTGGGGGCCGCCAGATTCTGGGGTCTTGCGCTTGTAGGCAGAAATGCCCCAGCGAGAGCGCAGACTCTGGTTGGCCCTTGTAGCCTCGGCCATAACATTCGTAACCTCTTCTTCTGGGAAGAGGTTAGGCCCCCAGATCGAGCTCTTAACGAGCTTGTTAGGCTCGTGACGGATAGTGGCATCGGCAAAAATGAACTTTCTGCATTCCAGTCTGGCCATGATGAACTCGAAAAGGTCAGACTGAAAGCCAGCTAGCAGGGACTTAGCCAAGACCTGAAAGAATGGCTCGTCCGCGCAGGAGACGGCAGTAGCTTCCGTAAGGCAGACGGAGTTCAAGGACCGGGCTAACTTAGTCCGGCATCAAACTCCGCCTTTAACAAAGATTCCGGCAGCTTGGGAGCTGCTCACTGAACTGTGAGGAAGCACAGAAGGGGTCCAGTTTTCCGACAGTGAAAGTGGACGGAGAGTCCACCCAGAACTCGTCACTTCCTGGGAATACCAGGGAAGTGGGGTCTGTTTCCTCAGCTGAGGTAACGGATTACCTTCAAAAGCACGCTCGGGCCGTAGCCAGAGCGACTTTGTTCAAGCAAGGGGTGGGCAGGTTGTCTCCCAGGGCGAACATTGTGAAGTTGCCCTTGAAAGGAGTCAACCGTATTTTCTGCCTGCCACTCCTTCAGAGTGCGCAGGAGAGCCGACTGAGCTTGGTCCCTAGGGACGATGACAGTCTCCCTAGGAACCTTATCCGACCGAATCCATGCTTCCTCCGTTAATCTCACGAAGCCTGGGTAGGGGGGCAAGAGATCGGCGGGGAAGAATTCCAATTCCTCCAGCCGTCTCGTGCCAAGACCTTCAACCGTGAGTTTGCCATCATGTTGGATGGCACGGAGGGCAAAACGCCAAGGGTTACCGACATCGAGCAGGCGGGAGGTCCGCTGTGTCGGGGATGACATACTGGGGTTCGGCTGGGGTGGGCGAGCCATTCCCGCCAGTATATTATCATGACTGGCCAACTTTTCGGAGATTTTGGTGAATCTCGTGTCCAAATCCTCCGTGAACTTTCTGAAAAGTTGGTTACTTAAAGGCCTCTGCGTCCGAAGGCAGGCTGGCGAGGAGGGCTTGGTTTTGCAGCCCTCTTACTTGCGCCTTTGCCGGAGGAACCAGACTTGCTCCCGGAGGCTACAGGTGCTGAGACCTTAGCCTTCGACGGGGAAGGGGCGTGCCTTCTTGGAGGACGAGGACTTATAGCCCTTCGCCTTCCATGAAGTCTTCAACTTCAACTTGGGGATAGCAGACGGAGCTCTATCACCCAAGGAGGAAGACTTCACAAAACCTGCGAACGAAGAAATAGATGAAGCTGGGAGTCAAAAAAGGGGGCCCGCCCAACAACCTCACCTACCTCACTACTTACCACCTGGTCCTGCTCGGTGTTCATGGGTTCCAGGTCTAAGTCTAAGGCAGCGGCGTCCTCCGAAACCTCGGCGTGAGGATATCCACTTGGGGTGGCTGGGTCGCATCCAGGATTTGCTGGATGATGGGGTGGCAAGATCTTCTGGCACTGCGGCGCCACCCGTGTGCCGGGTAGAGCAGGTCCCTGAACTTAGCATCGAGGGCGTAGGGCTTCCCCGACGGAACATTCCTGCCAAACCCAGCCACCCAGGCCCGGAGGGATTCAAGGCAGACTTCTTGGAAGACTCGTCCGCCTGCAAGAAAACCAACAATTAGCCAAGAACGAAAAAACAGTCCGGGAACCTCGTAAACAATATACAATATGAGGAGCGTAAAACGGAGGAAGACTGTCACTTACCGACTCATCCTGGACGGTTGCGCGCAAAGCAAGCAAACCTCACAACCATCAGGGTGCCAAACTACCAGGTCGTCGAGGCGGACCGCACAACCAGCGTGGGTCCGGCACACTCTGTGACCGTAGGGTTGTTGGAGGGAAGCGGTACACCCCGGCTCCTCACAGCGAACAGTCTGTAAGTAGAAAAAGTACATGAACCCACCACCTAAGCAATTTAAAGCCCGGCAAGGCCGGGAAATTCAACTACAACCGGAATACTCCGGCGGAGAAGAACTCCCTTATCATAAACTGGGCCAATAAGCTCTAAATTACACAGAGTGGAAGGTAAAACTTCAGACCCGAATACTCCGGGGAATGAAAGAATGAGACACCAAGAACTCACCACAAGGGCTGCCAGTAAAAATAACGGCGGAGCCCCCGGGTGTAGAACCGGACTCACGTATATATATATATAAATGAGGAGAGTACTCCGTTAGATAAACAGACTTATCTAAATATATAAATTCATAAACAATAACATTAAACAAGTGACGGTACAAGGGTAAATACTCCGGAGACCGGAGGGATCCGCTCCTTATATAATATAAATCCCTTCCTCACTTACTTCCCGCCGGAGAAACAAGGTGGGCAAGATGCTCGTATGTTTATAACATGGCGGAGCAATTATATATTACCCTATCTCGTAACCCGACGGGAGAAGAGAAGTGTGGGATAGAGTGTCGAACACGTTCAGCTAACGAACCACCAACACCAACACAGCGATGCTAGGGACTGTATGGGAGGAGCGAATCCCTCTACCAAATGGAGGAGTCCCTGAACTTCGGAGAAAACGCCATCTAGCGTCACCCGCACAGTAGAGCAAGGCTGGAGGGGTGGTGGGGAGGGGTGGAGTAGGGGAGAGAGGTAGGCTACGAAGAAAGGAACAGGAGACAGGGGAAAAACATATCACCCGCTCAACTGCACACATACACCACTCCAAGAATAATGAAACTTTGGAGGGTAGCCTACTACTAAGGAAGCTACCCAGCCCGATGCCCGACTCCTTCCTAGGCGAAGCCTAATAGGGACCTAACCTAGTATAGGCTAGGAAAATGGAAGGAGTGCGGAGGGAGGAGGAAGCAACAGGGAGAGAAATTTTGTGCCGAGAACCAACCGGGATCGAGAAGAGGGGGCAAGGGAGGCGACTAGCCTAGAGGAAACACATCCAAAGAACTCTATTCCCCCAAATGAAGGAAGAGAACTAAGGGCTCACTCTGCCCACCAAAAAACGACCCGGAGGAAACAGCAAACAAAACTCCCTCAACCTGATGATCTCCACACCCAGGGCAAGGGGATGGAAGCAAAACAAGCCTACTCCACTAAATAACCATCACACATAAAAATGGGAACAAAAATGTGCTCAATAGGGTGCGTAGCCTACCTCGGGAAGCGGTTAGATCTGAGGCTGCCGCCACCACGAGGAAACCAAACAATAAAATATAAAATAAAATAAAAAGAGCACCATCTCCAAGAATAAAATAATTAGCCTAATAGAGACCAAAAATAATAAGGAACCCAACCTGGGGGTGGTACCTGGACGGCATCACCCTCACAAAGGCCGACAGGCCAATGATACGTAATTTCGGGAAAAAAGGGGAGCCACTTGAGGGAACCCACCAGGATGGGAACCAAGGGGCAAAAAATATCTATAACAACAAGGAGACAACCCCAACAGAAAAGAACTGATGGGGTCGCCTGCATGATCGACATGGCTGGCGGAGGACGCCGTGGCGTCATAATAAGATCTCAATATTTATGAAAAGACGAGACCATAACAGCCAAAAAATAGAACAAAACCCCACAAGAAGATGGTACTTAACTTGGAGATGGTAAAGCTGCTCGATGACATGGCGAAGATGAAAATAATCCAAAAAAATGCACGAGCACACAAAAATGAAATGGTCGCAATCACGTGCTAGAAAATGGAATGAGGTAGGTGGCGCTGGTGTCGCCGATCCTGGCGGGTGTTGAGTGTAGGGGCTGTAACGGCTCACCGCTCTGTTCGGGGTTTTGATAAGGAGAGATCTTTGAGTATGTTTCCGTGGTAGTGGTATTTCACTCACCCTTCCTTATACCGCGTCTTCCTAGAAGACGCTCGACTGAGGGTAGTAACCCCAGCTTTCCTGAAAGCTCTTTTTCTCTGGTATATCTAGCATTGTTATACCTAGAAATTCGTGCTGTAATGGAATTTCACCGGGCTGACACGGGACTGAACTCAGAAATTAGAATTCACAATCTGAAAAATTTACTATTACTTGAAAACAACACAAAATTTAATTAATTCTTGAGTTAAATTATTAAACAAAACTAAATAACAAAACTTTAATTTATCAAGAAATTAAGTTAAGAAAAATTTAAACTATAAAGAATTACTCAAGATTTGAAAAGAAAATCTTAATAAATGAAAACTAAATTAAGTATGCAATGTTAAATTATCAAGAAATATTTAAAATGCTAAGTAAATAAATGTTAAATCACAAATATATAAAATATGAAAAATCAAGAGATTGCAAACACAAGAACACACAAAATGCACAAAAGATTTATCAATAATAACTTCACTTAGGCAAAAATTCTTTTAACACACCTTATTATACCATGGTAATAATAAGTGAAATTCACTTCACCTTACACAAGCTTGTGAAAACCTTTGTAAAATCACTTTCAGCTGCTTTAGATTCACAAAACACACTTTTTATTTGTGCACAATTAAAAAGGATTTTGACAAAGGAAAAATTTTTCTGAGGGAGGCCCGTGTTGCCCGTGAAATTCCATTCTTACACTAATTTCTAGGTATAAATATTGCTAAATATACCAGAAAAAAGCTTTCAGGAATGCTAGAGTTACTACCCCCAGATCGAGCATCTTCGATGAAGATGTCGGTATAACCAAGGGGTGAGTGAAGGAATCACAACCACAGAGCCACACTCGATAGACATCCCCATGTCAAGATCCCGAGAAGAGTGAGGGGGCGTGCCAGCGCCCACGCTCCCCAGCCCGCCACGCGACTCCAGCGCCATCTGAACTCATTCCAGACTAGCACCACCCCCAGGCTTGGCATGAGCCAGAAGGGAGGGCGAACCTGTACCTCAAAATACTCTAGGGAGGGTCACCGGGTGACACGGGGCCTCCCTCAGAAATAGATTTTCCTTTGTCAAAATCCTTTTCTGAGCTCGGCCCTGTGTCAGCCCGGTGAAATAGTATCAGAGAATCATGCCAAGACTGCAAAGCTACAACAGAATACAAAGGTAATTGGAAAAAAACACATGTTATGGAAAAATAGATATAATAAAAATATCTCAACAATGAAAATTGGGCTTAACTATAGGTAAATACTGGCGACATAATACACCCCACATCAAAAGGATACAATGAAATAGTAAACTTAACCTAGGAACAAGGTAGAAACACTAACATATAGTACAAATAGGGGAAAATAAAAGGCCCCACAATCCAATAGAATAACCAGTAATACAAACTTAAACCTAAGAGCAATGAGATATAATAGAAAGACAAAAATTTTTGAGGTACATGAAGCAAAATAAAAAAGCACTTCAGTACCTCTGACTTAATCTAAATCCACAACATATCAAATCCAAATCACAAGACAAGCAATAATCAGGTAATACCAGTATCGATTATGAGAGCAAGGCAGCGAGGCATGATCGATCCAGAAAGGCAGGCAGTGAAATAAATGAGGCAGGCGGGCGGGGAAAGGAAAGGGATAAGGATAATTAAGGTGGGGAGATGACACTTCCCACAGCCACTGTAGAAAATTTTAGAGCTTCGGTGATTTTAAATAGTGGCGTTTAAACACTAAGGTGATTTCCATCCTGTATACTTAGTAAGTTAAACAAAATCCATATTATAAAAATAATTAGTGGAGGTAGCTACTGCTCGGATATCATGAACCTTTGGAACTGAATCTGGGTTAGCTTGTTTAATAAAATGCAGAATTTGTTGTCTTATAGCATTCAAAGAGAGAGCACCACCTTTCTCCCTGATGAAAAGAGGACCCGACTTAAACTGTGAGTTCTTTGTAGGTAAGACTTTAAGGTATATACTGGACATAATGACTGGTCCTGAGGAAGAGGCACCACCTTCCAGGGGACCACCTGTCCTGAGGGTCTTCATTCTTAGCTAGGAACGTATGATCAGGGGAAAGGAGGACTTCTCCGGACGGAAGAAATTAACATGATCATCACCTCTAGTGAGGGCGATAGCTCTGAAATTCTGGCACCTGAAGCCAAGCTAATCAGAAACAAGGTTTTCCTTAACAGATCCAAATATGAGCATAGAGAATTATCAATGTCAGTGGCTAATTTCAAAACATCGTTGAGGAACCAGGTAACGGAAGGAGGGCGAGTTACTGGTCTCAAACGGGCACATGCTCTAGGGATGGAGGAGAAGTATGAATCTGTAAGGTCGATATTAAAACTGTACAAAAATACCTTCTTTAAGGCTGATTTAGCTGTAGTAATAGTGGCCGGGGCAAGGCCTTTTTCAAACAGTGACCTAAAGAAAGTAACTGCTAGGTTAGTTGTCATAGTTTGAGCTCAGATGCCTATAAAAAGAAACGCAATTTTTTACTGCCGAATCGTACTGTCTGAGAGTAGAATCTCTCTTGTCTGATTCAAAAAACAGAGTGTTGACGGGGTCAATGTTTGCTCCCTTCTTTGCAGCAAACTTTATAAAGTCCATAAAACCAGTGCATTCTGAATTCTTAAGGAAGCTGACACAGTCTTTGTTTGTACTACTTGGGTCAGTCTGGGTTTGGGTATCTGATGACACCGCAACTTGAGTTCCTGTAGTAGAGGAACCAGTTGCTCTTGGCCAATAGGGAGCTACTAGAGCTAATTGGCCGTTGAATGACCTGAGTTTGTGTAGAACTTTTAACAACATGTTTATTGGAGGAAACAGATATATCCTCTCCCAACAATTCCAATCTATGGACATCGCATCCGTGGCGAAAGCCTGTGGGTCCAGGTTGGGAGCCACGTAACAAGGAAGCTTGTGATTGCTCTCCGTGGCAAACAGATCCACTTGGAGGCCCGGAACCCGGCGGCGAATCCACTTGAAGGCCCGGAACCCGGCAGCGAATCCACTTGAAGGAGTCCCCGTCCAGAGACCACTCCGTCTCCAACGGAGTAGTCCTGGACAGGGAGTCCGCCACCACGTTCCGCACCCCCGCTAGGTGGGTGGCTGACAGATGCCAGCCGTGCTTGTTCGCCAAGGAGAAGATAGCTACCATCACCTGGTTTACGCGACCTGATTTGGAGCCGCCCCTGTTGATGCAATGAACCACCACGGCGCTGTCCAGCACAAGCCTGATGTGAATCCGGCTGGCGGGGCGAAGTTTCTTGAGTGTTAGAAACACTGCCATAGCTTCCAAGGTGTTTATATGGAACTGTTGGAACATTGTAGACCACGTTCCTTGAACTTTTGTTTTGGTGAGTACCCTCCCAACCGCAATGAAGCGTCCGTGTGGATTACCAACGCCGGAGGGGGTTGAGTGGAACCGACCCGACAGGCCACTGGTTGTGGACCATGGCCGAGTCTTGTCTTCAAGATTCGCGGGATTGAAGAGACTCTGTCTCTGAGCCTGACATTGGCTCGTCTCCGCCACACTCTGTTTATATCTTTTAGTTTCGCTTTCAAAAGCAGGTCCGTTACTGAGGCGAAGTGAAGGGCCGAGAATTCTCTCTTGAGACCGGCGGGATGCTGCTTTGTCCCTCAAAAATTTCCTGGTAGCGGCGGCAATCTCCTTCCGCTTGGGTGGCGGGAGGGACAGTCTGTACGAAGTCAGGTCCCATTGGAGGCCTAGCCACTGGAACCGGGATTCCGGGGTCAGGCGGGACTTCTCCCTGTTCAGCTGAAAGCCTAACGACTCCAGAAATTTTATCACTATGGTCGTAGCCTTCCGGCACTCCAGAACTGTCGGAGCCCAGATTATCCAATCGTCCAGGTAAGCCGCCAGGGAGATTCCCGGGACCGTAGTTGTTGAGCGACTGTTTCCGCCAGTTTAATAAAAATTCTGGGGCTTCATTGAGTCCGAAAGGCATGACTCTGAAGGAGTAGGCTTGTTTCCCGAGTTTGAAACCCAGGAAGGGAGAGAAGTTCCGCGCAACCGGGACGTGATAGTAAGCGTCTGAAAGATCGATAGAGGTGGTGACGGCTCCACGCGGAAGTAGAGTCCGTACCTGAGCTACCGTAAGCATGCGAAACTTGTCGCATCTTATGTATCGATTTAGACGTGATAGATCTAGAATCACTCTTTGTTGACCGGAATCTTTCTTTGGGACCGTGAACAACCTGCCTTGAAATTTGAGGTGCCTTACTTTCTTTATTGCTCTCTTGTTGAGAAGCTCTGTTACAAAGTCCTGTAGGGTTTTGGAGTGGGGTTGGTAAAACCTGGTCAAAGGAGGGGGATCCTTGATCCAGCTCCAACCCAGACCTTTGGACACAATGCTGTGTGCCCAGGGGCTGAAGGTCCACTGGTCTTTGAACCAGTAGAGGCGACCACCTACCTGACTGGTCTCAGTGGGAGGAAGAGGGCTTGCTTCCTCTACCACGGCCTGATTTTCCCCGAGAGGTGGATCCAGCTCTACCTCTGTATGGGGCGCAACCCCTGCCTCCCCTTGCACTTCTATTAAGGCCGTGAAAGACCCCACGGCCCTCATAGGAGGAGTTGTACGCCGGAGAAGAGACGTACGATGGTGCAGCAAGGGGTTGGGCTGGTTGAACCAGCACGTATTGGTGGGGTTGAGCCTTGGAGGTGGAGGGTTGGCCTACCGCCGAGACTGGGACAGCTTGAACCACTGTCTGGGGATGAGGCCTCCTTCTCCTGAAGCGTTTCCCGACTTACCCTGGGAACTACCAGCCGGGGTTTTCCGTTTGAAGGCAGAAATACCCCACCTAGCGCGTAGGCTTTGATTAGCCCTAGTAGCCGCTCAGGACCTTGAGACCTCGTCCTCTGGGAAGAGGTTAGTCCCCAGATGGAACTCTTCATGAGCTTATTAGGCTCATGACGAATGGTGGCATCCGCGAAAATGAATTTGCAGCATTCCAACTTAGCCACCATGAAGTCACACAGGTCTGACTGAAAACCTGCCAACAGCGATTTAGCCAGAACCTGGAAGAGCTGTTTGTCTGCGCATGAGACGGCAACCGCCTCTGACAGACACAAGGAATTCAGAGACCGGCTCAGTCTCGTCCTTGCCTCAAACTCCGTCTTCAGGAGAGCTTCTGGGAGTTTGGGAAGCTGCTCACTGAATTGTGAGGATGCACAGAAGGCATCTAATTTACCCACCGTAAAAGGTGGATGGGGCGTCCCTCCAGAACTCCTCATCTCCCGGGAAAACCAGGGATGTGGAGTCCGTCTCCCTGAGCTGAGGCAAGGGTTTGCCTTCGAAGCAGGCCTGAGCCGTCGCCAAAGCAACTTTGTTCTGGCAGGGAGTGGCCAACTTGTCTCCTAAGGAGAACATGGTGTAGTTCCCCTTAAACGGAGTGAGCTTTGTATTCTCTGCTTGCCACTCCATGAGAGTGCGAAGCAGAGCCGATTGTGCTTGGTCCCTAGGGAAGATCACCGTCTCCTTTGGGACCTTATCTGATCGTACCCAGGCTTCATCCGTCAGCCTAACGAAGCCTGGATAGGGGGACAAGAGGTCAGGAGGGAAGAACTCCAACTCCTCCAGACATCTCGTGCCCAAACCCTCGATTGTCAGGGTATCCTCATGGCGAATGGCTCGTGAGAGCAAAATGCCACGGGTTTCCAACGTCAAAGGAGGAGGAAGCAGTATCAGGGATCTGATAACTGGGTCGGCACCGCCCGGCGTGCCATATCAGCGATCAGATTCTCCTGACTTTGCAGTCTGTCTGCAAGCTTCAAAAGCTTGGAATCGACCTCCGATGAAAATCTAGCTAGGAGCATCCCAGCAAACGCCTCAGGGTCAAAGGGAGACTGGCGAGGAGGGCTGGATCTGGCGCCCTCTTACTCGCTCCTTTGCCCGAGGTTCCAGCTTTGCTCCCGGAGGCCAGAGGTGCAGAAACCTTTGCCTTCGACGGGGAAAGGGGATGCCTTCCGGGACGACGAGGACTTAAAGCCCTTTCAACTTCCACGAAGCCTTCAACTTGGGGACAGTAGATGGAGCACTGTCCCTCAAGATGGAAGACTTAGAAAGCCCTGAAAAGAAGAGGTTGATGAAGAAGGGGAATCAAATAGGCGCCGCCCCACTGCCTCACTTACCTCACCACCTACCTGGTCCTGCTCAGTGTTCACAGGCTCTAAATCCAGGTCCAGAGCGGCGACGTCTTCTGAAACCTCCGCGTAGAGGGTCTCATCGATGAGTGGCTGGGTCACGACCCGGATCTGCTCGATGATAGGTGCGGCCACTTCAGTTGGTGCGGCCGCAGCGATCCGGCTCCGGGGTAGAAAGGTCTCTCCACTTCTCGTCGAGGATGTATGGCTTTCCCGACGGAACGTTTCTCCCAAACCCAGCCACCCAAGCGCGGAGGGACTCAAGAACCTCTTTCTTGGAGGACTCGTCGGCCTGAAAAAAGGGGTGAGTCAAAGGGAGGCTAAAAAAAAAAACCTGAATAAAATAAATTACAAAATATTGCTAAATATTGCAATATGGAAGGCCGAATTAACATGCGGGTGGAAAGCAAATAGCTTACCGACTTCGTCCTGGGTGCACCATAAAAAGAGCAAAGCACACCTCGCAGCCCTCCGGGTGCCAAACAATCAGATCATCCAGTCGGACCGCACAACCAGCGTGGGTCCGACACACCACATGGCCATAGGGTTGCTGAAGAGTGGCGGAACACCGGGCTCCTCACAGCGAACAGTCTGTAAGTGAAAACAGTAAATGAGCTTACCTTCCTAAGAAACTTAAACTAAGCAGGCAAGGGTATTTCAGTAAACCACGGAGTACTCGGCGGAATGAAAAAACCTCGTCAGAGACGGGCCTACTAAAAAGTAACTTAAATTAAGGTAAGCTGGGTAAAAACCCCCCCGACTGCTGGAGTAAACCGGCGGAACGAGGGAGCTGAATCAACGGGACCTTCACCGCGAGGGATGCCGGGAACAGGACGGCGGAACCCAGGGGTGAAATCACCGGACTCTATGACCATCATGAAATAATAATAAATAAATAAAATTCTACTCGACGGCGGGGTGAGCCGCCATAAAATTTAAAATATGAACACCTATCGGCGGGGTAAGCCGCCGGGGCATAAATAAACACACACTAGTCCACAGGCGGGGTGAGCCGCCGGGGAAACATAACATAAATAAGATGGCAACGTAATTGGTTAACAGAATAAATACAAATCGTTCCCGAAAGTCCGAACCACCCTCACCGGAGATCTCAGGACCTTATCGTAGAGAACCAAAGAAGGGTGAGGCTGTCAAACACCACGATCCACCGGGCAGATGTAGCGCCAATCAACCCAACTAAAGTATCTCGAGCGCTGGAGCGAACATAAAACAAGGTCGAGAAGGAAACCTGAGAAGTTCGAGAACCTGCTCGATCCTAGGAGAGCGGGTGAACAAAGCATTGAGCCCAGCAACGAGTCACCTGGAACCAGCTCTGGGAGGGAGCGAATCCCTCAACCAGAAAGATTCACAACTCGGAGTGAGAGTCGGACACCGACATCACCCGCAAGAGAAGATGACGAGAAGCTGGACCCAAAACAGGGTTGGGGTGGGGTGGGACAGTGAAGGTAGTAGGCTAGAGCAGAGGCAAACAGGAGACTGGGGAGAAGCTCACCCGCTCAACTGCATGATACCTAAAATCATAGCCTACACCTAAGGGAAAGGGGGAAAAAACGACCAAGACCTCTGAACTCTCACTTATACACATAGACGTAGCCTATGATCAAAATTAAAAAGGGGGGGGAGAAGGAAAAGGGGGAAAAAGGGAACAACAGGGAGAGAATTTCCGAGTCGAATACCAGCCAGAGCCGAACGTAAGGGAGGGATAACGCTCGTGGAGGAGACATACCCACGGAAAAAACTTCAACCCCTCCGTAAAGAAGAGGGAAGAGAATGGGACTCACTCCACACCCAAACCACGGACAAAGGAAGGCACGACAACAGAAATCCCTCAACCTGCTGACCCTATCCTCTCGCTTAACCTAACTCAAGGGAAGGGAGAACAGGAGGTCAAGGGGGCAATAAAAGCCTAACGTACACTAGGCTAAGGCAAAATTAACCAAATAAATCACTAAACGTGTGTGAAAATAAACAATATAAAATAAAATAAAAATATACTTGTGTTTGGCGTATAGCCTAACCGAAGGAAGCGACAGGATGAGCCTGAATGTCCCCACGGAACTAGACAACGCAGAGATAGCATGATGTCAAGCACCAGCCAATAAAAATAATGAATATAAATATAATTATTAAGCTAAACTGTCCAAGAGGAAACATCGTGGGGAGATATCTAAGCGGGAACATAACGGGAACCCGATGCGGGAACCCAAAGGAACGGATCAAAAACATTATTGTTAGAAAAGAAACTGAACAATCCCACTTAGAAAACCACCAGGATGAGACCTATGGGGAAGTATAAGGCATGAGCCGACCAGGAAAAACCCAAACAGAACAAGCCGAGTGGGTAAACCTCGCGGACAACATGGCTGGCTGGGGGACGCCGTAGCGTCATAACAAAGCCACAAATAATTAATTACGGGCTAAGACAGCCAACAAATCATAAGACAACCCCACAATAAGATGGTACTTAACTTGGACATGGTAAAGCTGCTCGACGACATGATGAAGAAATAAATTAAGCCAAAAACACAAGGCAAACAAAACACCGCAGCGTCAGAATCAAGTGCTAGAAATGGAATGAGTTCAGATGGCGCTGGAGTCGCCGCGTGGCGGGCTGGGGAGCGTGGGCGCTGGTACGGCCCCTCACTCTTCTCGGGGATCTTGATATGGGGATGTCTATCGAGTGTGGCTCTGTGGTTGTGATTCCTTCACTCACCCATGGTTATACCGACATCTTCATCGAAGATGCTCGATCTGGGGGTAGTAACTCCAGCATTCCTGAAAGCTTTTTTCTCTGGTATATTTAGCAATATTTATACCTAGAAATTCGTGTAAGAATGGAATTTCACCGGGTGACATGGGGCCGAGCTCAGAAAAACAATTTTACTAAATTCCGATCTCAAAAGCTAAGACTAATACCAGTGACCACACTAACACTTCACGTTGAAGAAAGAGAGAAAGAGAGGGAACCAAACTGATTGGTCTCAAAAATCAGAATGAGTAGATTTCAGGATTCCAGTAGGAAATTAAACAATCATATGACATTATTAAGGCATTTTGGGAACAAGATATGAGAGAAGGTTCTAGAAGAAGGAAGCAAAACATTTTATACGCAATCGGGACAATACCTGATCAGAGCAATGCAGTCTTAAACATGACACAATTGCCATGGGCTTCAGTGCAACACTTGTTCGCATTTCTCAAAAGTACACGTCTTTACCAGAAAACGTATGGAACACGTGTAACATTGCGAAATTATTCGTCTTCTTGTATGAGACAAAACTTTTACAGAAATCTTTACACGATCAAACAGACTGCAACTGGTTAATTATGATTGGCATGTTGTTAGAAAAAAAACTGAAAACCCAAGTTGGTTTCCAGAATGGATCAGCAATTGTTATTCCTAACCTGTCATCACGTAACCCAAAACAAAGCGCTCTCTTCTCTTAACTGATGACAGATGGTACATCTGGTCCAAAACTCAAAGCTCTCTCTCCCGCTACTACACTATTATCAGGAAAGATATTATTAATTTTAAATTATGCTGTTAAGTTATCTAAGTCACTAACTCTTTTGAGATCTGACATTACACTACATACGATATTTCAATAATTATTATTATTACACATAACACATGATAAATAGAAGAGTAAATATATCAGAACTATAGGATGATGTACATATTATTACAAGGCAGCATCATGAAATATATATATATATATATATATATATATATATATATATATATATATATATATATATATATATATATATATATATATATATATATATATATATATATATATATATATAGAATCTATTAACCATTAATGGACGGGAATCCTCATATGAGCATCTGTAACAGGTTTTGGGTGATGGGCAGGAACCCTCATATGAGTATTAATATTATGCGCCATACTGTTTGAATTGAATTAATTTAGCGGGAAAGAGTTTCATAATATTTCAATGGTCCATAAATGACCTATGGCAACTTATCACCTTGGCATGAGAGAGATATCTATCAGTATGCCTTGAGATTTTAGAAGGGAATGTACTGCATCTCAGCTGCTCTAGGACGTCTTTTTATTTATTTGCTCATAAATATACCCAGGGATTGCTGTTGGTTTTAGTTTTTATCTTTTATGATAATATGTCAGGTATAATTGTAATTTTGCAAAGAAATATTAGAAAAACATGTATACCTCACAAAAAGTTACTGCATCTCCCCATCTTGGTAAATCTTGTAAATATTTTACAAACATACTCAGAATTTGTTACTGCTTATAGTTCTTATCTGTTATGGTATTGTGTGAGGTGTAATTATAATTTTACAAAATAAAATAAGTTATTAGAAAAAACATGCATAACTTGGCAAAATTATCATATTTTTATGAGTGTTTTTAAAAGAGACCCCACACTGGATTGTAAATAGTCACATTCAACTCCCTTTGGAAGGTAAGGAAAAATTTATATAATTTTTTTCTTACACCATGTGCATTTGCATATCTTCCTCTTTCCATTGATGCATTTTTTCTTAAATTGACCAACCTTACTGTTTGCCTGGTCTGGGGGTGTGCCTGATATATATTTATCCTGTCCCTTAGGGTTAATCTCTCTGATGGTAAAGGTGGGTCTATTTCAGCTCTAGTAAATGTATCTGAATTCCAAAGATTTAAGTACACTACGTGTAAGTGGAAATAGACTTATGCCTTTCTTCGTGGTCAGTTTTAGCATTGCATTGCCTTGTTCTGTTATGTGGACCTGCCTTGTTCTGTTACGCAGACCTGTCTTGTTCTGTTATGCGGATCCAAGATTGAGTCTTGGCCGAGTATCAGAATTTCTTCATGTATCTGTTCTGTTGGATCTAGGCCTAGTAGTGACAGCACTTCCAGAATGTGTAGAAATCAAGAAGTTAAGAGAGTGTTGTGGCTAATGAATACTAATATATATATATATATATATATATATATATATATATATATATATATATATATATATATATATATATATATATATATTATATATATATATATATATATATATATATATATATATATACATGATGTGAATATATAAATACTGTAAGGCAGTGCCACAAGGAAAGTGAAATGACGGTGGTGCTAGGCCTTTCGACTTACTGTCCTTTACTTAGCAGTAAGTTGAAAGGCCTAGCACCACTCCATCGTTCACATTCCTTCTTGGCATATATATATATATATATATATATATATATTATATATGTATATATATATATATATATATATATATATATATATATATATATATATATATATATATATATATATATATATATATATATATATATATATATATATATATATATATATATATATATATATATATATATACACACACACACACACACACACACACACATACATACAGGCAGTTCCCGAGTTACAACAGAGATCCGTTCCTATGGCTTGTAAGTTGAATTTCGTCGTGAGTCGGTTCTTAACATTAATTGATTTATAAAAATAAAAAAAGTGAAGAATTCCTTACCTTTAATCTTGTGGTTGGCTTGTGCACTGGAAGGGGCATTTTGAAGGATGTAGAGACAGGCTTATAGGGATGAGGGAGCTGAAGATACAGGAGGAGAACCAGAAGAAAGTGCTGGAGATACAGGTGCAGGAAGTCTGGGTTATGTGAAGTTGCAAATGGAGCTGGAGATACAGGTGCAGGGGAGTCTTGGTTAGAAGTTGTAGATGGAGCTGGAGATACAGGGGAGTCTGGGTCAGGAGAAAGGGTCACTGTGTCTGGAGTGGCAGATGGTGTTGGAGATTGCTTCTTGAAGTAACATTCAAGGCTAGGCTGGACAGGTTTTTTTTTTTCTCTTCGGAAGTCTCCCTGTAAAAACTGAGCCTATTCATGACCACTCTATGTATCTTGGTGTGCCTTTCAATTTTTGGGTCCTCACCCTCAAAACACACCATCCCTCTGTCGTGGAAAAACCTTTTGACAGTCCCTTAGTACTTAATAACCTGGGCTCTAGGACTGGTGCCTCTTCCTTCCCCCTTGATCATCTGCTTCTCCAGCTGAATGAGGTCCTCTTCAGGTAACTCCTCTCCAAACTCAGCTCCTTACTTATTCCAACAATTTTGTTGGTAACACCTTCAAGTCCTCTGTCTCCTCAAAGCCCAGAAAGTCATTCACAAACTGCAGACACAGTTTCTTCAGGCCTCATTCATATTGGTGTGCTTTACCCCATCCCAGGCACCTGCAATGTTCTTCACAGCTTCATAAATGTTGTAGGACTTTCAGAATTCCTTGAGAGTGAAGTCCTTGTTTCTTTCAATGGCCTGGAAGGCGTTTATTGTTTTCGGAGGTAGTAGACCTTGAAGGAGGCAATAACAACCTGGTCCATTGGTTGCAAAATGGATGTAGTACAGGTATTTTCAGGAAGATAAACTACCTTCACATTAGGATGCATGTCATTCAGTTGTGAAGGATGCCCAGGGGCATTATCCAACAAGCAAAACCTCAAAGGACAGACCCTTCAAAATACAATATCATTCCACTGCTGCCACAAAGTGATTAATAAACCAGCCTTCAAAGATATGAAGTGTAACCCAAGCTGCCTTATTAGCCTCCCAAATGACAGGGAGTTGCACCTTGAAAATCCCCTTGAGTGCTCTTGGATTCTCAGCCAGATACACTAACAAGGGCTTAAGTTTGAAGTCGCCACTAGCATTACCCTCAAGAAGTAAAGTCAGTCACTCCTTACAGACTTTGTGGCCAGGTGCTGACTTCTCCTCTGAGATGTACGTACGACTAGGCATATGCTTCCAAAATATGCCTGCCTCATCCACATTGAACACTTGCTCAACAGAACAACCCCCTCCCTAATTATTTCCTCCAACCCACTCGGAAAATGTTTGCTGCTTCCTCATCAGCACTAGCAGCTTCACCTTGTACCTTAAGATTATGCAAATCAGCGTGAACCTCAAAACTAAACCAACCCTTACTCGCCATAAACGGTTCACTTTCACTCCCTTCCCCCTTTTCGTGTTTCAGTGCCTCGTATAACCTTTTAGCCTTTTCTTGAATCACCATAAGGCTCACTGGAATACAGTGCTCATTCTGGTGTTCAAGCCATATCAACAATAAATACTAATCTTTCCATCTCAGCAATTAGACCACTACACTGCTTCATTATAATGGTCGGTTTCATAGGAGTAGCTCCTTTCACATGTACAAGGATACATTCCTTATCCTTAACAATGGTAGCAACCTTCGACCAACTAAGCCCAAGCGAACAACCTGTGTTGGTGGCAGTTTCTCCCTTTTCTGAATGGTTCACTATGTCTAATTTCACATCCATCTTGATGACTTTCCTTTTCTTCAGCACACTGCCATCAGAAGAATCAACCTTACGCTTGGAAGCCATAATAATGGACAAAAAGATACGAAGCAAGATACACTATGCACGCACTAATGCGAAAACAACATGCCACAATGGCGCTGTACCGAGTACTGACCCACACGGTCTGCCATGTTTTGTATTCCTACGCCACTGAACCAACTTAGGTCTTGCTCAGTTGCGTATTCCTACACAGCACCAAATGACAATAACAAAACCTAGCACCAGCGTATGCCGCCCCGCCCAGCATCGTAATTTTGGGTTTTTGGTGTATGTCGGAACCAGATTTATTATGAATATTTTTTACTAGTGTCATAAGATTGGATTGGCATAAGTCAGGTGTGTCATAACCCGGGAACTGCCTGTATATACAGTGGACCCCTGACTATTCGCGTTTTAGGATTCATGGACTTGCCAATTTGCAAATTTTTCTGTGGAACATAACTAAATAATTCCCAGAAAATTCGCTTATTTGCTGATTTTTTCATATTATTATTATTATTATTATTATTATTATTATTATTATTATTATTATTATTATTATTGTTATTCTTGTTGTTGTTGTAAAATTAGGAAAAAGACCTTCTTTAATATAGGTTTTGTTACACAAAATGGCAGTTTCAACAGCATTTATTTTATATAGTAAACACTCAGTTCGTCTTGTCAGTTGCATTTCTTGCGCTGGAATGGTTGCAAGCAATTGTCTGATATTCATATCTGGTGGTTTAGTGATGTGTAGGAGGCAGTTCTCATGGGGTGTTGACTAGTTTCGCCCTTCTCGGTAGAGCATCATTCAGGACAGGATCGCAGGATGCAATGGCTGTAATGTGTGGATTTTTCATCTTTTATCCCATTCTTTTGGTTTGTGGAGTTAGTCACTTCATTTTCATGGGCCATCCGGCGTGACGTCATTGGAAAGGCAGCTCCTGATTGGCTGTCTCCTCCTCAATCTAAACCTACTGCTGATTGGCAATGGTGCAATTTCGCAAGGAAGGCTGGTTAACCAATCGTTCCCAAGGTGAAGGGCAGCACCTCTGCCTTCCTCAGGTGTTGGAAGGGTGTCCTCGGGGCGAGGGTTAAAGTCGTCCTCGACGTTGGGGTGTCTTTTGAGTTGTAGGTGGGTGCGAGGGGCGATCTTGCAGGTTGTCCTCGGGGTAAGATTTCACTAGGCGATCACCTTCGGTGCTCTGAAGGTCATCCTCAAGGGGCGTAGGTTGGGATGCTGGTCTTGCCTGGTTATCCTCGGCTTTCCTGACAGCTGTAGGGAGAAGGAAGGTCTCCTGAGTCACATTAAGGCTCGGTTTTTCCTTCCCTATGTGGAGCGCCTACAGGATGCGAAGACGATGAAGGTTGGGGGCGCTGTCAATAATTTCTAAATGTCCGACAGTGTCGCTGCGGCAGATCCTCTGGTTGTGGGCAGTCTTGCAGTGATTAAAGATGGTTCCCTGCTGGGCATGGCAGGAAATCCGTTTGGAGAGGCGCATGGATGTCATGCCGATGTAAGTTTTGGGGCATCCTCGGAAAGGGCACGTGTATCGGTATATGACATTCGTCCTCTTCATGGGATCTTGGGGAGGGACAGGGTTGTTCTTCATCACTAGACTGCACATCGTGCTCCTGTAGAAGATAACCAGTTGGATCTTCTTGCTGCTGTCGGTGGGGGCGACGTTGTCCCTAATGATATTTTTCAGGGCCCGTTCGTCCTCATTATATCGTGAGTGGTAGTTCCCTTTGTAGAAGAGGGTGATCATCTCAGGTGTATCTTGTCTCTCCTCTTGGTTGTGCCACTTCTCCATTGTCCTTCTGTAGGCGGCCTGGATGCTGCTGTTGGGATGACTATTATTAACTAATACCTGGAAGGCCCATTCCATTTCTCAGTGAGTGTCGGTCCACAACAAACAGTGGGTAAGGGCCCTCCTGGCGTAGGCGGTGACGGTGGAGTTCTTTTGTCTCACGGGGCACTTGCTGTCGCCGTTCAGGCACATACCAAGGTTCGTTCATAGGTTTGGTATACACGGTGGTAGAGAACGAGTCCTCCTTCAGCTCAACAAGGACATCCAGGAAGGGTAGGCGGCCGTCCTCGTTGTGCTCAATGGTAAAGTGGAGACTGCTGTGTCGGTGGAAGGCTGCATGCAGTTCATCAATCTCTTCGCTGGAACCAGCACATATAAAGGTGTCATCAGTATACCGGACGTACATGGATGGCTTTGTGATCTCTGCAAAAACCCTTTCTTCCATATGCCCATGTAAAAGTTCGCAAATGGGACTCCAAGGGGGGATCCCATTGCGATGCTGTCTACCTGGAGGTACATATGTCCATGGTGGTTGACGAAGGGTGCCTTCTTAGTACATAGTTCAAGTAAGGATCGAAGGGCATGTTCGGGATGAACAGGGGTCTAGTCATGGGTCCCTGTAGACGCGATCGGCGATCATCTCATCCCACTGACGCTCCTAGATGAAGGTCCCTGTCAGACTCCTCGAAACCTGGGAAGAGGCATACTGGAAGTCCAAGGGTGGTTGGTGTGGTTTGCCCACGGGTAGGCACCCCCTCAATCAAGCCTGTTGCCTGGTCTCAGGCTTTGGCAGACAGCCATTGGAAAGGTGTCCAGGTAAAGGATGTGCATCAGTTATCCTTGAGTGCAATGGATTCCAGTCCAGACAAGAGGCGCCGGCGGCGCTTTCCTGATGAGGCTGGCCTTTGAAGAGGCGTGTAGCCATTGTGGATTGCTCTGCTCCGCTTCCCTGTAAGCAGTTCAGGGAACCTGAGTGTAACCTGCAGCCTTTATGTAACTACTGGGACAGTCCAGAACGCTTTTCTCCAAAGTGCCCAGCTGAAAAGCACCAGTATTTGATGCCAGATTAGCTTTGAGGTCTGGGGTCCTACTGTGTATGTATATGTGTGTGTGTATATATATACGATGAAGCAGATAAAGGGCAGGAATACGATGCAATACACATTTTGTTTTAATCCTACGTTTCGTGACAGCATCGCCACATCTTCAGGGATTTTCTACAAAATAAAAAATAATATGTTAACATAAACTAAGAGCTGATTATAAGATCCAATAGTTGAAAAAAGCTAAAACAATTTTAATGGTAAAATTACAACTCACAGACTTAAATTACATGCACGCTTAATTAAAACTGAAACTAGAGGTACAAAAAAAAATATATAAAAACAAAACGAACATTTAAATATCTTGGCAAAATTATATATAAATAAAAAGAATGCCAACACATACAATAAAAAGTAAAAATCATACATTCATAAAACTACAGCTGAAGACAGCTACACACAACCAACCTTTCAGCATCAAAGATAAAAACACACAAAAAGTAAACAATGTCAGCAGTACAAAGACTGACAGAAAATTTAGGCTAAAAACAACGGGACAGCAGAGGAATGGTTGTTTAGAGTCGGAACTCGTAATTTGATATTTGTTTCCAAAATCAGCAGTTTGTTGAGTTCCTTTGTTTGGCCAATAATTTTAAAATCTTCATATTTGATGGTACTTTTACATTTGATAATGTGGTTCCTTATATAAGAAGTTTCTGGGTTAGATAGCTTACAACCAGTTCTATAACTAACGCCCCGATGAGAATCGGCCCTGACCCTGAGAAGACGCCGGGTAGATCCAATATATTTTCCCAGATTACATCTGGGACAAGTGTATTCATAAACGACGCCCGACGTCATCAAAGGGCAGAGCGATCCTTAAACTTGAAGAGCGAGCCAATGGTCTTAGGATTCTTAGGTATAAGCTTTAGATTTATGGCTCCAAAATGTTTATATGTACGATCTTAGTAAAATCTCTCCGAAAAATTGTCATTTAGTAGATATCACGGAAACTGGCATAAAGAGGTAGCTTAGGGACGTTAAAACGTAAAAGATGTTCAGAAAACTTTTTGTTAAGAAGTTTATTTAAATTTTTATTGAAGATCTTAGAAGGAAAGCAGTTATTAGAGAAGTACTGGAGGAGAAAAGTAATTTCGTTGTGGAAGAGAGTCCAGCTAGAGGTAAGAGACAAAGCATGATAGAGCAAGGTATATATAAAGTTAAGTTTGAAATTGAGGAAACAGAAACTATAGAAGTTGGAACCGAGACCAGTAAATGTTTTTTAAAAATTGAGGTACAGAAACAGTCATTTTCCATAGAGACCAAAATATCTAAGAAGGCTAATTTTGAATTTTGTTCTTTTTCCATTGTAAAGTTAATATTATTATGGTAATTATTATAAAACTCCAAGAACCGGTCTGCATCGAACTCATGTTTGAATAAGATAAAAGTGTCGTCCACATAGCGTGAGTAGAACAGAGGGCGGAAGAGCAGGAGGCACTCGTCCAAAATGCGCTCCTCCAGGGAGCACATGAAAATGTTCGCAAAGGTAGGAGCGAGTGGAGACCCCTTGGCCATGCCCTCAATTTGTTTAAAAAGTTGATCATGAAAAACAAATGCCGTGTCCAGCACGGCCAATTCTAAAAGGGCTTAAAAATTCGAGTAACTGAAGTTAAAATAAACAGACTCGGGTTCGGGGAATAGTTTATCAAGAATAATGTTTATGGTCTCTCTTACAGGTATGTTGGTAAATAGTGACTCGATATCAAAACTAGTCATAAATAGGTCGGAATCCTGGGATAAAATAAGTTCTTTTAAATTGTTCTGAGTTTTAAAGAGTATACTGATTTGTGGTCAGCGGTTCCAATAGAGGGACGAGAAATTTTGCCAGTTTGTAGTTAGGTGTGTTGTAAGAGGCCAAAATAGGGCAGAGAGGAACATTATTTTTATGTATCCTGTAAGATGAACCGGTGGAGAATAAATCCTGGAACACTTTTTCATCAGTAATGTTGTCCTTTTTCAAGGCTCTGAGATATCTATTGATTTTATCCTCCACTCTAAATATGCTTTGATAATTAGGTACACCCACTTTTTGGAACCTTTTGCGATCACTTAGAATACTAGTCATTTTGTTATTGTAATCATTTTTATCCAATATCACTGTTCCCCTCCCCTTATCCAGCCTCACAATGATAATGTCATCATGTTTAGAAAGGGACTTGAGAATTTCCAGATCACTCTTTTTAAAAAAGGAAGCCCAGTTTGTTTTAAGTTTTGAGAAAGCATTTTGTGACAAAACCATTAACTCACTCTGTAGGCGGCTGAGGTCACTACACAAGTTGAGATTTTTTAAACAATGAAATAACACTTCAAGGGGCAGAAAAAACTGGCAGAAATTAGGTTTAAAATTTGTTAAGCAAAAATCTAACCCAAAAGACAAAAGGAATTCTTCTCGTTTAGACAATACATATTTTGAAAAATTAAAAACAGTTTTATAATAGCAATGAAATTTTGGTAAAATAATTCCTAGGTTTCCTAGTTTTTTATGGTGTCTCCGTTGTGTAGTGTTAATAAAATTTCTAATACTGTTACTAAAAAGCTGAGTAAAAATAATCCTATCAATAAAAGAGAACGATTCAAGAACTTCATAGCGAAAACTATTAAATAGTTTGTTAAGGCGGTCACAGTCTTTTTGTTTACAAATAATTTCGTAGTTAAGTAAATATCTGATAGTGTCAGAATAAAACTGAGAATGATATAAGGAGTTTTTATAAACTTTAAACTTAACAAAATCTGGAACAATATAATTAATTGAACAATATTGCAGGAACTCAAGGTCCAGACTTACTTTTTCTTTTCTCATACATATTTTTTCCAATTTCCAACATTTCTGAAGTAGTTCAGGGCCTTTGTGAACATTTTCATGTGCTCCCTGGAGGAGCGCATTTTGGACGAGTGCCTCCTGCTCTTCCGCCCTCTGTTCTACTCACGCTATGTGAACGACACTTTTATCTTGTTCAAACATGAGTTCGATGCAGACCAGTTCTTGGAGTTTTATAATAATTACCATAATAATATTAACTTTACAATGGAAAAAGAACAAAATTCAAAATTAGCCTTCTTAGATATTTTGGTCTCTATGGAAAATTACTGTTTCTGTACCTCAATTTTTAGAAAGAAAACATTTACTGGTCTCGGTTCCAACTTCTATAGTTTCTGTTTCCTCAATTTCAAACTTAACTTTATATATACCTTGCTCTATCATGCTTTGTCTCTTACCTCTAGCTGGACTCTCTTCCACAACGAAATTACTTTTCTCCTCCAGTACTTCTCTAATAACTGCTTTCCTTCTAAGATCTTCAATAAAAATTTAAATAAACTTCTTAACAAAAAGTTTTCTGAACATCTTTTACGTTTTAACGTCCCTAAGCTACCTCTTTATGCCAGTTTCCCGTATCTACTAAATGACAATTTTTGGAGAGATTTTACTAAGATCGTACATAAACATTTTGGAGCCATAAATCTAAAGCTTATACCTAAGAATCCTAAGACCATTGGCTCGCTCTTCAAGTTTAAGGATCGGCTCTGCCCTTTGATGACGTCGGGCGTCGTTTATGAATACACTTGTCCCAGATGTAATCTGGGAAAATATATTGATCTACCGGCGTCTTCTCAGGGTCAGGGCCGATTCTCATCGGGCGTTAGTTATAGAACTGGTTGTAAGCTATCTAACCCAGAAACTTCTTATATAGGAACCACATTATCAAATGTAAAAGTACCATCAAATATGAAGATTTTAAAATTATAAGCCAAACAAAGGAACTCAACAAACTGCTGATTTTGGAAACAAATATCAAATTACGAGTTCCGACTCTAAACAACCATTCCTCTGCTGTCCCGTTGTTTTTAGCCTAAATTTTCTGTCAGTCTTTGTACTGACGTTGTTTACTTTTTGTGTGTTTTTATCTTTGATGCTGAAAGGTTGGTTGTGTGTAGCTGTCTTCAGCTGTAGTTTTATGAATGTATGATTTTTACTTTTTGTATGTGTTGGCATTCTTTTTATTATATATAATTTTGCCAAGATATTTAAATGTTGTATATATTTTTTTTTGTACCTCTAGTTTCAGTTTTAATTAAGCGTGCATGTAATTTAAGTCTGTGAGTTGTAATTTTACCATTAAAATTGTTTTAGCTTTTTCAACTATTGATCTTATAATCATCTTATTTTATGTTAACATATTATTTTTATTTTGTAGAATATCCCTGAAGATGTGGCATGTTGTTGGATTAAAACAAAATGTGTTGCATCGGCATCATCGTTTTGATTTATATATATATATATATATATATATATATATATATATATATATATATATATATATATATATATATATATATATATATATATAAATTTCTGACTCACGTCGGGATCAACCCAGGTCTCTCAGGTGGAATATTTAAGAGCAACTGTTACCTGGGCAAGCTAACTGCTTGCATACCAGTTTTCCCCAACTTCCCGACTATAATGACCCAATTTTTGTTATCCCTTCTGAGTTTTATCAACACACAATCATTTTGACTCAATTATCCACTGTCATGTAAAAGAAGTTGGAACCTGAGAGCAACTGCACCCAGGAATCCTGGGCAAGCTAACTGTTGCATAATTTTACTCATTAAAATTTTTCATTGAATTATCCCTTCTGAGTGAATAAGATAAATCATCAACACACAATCATAACAGAAATTTATAATCAGCTCTTCATTTTATGTTAAGTTATTTTTATTTTTGCATAGAAAATTCCCTGAAGAATAGACAACATATCATTCGAATTATTTCTGATGATGTTGTCCCAGGTCTCTCAGGTGGAAAGCAAGACCTGGGTTCGAAACGTATTCACTCAAGGGATAAATCAATGAAATGTTGCAAGCTATTAGCTTGCTAGTCGGAAGTTGAAACTAAGTATGTCATTAGCTTGATTAAAACAAAATGCGAGAGACTATTGCATCGTATTCCTGCCCGTGATATCTGCTTCATCATATGAATAAGCGCCAGTGCTTGCCCAGGTAATTCAATTACTTTTGAACTCTGATCTGTGTGTGTGTGTGTGTGTGTGTATATATATATATATATATATATATATATATATATATATATATATATATATATATATATATATATATATATATATATATATATATATATATATATATATATATATATATATATATATATATATATATATATATATATAGTATATGATTATAATCACTTTAGCACATAATTCAAGCTCTTTGTTGGGTGAGTTGGTAGAGCTGTGGACTGGTACTCGCTGGGCCAGAGTTCGATTCCCCGGCTGGCTGATGAAGAGTTAGAGGAATTTATTTCTGGTGATAGAAATTCATTTCTCGCTATAATGTGGTTCGGATTCCACAATAAGCTGTAGGTCCCATTGCTAAGTAACCAGTTGGTTCTTAGCCACGTAAAATAAGTCTAATCCTTCGGGCCAGCCCTAGGAGAGCTGTTAATCAGCTCAGTGGTCTGGTAAAACTAAGGTATACTTAGCACATGATTCATTTATCACATTACCACAGGTGAAAAATAAGAGACAGGGTGTAGGTCCTGACTGGTTTTGACTTTATTTCCAAGCCATTAACAAAGGACTGACACCTAATATTAAAGTCTTAAATACATATACTACAGAGACAGTACTGATGAACATACACAACTGTTTTAAGACTACAGATCCACCCACAGTTGGGTGTCAAGATAGGTGTGGCCTTCAAAACTCATTTGGCTAAAAATTATAATATACTCTCAAGGGAAAATACTGATAAATGTACCTACCATAGGAAACTATAGATCCACACTGACAGGTGTCAGAGAGGCGGGGTTAGAAACTCATTACTACTGCTACCTCTGTACTGTGTTTACAAATATGATAATCCTTTTTCTCTACATCTCTACTGCCTACCTTAAAATTTAAACAATTTGCAAATTTCTTTTGATATTAAAAGGATCAAGTTTATACATCCCTTGATTCATATTCATATTATGGCTGTAACTTTCTTTTATAAAGTTAGATTCAATGATATTCCTTTCCAGTGCATTATTAGAATACACAATCCATTTTGCCCCTTCCCAGTTGATAGCATAATCGTTCAGACTAACATGTACAAAAATACCACTGTTCCTCTGTGCATATCTCACACATTTTTATGCTGTTTTATTCTCTTTTCCAGTGCTGTAACCGTTTGGCCAGTATAAAAGTTTGTCACAAGACTTACATGGAATTTTATATACACATCCTTTAGTATTGTCGGGAGAGTTCTTGATGAGTAAATTTTTCATTGTTTTATTGTTCTTAAATGAGACATTTACACCAAAATTCTTAAGATGGGGGATATCTTTCATGTTACTATTATGAGGCAGTACAAGCAGATTTTTTGTGTTGTAAGTTCTTTTTGGTTTTGATACATAGTCTTTTTTGTCACTTTTTTGTTTAATGCACTGTCAGGGTATTTCAATTTCATGCCTGTATTCCAAGTCTGAACTATTTCCTCATCAATATACTCAGGGCTACATATACGTAATGCTCTTAAAAACATAGATGTAAACACTGATTTCTTAACCTTATTGCTTTGACCAGAATAGAAATGCACATTAGAAGAAATATTAGTAGGTTTTCTGTAAACACTGTATTTAAATCCATTACTATTTCTTCATATGAGGACATCCAAAAAGGGTAAGCATCCATCATTTTCCATTTCCATAGTGAATTTAATTGATGGTACTAATTGATTTAACTTGGCAAAAGAGTTATTTA
>NC_089752.1:81097605-81267605 GCF_040412425.1 Macrobrachium rosenbergii | reverse complement strand
TCTCTCTCTCTCTCTAATAATTCATGAATAATTTCACTTTTGAGATTTAAGTAAGGCCAACTGCCCATATCTCTCTCTCTCTCTCTCTCTCTCTCTCTGTGTGTGTGTGTACTGCATTTTCTCTTCAAAGAAATATCAATTACTTTATATAAACATAGAAATATACTAAAATCCCATCATCGCTTGTGTGACAATTTTTTTTATTGTTTTGATGTAGCCTTACAAGATGATATCGGCTCGGGGGATTAGAAGCAGCCAATAACAGAGCTCATAGCAACCCCCTCCATGACAATACGATATTGGCCGGAAGGACTGACAGTAGCCAATAACAACTGGTAACAACAACCTCCTCCTCTTCTTGCCCTCCTTGACAACATGCTATTGGCAGGAAGGGTGGGATTTTAACCAATCGCAAAGCTTGCACCTCATGGGCTTTGCATACACCAAAAGGAGGATGAGTAGTATTTTCTCTCTCTCTCTCTCTCTCTCTCTCTCTCTCTCTCTCTCTCTCTCTCTCTCTCTCTCTGACATGAGAGAGAGAGAGAATGACGGCACAAGAATTTTCTAACAAATTTGGGGGAGATGGTGAGGACTAACCAACCAAGTTTGTATGATAAATAAATGACTTGCCTAATAATAAGTGCTAATTTTCAAATATTAATAAGGTTAAATAATAATAATAATTTACGATTCCGATAGGTTACGCTTTTCAAATATATTCATTTATGCATTATTAGAATAATCAAATTATTTTTTGATGTTTTAAACATTAAAAGATGATTTTTGACGATTTTCGGCGATGTTCCGGCTTCGGACGATTTTCGGTTACTGACGCTCAACCCCGTCGTAAACCTGTAATTTTGCTACATTTATGCATTTTTAAGCAATTTTTAAACATAGAAATATCACACCCTGGGCTTTGAAGGGTAGAATTGTCAAATATGTCAAATTACCTGACATTTCTGACTAAGAGTAGAAGATCAATTTCTCCCTTCCTTCTCTCTCTCTCTCTCTCTCTCTCTCTCTCTCTCTCTCTCTCTCTCTCTCTCTCCAAAAGGTAGAATGAGAAATGGATAGATATCAATAGATACTAAGTTCAGCCCTTCACTCTCTCAGGAAAAGATACTGCTAATTTGAGTCTCTTTACCTATGCACACTGTGTGTGTGTGTGTGTGTGTGTGCTCATGGTGTTTTAAAGATGCGTAGTAAAAGTAGTAGTACATCTTTGGAAGACAAAAAAAAAAAATTTTCTGTTGTCAGTCGCAGTAAAGAGAAATTCCTCAAGAAATTAAAGAGATAAACCTCTCTCTCTCTCTCTCTCTCTCTCTCTCTCTCTCTCTCTCTCTCTCTCTCTCTCTCTCTCTCTCTTCTCTTTTGCTCTCTCTCTCTCTCTCTCTCTCTCTCTCTCTCTCTCTCTCTCTCTCTCTCTCTCTCTGGCCGGAATAGGGTATTAATGTTTAAGATGACTTTGAAATGATATTAATAATATAATTTCAAAGATTAATACAGTAGTAATAGGATAATAATTTAAGCTATATTTGATGTAGGATGATATTTAAAGTAAAAATGGGGGAGCACTGTAGTACTGTGAGATTGCAGGTCTGCTTCAAAACAGCAGAATGGTAAATTTTTGGAGGGTTTTTTATGAAAGACTCAATAAAAATGCAGGTTATGTCATTTTCAAGATACCCAAAGGTTACTCAAAGGATTAAGAGTAAGGTTTTCTTACCATTTTCGATTATTTTTTTCGGTTTACAACGATTTTCGGCTTACAACGCGGCATCAGAACGGAACCCCCATCGTAAACCGAAGACTGCCTTTTTAGTGATATGAAAATCCCACAACGGTCTAGCTTGGTGATGCGTCATCACTTGCGAATCCTATTCCCGGACTGTCCTCAAATTTACAACTGCAAACTGATGACGTTAGTAACAATGAAAAACAACCCTCTCCAAGATCGGTATGATGAAATGTATTTTATAGTCTTATCGTTAAAATTCACAAGTTCAATTACAGTTATTTTGATCATGTTAGTGAACTTATGGTCTTAATTGTGCCACTATTTTATTACTGATGATCTTAATATATTAATATAGATGATAAATAAGCTATAATGAATAAACAACTAAAATGAAAAAACATAAAAAAAGGGAAAAAATGTTTTTGCTGCAGTAGTGATGTTTGACTATGCTCCTAACCCCACAGTTCCGAATTCTGAAAAATTCCAAAAACCGAAACACATCTGGCCCTGAGGATTTCAGGTAGAGGATTGTGTACCTGTAATCTAACTTTCATGATCTTACTTTTCATTTTAAAGACTCCACTTCTTCTTACTTAAATTAATTATGCGTTCATGTCTTGGCCTAGGCATCTACTTATGCGGCTGAATTCTGTTGTTTTTATCATGTTTTATTCGTCATTTTTCATCCTTTACCATGAGCTTTAATTCAAAGGTTTGTACATTGGTTTATTATTCATACTCTTTATAAAAATCATGAAATATAGTATATTAATAGGTATATATAGATATCGCCGGTTAAACCGGACAATTGGCTAAGATGGACACCCTGGCCCCCCTATTAGTCCGTCTTAACGAGTCGACTATATATATATATATACTCTATATATAATATATACAGTATATATTTTAATAGTTAGCAAACCCGCAACAATTAGAACCCTTCTAAAAACACTTAGAACTAAAAATTTTAATAGTTCAAACACACTAAAAATGCTTATATCCTTATCCTTATGGTGGGGTTAGGTTCCAAAACCATCGTTTGTTGGAAAAAATGTATCTCGAATATAGCCTAGCATACACTAGGGTATTCAGTACCATGCATACATATATGGTAGCCTAGCCTACACTATAAAGTATACTCTGTACATACACAGTATAGTAATTATTCATATCAGCTAATTTTGTTGGTCCATTCAGAGTGACTTATGATAATTCAATACAAAGTGAAATTGAATAACAAACAAGAATTAGCTTGGCCTACACTATGGTATATCGTATACATATACGGTAGCCTAGCCTACATTATACTGTACTATGTATTCTCATATTAATATCGTATTATATAAACATCAATATAACAAATATGCATCTTTTCCCTGGATCTTTTAAAATTTTATACTTTACTTCACTGCATCCAGTAATAATGTATATATTCTTATATATTGATTTTGTGTTATAAATTGCGATCATAGCGATCAATGTTTTGTTTTGGAAATCGATTATGTGGTAAGTTTATTTTGCTGTATTTGACTAATTTCAGAGTGCTTTTCTTGCTTCTGGTTAGCGTAAATGAATCTCTAGATACTTTATTTATATGGGACAAGGTTATTTTTCGTTATACAAAGTGTTTTTAAATCAAAATATAACTTAAATATGTCAATCGAAATTAATTTAGCTATTTTTTTCATTAATAGTTGGCGTTGGCCATTTGGGGTGGCATGTTTTTGTGTAAAAAAGATCAAGATTCCATTCGCCATTTTCATTTGATTTGATCATAATACGAGCTTCACGTACTGTATTTATCTTTTATTGGTGTGAAATGAAAACAGTAGTAATATGTGTTCATTCATGCCCAATAGTTTTGATTAAAATACTTTCTCTCCAATTTTATTTATGGTCAAGTATCATCCATGATGCCGTTGCACGATAATTTAGTCATTAGCAGTTTGAACATTGTTTTCTCAGCTCCAGCTACAGTAAACCCCCCATATTCGCATTCTCACGATTCACGGACTCACTTATTCACAGATTTCTCTGTGGAACGTATCTACCCATGATTCGCAGAAAATTTGCCCGTTCACTGTAGTTTTCACTGAGAAATATTCACTAATTACTATATTTTCATATTTTCATGACTAAATGCACTTTTTGTGATAAAATTATTAAAATGCTCAGGTATAGGCATTTTTAGAGGTTTTTTCTTGTGTTTAAAATGAAAATAGGCAGTTCTAAGTGTTTTTAGAGGTGTTTTAAGTATTCGCGGATTTTAGCTATTTGCGGGGTGTGCAGTATGCATCCCCCGAGAATACGGGGGGTTTACTGTACAACTTGCAGCTTAGATTTAGCAGTATATTCCCTTGCCGATCTTTTATCTATTGCGAATAAGGGTGTAATGTAAAAATATATCAGTCCTATTCCACTTACAGTATCGTCATTTGTAACATAACTACGGTAATTTTTTACTACCATACTATGGTTGAAATAGAAGCAAAACAGCTGTTGTTATCCAATTCAGTTATAAGCAAAACAACAGTTTCTCATTCGGTTGTTTATGGCTGTATGCATTTACACGAGTATAGCGTTGCTAACAATACTTTTATCATTCTCTTTTACTTTTTTAACTAGAAGATGGGATAAAGAGATGGAGGAAAAGAAGTTGGTCTATTGTAATTTGGTCTATCTTGCTGCCTGATTGTACACTGCTGCCTGTGCCCGCATGAAATTTAAAAATATTTTATAAATATTGTCATATCGGTATTAATTGCTTACCCCATTACAAAATCCAATTATTGTAACTCGAGCACTACCTGGGTACCTGAGTATTTTAATAGTTTTATCACAAAAAGTGCATTTAGTCATGGAAATTATATGAAAATACAATAATTAGTGAATATTTCTCAGTGAAAAATACTGCAAATGGGCAAATTTTCAGCGAATAATGTGTATGTTCAATATAGAAATCTGCAAATCAGTGAGGCCGCAAATTGTGAGAATGTGAATACTGGGGTTTACTGCATATGTATATACAAAAATAAACTTAAAAAACAAAGAAAAAGAGAATTAAGGAAATATTCAACTTTACACAAATTGTCTTTTCAACAAAACATCTTACAATGATTTGTCCAGGCATGTTACATAAGGGCTCAGGTACCCTTTTTGCATTTGCGTTTTGTTCAAAATAAGAGGGGAATGGTACTTGACTATAGGAGTGCCTAATTCAACTGATAAGCTTTCCGTGTAGGCATGTGGGGATGCTGATGTTTATGTGTTATGAAATAGGATTTTATCCCTGACTGAGTACTCAAGATATGAATATTTTAGTGGTTGTCTTTTTTTCTTTGAATCCATTCCCTTTTAAAGGAAACAGGTTAATATTGAAAAAGTATTGTAATTTCTAGGTGAAGAATGTGGATGTGCATTTGCACTCTTCAGTATTTTTTGGTGACTTGAATATTATTGTATGAAGAATGTATGTTGAGTAATCTGTAATTGAAACAAATGTTCTTGTAATGTAAATGTTTTATTTCTTGTTCTCAACAGGTGGGTCATTACCTGTAGTTTCTGCCCATAACATGATGTACCCAGCAACTACACAAAACCAGCCACAGGGACCACAACCTAATGCTCAGGTAATGTCTTTTCTTTCTCTTTGCTGTGCAAATTGCTAGTGTGCAATGAGGAGGATTTTTTCTAATAAACTTAACAAATATTTGTGTGCTATTCATTTTTATATTTTATCTGACAAGTCAGTAATAAAAACCTTGAGTGAATTCAGTGGTATGTATTGCAATATAATGTACTGTATTTTTCTCACTCAGCAAAATCTGTAACCCAGAATAACTTTTTGTTTTGGTGGGGAATATAAGATGTTTATACATGAATCATACCATTTGGTATATTATTATTATTATTTTTTTTTTTTTGCCATCACAGTCATCCTGTTCGACTGGGTGGTTTTTATAGTGTAGGGTTCTGGGTTGCATCATGCCTCCTTAGGAGTCCGTCACTTTTCTCACTATGTACTGTTTCTAGTAGCACACTCTTCTGCATGATTCCTGGAGCTACTTCGGCATCTAGTTTTTCCAGATTTCCTTTCCATGGATCTTGGGGTTGTGCCTCGTGTTCCTATGATTATGGGTAGAATTTCCACTGAAATATCCCATATCCCTTTTTATGTGTAACTTACCAAGTAATTACATTGCTTATAGTTTCACTCACCAGCAGCTTAAAAATTTTGAAATTCGTGGTAGCACTAGTGTTGGTGTACTTGACTAATCCCCGCCCACTTTTGGGGTACGAGAGGGGCGACTCTAGCAGTGTGATTCAGTTGTTTTTCTGCTGGCTCTGACAATGGTTCAGTAGTGAGCAGTCGGTGGTTGGATCCCTGCTAGGGAGCCCTCCTGCAAGAGATGAAAGAAGTGGTGCCAGCAGACAGATGGCCAGTGGTGAGGAGTCTCCTAGGTCTGATAGACAAGGCAGCCACATGCCTCACCTGACACATAGCCTGTGTATGGGCTAACATGATCCTGAAGAAGAGAGAGGTGCTACTGTCAGTGGTGGCCTGACAGCTGTCACTCAAGTGTTAGATGAACCTCTGAAACAGTCCTATTTCCAACCTTCCAGTGAAGATGGGAAAATCATGTAGGCGCCTCATGAATTGACTGGGGACACACCTAGACCAAGGACATCCACCTCCAGAGAGCCTCTTCAAAGCTTAAGATATTGCTAGCAGGTATAGGTCTCTCCCTACCCAAAAAAGAGGAGAAATGAGGCCAGACATTTTGGACCACCCAGCCATGTAGGAATAGGACTGGAATAGGGGGCAACTCCAGGTGAGAACACATACACACATGGCTGCCACGAGTGGGAGGTTGTCTAGTGGAGCAATGGGTGGTGCAGCAGAAATGTGGGCCAGAGGAGTAGAAAGTCACAGTCCTCAAGGAGGGCTACAGACTCCCTTTAGGGGAGAAAACCTCCTCTGTCGCCACAGCCAATTCTGTTCCCATCATACAAGACCAAATTGATGAAGGGCAAGGCCCTCCGTGTAGAGGTTAGAGCCACGCTCCAGAAGGGGCCAGTTGAAGTGGTGGAGGAACATTCATGGGTTCTACAGCTACACTTCCTGGTGGAGGAATCCTTACGGGATGGAGACCAGTCATAGGCTTTTTGGCTGTGAACGGCTTCCTGCAGCAGACGCTATTTTCGATGGAACCAGCCAGGTTGATGTTAGTTTCCATCAGAGAGGGAGACATGGTCCCGAAATGTCTGCAGGACATATACCAATCCACCACTCATTGAGAAGATAAATGAGGTTCATATGCCATCAGACAGAATATCAGTTCAGAGCCCTAGTTCCTCATTGGATGGGTGGGTACCATTCTCAGCTAGCGCTCTGCTGGCCCCGCATTTGATTATCCGACCAGCTAATGAAGAATTAGGGGAATTTATTTCTGGTGATAGAAATTCATTTCTTGCTATAATGTGGTTCGGATTCCACAATAAGCTGTAGGTCCCGTTGCTAGGTAACCAATTGGTTCAGCCACGTAAAATAAATCTAATCCTTCGAGCCAGCCGTAGGAGAGCTATTAATCAGCTCAGTGGTCTGGTTAAACTAAGGTATACTTTTTTTTTTTAGTTCAGAGCCCTCTGTTTCAGTCTTGCAACAGCTCTGCAAGTCTTCACTCAGGTCTTCCAATTGGTGTCCACTTGCCCACTCGCATGAAATGAAACTGAGAATGTACCCTAATGATAGGTTCATCCTGGTGCTGTGGATCTAGAAGTTGAAGAGGCCAGAGACAAGGTATTGGCACTGTGCCAGGAACTGGGAATGATTATGAACTTGGACAAATCAGACCTGGTGCCAAAGCAGGCCATAAAGTACAGGCAGTCCCCAGTTATTGGGAGGGGTTCCATTCTGATGGTGTGATGATAAGTGAAAACTGCCGATAACCAAAAATCAGCGATTTTCGGTTATCAGTGTCTCTGTTAGGTATGTATCGGCGCTGATAAGCAGAAATCGGTGCATATCGGCGCTGAAAATAGCCAAATTTTGTCACTAGACAAGTGCCGAAATACCGGAGGCTCTCACGATCACCGTGTCCAGCCATGTTTCCTGATACAGGCAGTCCCTGGTTATTGGCGGTCTCTGATAACTGAGCAAACTGATAACCTGGGACTGCTTGTGTCTGGAAATATGTCTGGACACGGTGATCATGAGAGTCTCCTGGCCCCGACGTGGACAGGTAACCTAAGGGAGATAGTGCTGGGGTTTATGACAGGGCCCACCCAACTGGCGAGGCAGTGGTAAGTGCTAATAGAGCACCTGGTTTCCCTGGAGAAGTTAATGCCCAGAGGCAGGTCCTACCTTCAATCCCTGCAGTGGCAGGTAAAGAAGAGTTGGCAACAGCCAGAGAAGTCTCCTCATCAACAGATCCCGGTGACCAAGGAAGCGAGACGGAACCTTAAGTGGTGGTTGGACACCCACAGTCAGCATCAAGGAGTGCCACCTAGCAAGCCACCCCCAAAGGGGCTGGGAAGTGCACCTTAGCAGTGAGTGCATTTCAGGGAACTGGGGAATTGGGGAGAGCAAAGAACACATCAAATTCAGCACTAACGGAGGGGCCACTTTGTGGTTGTGATGAGAAGCAGCATCACTATAGTGGTGTTGTTCCTCATGTAGTGCTTGTTGATGTAGTGGCCTACACTGTCAATCAGGGAGGGACGATATCGCCTGAACCCTGTGCACTGGCAGTGAAACTGAACAGCTGGTTGGAGGGAGCAGAGGTGGACCTGACAGCGAGGTACATTCCTGGGAAAAGAAATGTGGTGGCCAATCAACTAAACAGAAAAGATCAGATTGTGGGGATGGAGTGCTCCCTGCACTAGGAAGTAGCAGACAAATTCCTAATACAGTAAACCCCCATGTTCGCGGGGATGCATACCATACACATACACACACACACACCCCGCAAATAGCTAAAATCCACAAATACGTAGAACCCTTCAAAAAACACTTAGAACTGCATATTTTGATAGTTCAAACACAAAAAAACTCTAAAAATGCTTATATGGGTGTTATCCTACTTATGATGGGGTTAGGTTCCAAAAAACCCATTGTTTCTTGGAGAAAACGTATCCCAAATGTAGCCTAGCATTACACTAGGGTATTCAGTACCATGTATACAAATATGTTAGCTTAGCCTACACTGTAAAGTGTGCTCTATACATACGCGGTATAGTAATTATTAATATCAGCTAATTCTGGAGGCTTATGCAGATTGACTTATGATAATTCAGTACAAAGAGAAATTGAATAACAAACGAGAATTAGCTTAGCCTACAACACTGGCATATCGTTTACATACATGGTAGCCTAGCCTACATTATACTGTACAGTGAACCCCCCGTATTCGTGGGGGATGTGTCCACACACACACCCCCGCAAATAGGTCAAATCCGCGAATGCTTAAAACCCCTCTAAAAACACTTAGAACTGCCATTTTGATAGCTTAAACCATGAAAAACCCTGTAAAAATGCTGATACCTGAGTATTTTAATAGTTTTATCACAAAAAGTGCATTTATTCATGAAAATTATATGAAAATACAGTAATTAGTGAATATTTCTCAGTGAAAAATACCACGAATGGGGGAATTTTCTGTGAAAAATGGCTAGATATGTTCCACAGAGAAACCTGCGAATGCGTGAGTCCGAGAACCATGAGAACGCAAATACGGGGGGTTTACTGTACTCTGTATTCACATAATATCGTATTATACAAACATCAGCATAATGAATACGCATCTTTTCCATGGATCTTTTAAAATGTTATGCTTTAATTCAATGTATCCAATAGTATTGTATATATTAAATTGCTTTTGTATTATAAATTACAATCATAGCAATCAATGTTTTTGTTTGGAAATTGATTACGCGGTAAGTTTATTTCGCCATGTTTAACTCAGCTCAGAGCACTTTTCTTGTTTCTAGTTAGTGTAAATGAAACTCTAGATACTTTATTTATATGGGGCAAGGTTATTTTTCGTTATATGAAGTGTTTTTAAGTTGAAATATAACTTAAATACGTCTTGTTGTGAAATTAATTTAGCTATTTTTTCGTTAATAGATGATGTTGGCTGTTTGGGGGATGCTTGTTTTGTGTAAAAAAATCAAGATTCTATTCGCTATTTTCGCTTAATTTCATCATAATACGAGCTTTACATATTTATCGTTTATCTGCATAAAAATAGTAGTAATATGGGTTTTTTCGTGCCCAGTAGTTTTGATTAAAATACTTTCTCTCCAATTTTAATTACAGTCGAGTTTCATCCATGTTGCCAATGCAAAATAATTTATAGTCATTAGCAGCCTGAACATTGTTTTCTCAGCTTCAGCTACAACGTGCAGCTTAAATTTAGCAGTATATTTCCTTGCTGATCTTTTATCCATAGCGAATAAGGGTACAATGTAAAAATATACCAGTCCTATTCTACTTAACTTCATTTGTACTATAACTACGGTACTGTAATTGTTTATTACTGTATGATGGTTGAAATACAAGCAAAACAGCTGTTATCTGATTCAGTTATAAGCAAAACAACAGTTTCTTGTTTGGTTGTTTATGGCTGTATGCATTTACGCAAGAGTATAACATTACTAACAATACTTTTATCATTCTCTTTTACCATTTTAACTAGATGGGATAAAGAGATGGAGGAAAAGAAGGTAGTCTATTGTAATTTCATCTCTCTCACTGCCTGAATGTACACTGCTGCCTGTGCCCGTGGGAAATTTAAAAATATTTTCTAAATATTGTCGTATTGGTATTAACCCTTAAACGCCAACTGGATGTATCATACGTCGACTAAAATTGTCTGTTGGGTGCCGAGTGGACGTACCGTACGTCGACTACAAAAAATTTCAACCTTCCGTCAACTTTGACTACCGAAATGGTCGAAAAACGCAATTGTAAGCTAAAACTCTTACATTTTCTAGTAATATTCAATAATTTACCTTCATTTTGCAACAAATTGGAAGTATCTAGCACAATATTTCGATTTATGGTGAATTTCTGGAAAAAACTTTTTCCTTACGCCCGCGCGGTAACTCGGCCAAAAATTTCAGAAATTCTTTTGTCATTTTGTCGGAATTTTTGCACTGTTTTATATTAGCCATTACATAAAATTTTATATATGAAAATGTGCGCAATTTCATGTAAAATACAGCAAAATACAACCCATGGTTGTAGCTTTTATCAGTTTGGAAATATTTTCATATAAACCATGATAACTGCCAAAATTTCAAGCTTTGGTCAACTTTGACTCGACCGAAATGGTAAAAAAACGCAATTGTAAGCTAAAACTCTTACATTTTAGTAATATTCAATCATTTACCTTCATTTTGCAACAAATTGGAAGTCTCTTGCACAATATTTCGATTTATGGTGAATTTTTGAAAATAACTTTTTCCTTACGTCCACGCTAGAAATTCTTTCGTCACGTTGTCGTAATGTTTGCACCGTTTTATATTAGTCGTTACATAAAGTTTTATATATGGAAATGTGTGCAATTTCATGTAGAATACAACAGAAAATAACTCATGGTTGTAGCTTTTATCAGTTTTGAAATATAATCATATAAATCATGATAACTGCCAAAATTTCAACCTTCGGTCAACTTTAACTCGACCGAAATGGTAAAAAAATGCAATTATAAGCTAAAACTCTTACATTCTAGTAATATTCAATCATGTACCTTCATTTGGCAACAAACTGGAAGTCTCTAGTACAATATTTTGATATATGGTGAATTTCTGAAAAAAAAACTTTTTCCTTACGCCTGCGCGCGGTAACTCGGCCGAACATCTCAGAAATTCTTTCATCACGTTGTTGTAATGTTTGCATCGTTTTACATTAGTCGTTACATAAACTTTTATATATGAAAATGTGCACAATTTCATGTAGAATACAACAGAAAATAACTCTTGCACAATATTTCGATTTATGGTGAATTTTTTAAAATAACTTTTTCCTTACGTCCGCGCTAGAAATTCTTTCGTCACTTTGTCGCAATGTTTGCACCGTTTTATATTAGTCGTTACATAAAGTTTTATATATGGAAATGTGCGCAATTTCATGTAGAATACAACAGAAAATAACTCATGGTTGTAGCTTTTATCAGTTTTGAAATATAATCATATAAATCATGATAACTGCCAAAATTTCAACCTTCGGTCAACTTTAACTCGACCAAATGGTAAAAATGCAATTATAAGCTAAAACTCTTACATTCTAGTAATATTCAATCATGTACCTTCATTTGGCAACAAACTGGAAGTCTCTAGTACAATATTTCGATATATGGTGAATTTCTGAAAAAAAACTTTTCCTTACGCTCATGCTTGCGTAACTCGGCCAACATCTCAGAAATTCTTTCATCACGTTTTTGTAATGTTTGCATCGTTTTACATTAGTCGTTACATAAACTTTTATATATGAAAATGTGCGCAATTTCATGTAGAATACAACAGAAAATAACTCATGGTTGTAGTTTTTATTAATTTTGAAATATTTTCACATAAATCATGATAACTGCCAAAATTTCAACCTTCGGTCAACTTTAACTCGACCAAAATGGTAAAAAACGCAATTGTAAGCTAAAACTCTTACATTCTAGTAATATTCAATCGTTTACCTTCATTTTGCAATAAATTGGAAGTCTCTAGCACAATATTTCGATATATGGTGAATTTTGAAAAAACATTTTCCTTACATCTTTGCGCTGGTAACTCGGCTGAACATCTCAGAAATTCTTTTCGTCTCGTTGTCGTAATATTTGCACCATTTTATATTAGTCGTTACATAAAGTTTTATATATGAAAATGTGCACAATTTCATGTACAATATAACAGAAAATAACTCATGGTTGTAGCTTTTATCAGTTTTGAAATATTTTCATATAAATCACGATAAATAGAAAAAATTAGACTTTCGGTCAACTTTAACTTGACCGAAATGGTCGAAAACTGCAATTGTAAGCTAAAACACTTATAGTCTAGTAATATTCAATCAATTAGCTTCATTTTCAACAAACGGGAAGTCTCTAGCACAATATTTCAATTTATGGTGAATTTTTGAAAAAAACATTTTTTTACGTCCACGCGTTACGAATTCATGCATCATTTTGTGATAATATTTTCTCTGTGTTGCTTTGATCGTTTTACAATTTGTTATATACCAAAATCATCGCAGTTTAGTGTACAATACAAAGAAATAAAAATAACCTGTTAGCTTTAACCGTTTTGCTCACAGCTCGATTTGTATAAAATTATATATCAAAAATTTTTTTTGCGCTGTCATATATTTCAATATTTATATATGATAATGATATTTTTTTTTCATTTCTGATGGTTGCATACTAAACTTCAGGCAATGACAAAAAAAGGAGCCAAAAATGAACTCTTAATCTAAGCGTGCTGTGATTTTTTGAAAAAACCTTTTTTTCTGCTTCGGCGCTAACTCCCGAATGCCGCCAGCATACGGGAGACGTTTTTGTAAATAGAGGCTCGGCGTTAGAGGGTTAATTGCTTACCCCATTGAATTATCATAAGGCTAATTATCCTAACTTGAGCACTACCTGGGTATCTGAGTATTTTAATAGTTTTATCACAAAAAGTGCATTTAGTCATGAAAATGCAGTAATTAGTGAATATTTCTCAGTGAAAAATACCGCAAATAGGTGAGTCCAGTAATCGTGAGATCATGAATACGGTGGCTTTAATGTAGTGTGGAAGATTCTGACAATCAACCTGTTTATCGTAGCCCAAAATGCCAAACTCCTACTCTACTGCTCTCAGGCTCCAGACCCACAAGCAGTGATGCAGGACACCTTCCAACATACATGGAACAGTATGGCTGTGTATGTCTTTCTTCCGCTCAGCCAATGGAGAAAGGTCATAAATTGCCTATTGACATCCCATGGCTAACAGATGACATTAGTGGCCCTTTTATGGCTCCAAATGGAGTGGCTTTTCAAGAAGTACTGCAGAGGCAATCTTTGACACTCCCCCTACCATTATCCACAGGAGTCTTCCTAGGAAAGTTGTCTGTCTTCTGTGATTGATGCCATCAAAGGAGTCATTCTCTGCTCAAGGCCTCTTTGCAAAAGGTGGCAGCTTCCTAGTTTACCTACGACAGGAGAAGAACTTCTCAGTAGTGGCAGTGAAGGGATATAGAGCAGCTCTCACAGATGTTCAGACTGAAATGGATAGACCTGTTGACCTCTTAGGAGCTGTTGGTTCTTATTAGGGAATTCAGACAAGCAAGCCCCACAGAGAAATCAAAGCTCCCAATTGGGATGTGACACAGGTCCTAGTGAGTCTGAGAGACCCTCCTTATGAACCCCTTAAGATGGCAGGAAACAGAGACCTATTGTTGAAGATGGTCTTCTGGCCCTTCGACCAAGAGGGTGGGGGAACTCCACAGTCTCTTCCATATGGAGAGGTGGACCTCCTTGCCCTTTGAGTATGTTCTGGAGTTCATCATGAAGATGCAGAACTCTAAATACCTGGACCTCAGGTTCATGAGGCTAAAATAAAGGTTTCCTTCTGGCTCAGGTAGGTCATCACCAGGGCATACGCCTCTGCGTGAAAGGGGAAACACCCCCAGTAAGGGTGAAGGCCACCAACATCAGGGGGATTGTGCTGAAAATGACCTACCGGAAGAACCACTAACTCTTCCAAATGATGAGGGCTGGGGTTTTGAGAGACCATTTACCTTCATGGCCTTTTACCTCAGGGACCTGGAACACAGGTCTGTGGACATGTTTGTCCTGGGCCCAGTGGTCGCGACCCAGCAAGTGGCGTAGAGGGGCTCCACCTGAGGAGAGTGGCACATCATGTCCCAGACGGAGGAGGGTGAAGACAGAGTGAGAGGTGGCTGACAGGTCCTCTTTGAGGGAACCCCATGGAACAGAAGGAACAAAGGTAAACACCACAGGCAGACCGTCTTGTATGTTTAAGTTACGCAGCCCACATATTTGTCGACAGTGGAGTTAAAGACTGTGTCAGGGACGTGAGAGACAGTTCTCCACTCCTGAGGTAGGGCAGTGTACGTCTCTGGCTTGAGAGGTTGGTAGTCTGGATATTTTTATTGGGGGATGTTATCGTGGAGTGCTGAGTGAGGGAACTGCTTGGGATCCAGGGCACTCCCACTTCAGTAGAGTACACTGCTGAAGTGCTAGATGCAATGGGCCCTGTAGGGGGGTAGTGCTGTCAGTGCACTTCATGAGGTGCAATGTAGGCATTACTTAAGGTTCTTTGCAGCGTCCCTTCGGCTCCTAGCTGCAACTGCTTTCATTCATTTTACTGTACCTCCATTCATATTCTCTTACTTCCATCTTATTGTCCACCCTCTCCTAACAATTGATTCATAGTGCAACTGCGAGGTTTTCCTCATGTTACACCTTTGTAACCTTTTCACTCTCAATTTCTGTTTCGGCGCTGAATGGCCTTAGTTGCCCCAGTGCTTGGCATGTATGCCTAAATCTATAAATCTGGAATCTAGATGCAATGGGATACTTAGTTTATGAAAGCTATGGTTTGTATACTTAGGAAAACTACAAATTACTTTAAAATTTTGAATTTTTAAAAATTACAATTGAAGACAGATTTTTATGGTAAAAATTTATTTTATATCTTTTGATGGTTGCTTATGCAATTCTGATGTTTGTTCTTTTTGTATTGGTTTGCAGGGTCAGTTTTACCCACATCATGGAGGACCCAATGCTCCTCCACATTTGCATTCAACTGGACAGCCACGGCAAGTCACCCTTGCACACTCACAGCATATGGTAAGTTATTTTTTTCTATTTTGTGCTTTTATCAGATGTTTTTAGTGAAATCCTTTGGAGATATAGGTTTTCAGCTTACTGTGACTGTTGTTAAGTAGCAGTTAAAGTTGGTATTAGGGTTTTATATTAATATTTAATGAATTAATCCATTATATTAGGATCAGGAAAGGAAATTCATCCAGCTGTCTGTACAGTACAGTAATTTATGATTAATTTAACAGCTTTGCTGTTATGATGTCACAGAAAAAATGGTCTTGGTACTCAGTACGTGCTAATTAATTCAGTGTAACCTGATGAAAATGTTATGTTCTGACACGAATATGAATCTACTCTTTCATATTTGGAGTACTAGCACTTGGGACTCTTTGGCTGTCACTAAATCATCTAAAAAAAAAAAATGCTAACGGTTAGGTCTATGATCGTTGCCAACCTGGGTTGGCCTTACCCTTCCGTTGTGCTTACATCAGTGTTTGGCCTCACATGCTCACTGAGTCATCTCTGCTTTTGCTGTGCTTTGTCCTTGCGTCTGTGGGGTGTTTGTGTCCTCCACGCATGTTTAGAATCGCAATGTTTTGTCCTTTTGACATTAGCATATGAAAATGTTAATTTAATTTATATTTTTTGTAAAATGTGATTAGGGTAACTTCTCGTAGGTATTTTTATTTATAATTTAGCATTTCTTGGATCCAGAAACCCAATTAAATGCCCACTGTATGGTGGAAATTTATGTTTAAAACAAATTATGAATTTTATAGTTGCAGATAGTTGCCATACTGAAGTCCATTACTTGACTGCTTCCACCTAGGTATTTCTTTAAATTATATTATCTGGAGTTCTGTTTTTCAGTCATGCTTTTCAGAACCAGAGAGAAGATCTGATGGCCTTAGAAAAGTCATATTCAGTAACGTTCATCTAAATTAATGTGTTTCAGTTAAAGCACTGTACCCCTTATTGGGCACATTATCATTACTTCAAATAACTTTATCAAGGATTTGAAAAAATGTGACTAGATGAAATATCAGAAAGTAATATTCAGGGCACCCTTAATACCACTCAGACATCTCTAGGTAGCAGCCAAAGAAATCAGATAGATCACATGACTATTAATCAAGAGAGAAGAATAATGTTACAAACTACAGAGGAGTAGATGTCAGTAGTAATCAACTTAACATTATCATACTAAAGCCAGAATTAAAGTAGATAACAAAAAAAAGCTGAAAGAGTATATATGTTGGATACAGTAAAGCTTCTTGAAGGTGAACGTCAAGAAACTTTTGCAACTGAATGTCAGTCAGAATAGGTTTGCTGTTCCAGAAACCCTATCTAAGGAGGAGCTGTCAGTCAGTGAGGATAGGTTTAACTTCAAGAATGTGTTTCAGTCTGTTGGAAAAGAATTATTACGATGGGGGTAACAAGACAGAAACCTTGGATATTAGATAAAACATGATACATTAGTGAAAAGACAAATTAAAAGATACTTGTAGACAGATATCAGGGAGATGAAAAACATTTATAGATCTTGCTAAGTACTCAAGTCTAGATAGTGAAGTGCCCATCACATGAGCCCCTTAACCCTCATTGGGAGAGTCTGTAAATAATAATTCTTATGATGGAAGTAACAAGGAAGGAATCCATCTTCTATGAATGGGTTGCTCTTGCCACTAAAGTACTCAAAATATAACTGTGCAATACGTCCTTGGAATAATGAACCACAACGTCCTCTGGTTTGCTTACAGCAGACCGCTGCTGATTTAAAAGAAGCTGCAGCAGAGGAAGTACCTCCATCAAAGGCCAGTACAGTAATACTTCGATCTTACATGATTCAAGTTGTGCGAATTCACACACACACATGAACTTTTCACTGGAACCTAACTAATTGGCATACGCGATTTTTTCACAGACACACGAAATTCTCGCGAAACCCTGCAGAAGTGGTTATGTTTAATTTTTGAAGTAATTTACAAGTTTTCATGCTTTTATGTGTAAAATCTGTAAGAAAACTGCATTTCATGCTTTTGCGTAAAATCTGTATGAAATATGCATTTCATGCTTTTATGTGTAAAATCTGTATGAAAAATGCACTTCATGCTTTTATGTGTAAAATCTGTATGAAAAATGCATTTCATGCTTTTATGTGTAAAATCTGCATGAAAAATATATTATGTTTATTTTTGTACATGCATAAATATGATGCAAAGGTATTTTCAGCACATTCAGTTAGTGTACTTTTACAAGATGTGATACCCATTGGCAAAGTTACTGCACTTTTCAAAGATTATACCCCTGCAGAAAATGCTTGTTTAATGTTTGAAGTACGTTTATAAGTTTTCATGCTTTTAACTGTAAAATCGATATGGAAAATTTATATTTTTTGTACATAAATATCATACAAGTATTATGTCCATTCACAAAGTCTTTGTTGCTAGGACTTTACATGACCTTGAGATGAGGTTGTTCAGTCACGCTCATTTGATAAAATGAATTCGTTAATGTAATATCAGAGATGTAACTAAGAGTAGTATAAGTGTCATTCCTTGAAAATTACTTTGTTAACCTCTGAGAAAAGTGCTGGTGCAATCTGTATGTGCATGTAATTACAGCACGTTCAGTTGGTGTACTTTTATAAGATGTGATACCATTTAGTTACTGCACTTTTCAAAGATGGTACCCCTGCAGAAAGTGTTTAATTTTTAAGTACTGTACTATTTTATAAGCTTTCGTGTTTTTAGGTGTAAAATCAGAATGGAAAATTTGTATTTATATATTTGCGCTTAAATACGATACAAAAGCAGTACAGTTACTGTATTACAGTATATATATCTCTTTCTCTCTCTCTCATTCGTAGTTAGCGCTCAAACATATATTTACAACTTATCATTTCTCTGTACGTCATTACCTGTACAGTATATAATTTTAAATTGATTGAATTTTACCTGTAATGTACTACCTTGTATGAACATTATGTACATGTTTTCGTTATTTTGTACCTTTGTTATGACTGTGACGCATGAATTTTACCTAGTGACGCAAAGAAAATGGCTTTTACTCTAAGTGATAAAGAAAATGGCATCCCATGAATTAGGGGTAACATAGTATATGTACACATCTACTGTAATTGCACTATTATGAAACTGTGCAGTACTCAAATTTATGTCAACCATTTATTTCTTTTTTAAGGGTAATAAGCTAAATTTTAAATAAAATTACACTCACTTTAGTTCATTTAAAAGTTAGCTTAATTTTGGGAGCATGATTAGGGTCATATTTAGTACTTAAACTCTAGAAATAAACATTTATTAGCATTTTTAAAGACCATGCCAAACTTACACAAAAATTCACCTTGCGCGAGGGGCTCCGGAACCTAACCTCACGTAAGTTCGGGGTATGACTGTATACGCCATAGGGGGTAGTGCCGTCAGTGTCCCTCCTTGTGTGGTGCACTGTAGGCATTACTTAAGGTTCTTTGCAGAGTCCCTTCGGCCCCTAGCTGCAACCCCTTTCATTCCTAGTGCAACTGTGAGGTTTTCCTCATGTTACCTTTAAAACCTTTCTGCTCTCAATTTCCCTTTCAGCTCTGAATGACAGTATACTTACAGAGCATCCTTTTGTTGTACAGTACAATCAGCACCCTGTATTGATCGTCAACTCAAAAGTTACATGCATTCTAAGTCAGCTCTTCTGTACAAACTTGTTTTCTACAAAAACTCCACATTTTATTTAACCCTTAAACGCCTACTGGACGTATCATACGTCGACTAAAATTGTCTGTTGGGTGCCAAGTGGACGTACCGTATGTCGACTACAAAAATTTCAGCCTTCGTCAACTTTGACTCGACCGAAATGGTCGAAAAAACGCAATTGTAAGCTAAAACTCTTACATTCTAGTAATATTCAATCATGTACCTTCATTTTGCAACAAATTGGAAGTCTTTAGCGCAATATTTCGATTTATGGTGAATTTTGAAAAAACTTTTTTCTTACGCCAAAGCAGTAACTCGCCAAAAATTTCAGAAATTCTTTCATCATTTTGTCGTAATTTTTGCACTGTTCTATATTAGCCATTACATAAAGTTTTATATATGAAAATGTGCGCAATTTCATGTACAATACAACAGAAAATAACTCATGGTTGTAGCTTTTATCAGTTTTGAAATATTTTCATATAGATCACGATAACTGCCAAAATTTCAACCTTAGGTCAACTTTGACTCGACCGAAATGGTAAAAAAACGCAATTGTAAGCTAAAACTCTTACATTCTTGTAATATTCAATCATTTACCTTCATTTTGCAACCAATTGGAAGTCTCTAGCACAATATTTCGATTTATGGTGAATTTTTGAAAAAAACTTTTTCCTTACGTCCGCGCCAGAAATTCTTTCGTCACGTTGTCGTAATGTTTGCACTGTTTTATATTAGTCGTTACATAAAGTTTTATATATGGAAATGTGCGCAATTTCATGTAGAATACAACTGAAAATAACTCATGGTTGTAGCTTTTATCAGTTTTGAAATATTTTCATATAAATCACGATAACTGCCAAAATTTCAACCTTGGTCAACTTTAACTCGACCGAAATGGTAAAAAAACAATTATAAGCTAAAACACTTACATTCTAGAAATATTTAATCATGTACCTTCATTTTGCAACAAACTGGAAGTCTCTAGCACAATATTTCGATTTATGGTGAATTTCTGAAAAAAAAAAAAACTTTTTCCTTACGCTCTGCGCCGTAACTCGGCCGAACATCTCAGAAATTCTTTCATCATGTTTGCATCGTTTTACATTAGTCGTTACATAAACGTTTATATATGAAAATGTGCGCAATTTCATGTAGAATACAACAGCAGATAGCTCATGGTTGTAGCTTTTATCAGTTTTGAAATATTTTCACATAAATCATGATAACTGCCAAAAATTTCAACCTTCGGTCAACTTTAACTCGACCGAAATGGTAAAAACGCAATTGTAAGCTAAAACTCTTACATTCTAGTAATATTCAATCGTTTACCTTCATTTTGCAATAAATTTGAAGTCTCTAGCACAATATTTCAATATATGGTGAATTTTTGAAAAAAACATTTTCCTTACATCTGCGCGGTAACTCGGCCGAACATCTCAGAAATTCTTTCGTCTCGTTGTCGTAATATTTGCACCGTTTTATATTAGTCGTTACATAAAGTTTTATATATGAAAATGTGCGCAATTTCATGTGCAATATAACAGAAAATAACTCATGGTTGTAGCTTTTATCAGTTTTGAAATATTTTCATATAAATCACGATAAATAGAAAAATTCAACTTTCTGTCAAATTTAACTCGACGAAATGGTCGAAAACTGCAATTGTAAGCTAAAACACTTACAGTCTAGTAATATTCAATCAATTAGCTTCATTTTTCAACAAACGGAAGTCTCTAGCACAATATTTCGATTTATGGTGAATTTTTGAAAAAACATTTTTTTACGTCCGGCGCATTACAATTCATGCATCATTTTGTGATAATATTTTCTCTGTGTTGCTTTGATCATTTTACAATTTGTTATATACCAAAATCATAGCAATTTAGTGTACAATACAACTAAAAAAAATTAACTCATTGGCTTCAACCGTTGTGCTTACAGCGCGATTTGTATACAATTATATGTTTTTTTTTTTAGCTGTCATATATTCCAATATTTATATATGATAATGATATTATTTTTCATTTCTGATGGTTGCATACTAAACTTCAGGCAATGACAAAAAAAGGAGCTAAAAATGAACTCTTAATCATAAAAACTAAAGCGTGCTGTGATTTTTGAAAAAACTTTTTCCGCTTCAAGCGCTAACTCACGAACGCCGCAAGCATACGGGAGACGTTTTTGTAAATAGAGGCTCGGCGTTTAAGGGTTAAGTAACTTATCAAGTAATTACAGGTTGACCATCACTAATCCGGCAATCAGTAGTCCGGAACAATCAGTAATCCGGCACAAATTTCGGCTAGAGTTATTTCTAATGTTTCCGCACTAATTTTCAAATTTCCCGGGTCGCTGCACTAACTTGCTTGCCGGCCACTTCAATTTGGTGGCGCTGTGTGCTGCATCTACAAACTGGAGGTGTTTGTAAACGCAAGCATGCTTTTGCTGTTCCATTTTTTACATTTATTATTGTCTTTTGGCCTACGCTAAGGTATATCGTATAGGCTATATATACGGTAGCCTAGCCTACATTATACTGAACTCTATTCACATATTAACAGCATTATACAAACATCAACATAACGAATGTGCATCTTTTTCATGGATCTTTTAAAAAGTTATGCTTTACTACTGCATTGTATCCAAATGCGTATATTCTCATATTGCTTTTGTATTATAAACTGCGATCAATGTTTTGTTTTGGAATCGATAATGCAGTGTTTATTTCGCCGCATTTAACTCAGTTCAGTGCGCTTTTCTTGCTTCTAGTAAGTGTAAATGAATATAGATACTTTATTTGGGCCAAGGATATTTTTCGTTATACAAAGTGTTTTTAAGTCAAAATATAACTTAAATACGTCTCGTTGTGAAATAAATATAGCTATTTTTTTCGTTAATATATGACGTTCGCGGGAATCGCGGCTGGCCGTTTTGGGGGCATGTTTGTTTTGTGTAAAAAAATCAAGATGCCGTTCGCTATTTTCTCTTGATTTCATCATAATACGAGCTTTACGTATTTATCTTTTATCGGCGTGAAAACAGCAGTAATTTGTATTCTTTCATGCCCAGTAGTTTTAAAATACATTCTCTCCAATTTTATTTACGGTCGAGTTTCATCCATGTTGCCGATGCACGATAATTTATAGTCATTAGCAGTTTGAACATTGTTTTCTCAGCTTCAGCTACAACTTGCAGCTTAAAGTTACTGAAGCAGTATATTTCCTTGCCGATCTTTTCTCCAGAGCGAATAAGGGTATAGTGTAAAAAATATATCAGTCCTATTGTACAGTACTTAACGTCATTTGTAACATAACGACAGTAATTGTTTGACCGTACGATAGTTGAAACAAGCAAAACAGTTGTTATCCGATACGATTAGTAGCAAAACAAGTTTCCCGTTCGGTTGTTTATGGCTGTACGCATTTACGCAAGAGTATAACGTTACTAACAATACTTTTATCATTCTATTTTAGTTTTTAACTAACAGATGGAATAAAGAGATGGAGGAAAAGAAGTTGGTCTATTTTAAGTTGGTCTCTCTCGCTGCCTGCGCGAAATCTAAAAGTATTTCCAAAATATTTTCGTATCGGTATTAATTACTAACCCCAACGTAAACTCGAAATATCGTAATTTGAGCACTGCCTGTATTTGATAATTGTCTTTTCTTTATTAACCAACTTGTACTGATTTTTGGGATATTTTAATTCTAAGATGAGGTGCTTAGCTGCTGGGTTTTATGTATTCTAGCCTAATAAATGGCTAATCCGGCACCCTCCAGGTCCCAGTGGTGCGGGATTAGTGATGGTCAACCTGTACTTAGCTATATATTTCACTAGTGTGGCAAATCCTAAAATCAAAATATTGTGCCAGTGCTGTCATTGCATCGTAGGTGACAAGCCCCGTTCCACCGCACAGGTTGGTTGGTAATGGTTATGATTTTGCTGCATGGGTGATAATATTGCGCGCTTCATGCAGCAGACCTGTATTTTCACTGCCTGTTTTTTTGAATGATTTATTCTTTGAAAGTTGAAGTGTTATCGCTTTTGTTTATCCTAGTTGCTGATCTGTTTTTAGTCCTTCAAATTAGCCTTTGTTTCTTTTAATTTTGTCAATTGATGTGTCTCTGGGACGCCGATTGTTAGCTAAGTATATCTATGATGAAATGGCGTTCTCTTCGAGTCGGAGCTTAGACACCGCGCATCAGTCACAACAGCATATCAGACTTATGATAATATTCATGGGGAGATATTTTTCGAATACTACAGAATATCCCTTTCATCTAGTTATGTCTAATTCAAGTGTTGATAGTCTTCCCTCTTAGCGGAGGAGGTAATGCTAGGCTAACTCTTGTGGTGCTAATAACGATGGATGACGGTTGTACAAGGCTCCCTCCCTTAAGACCGGAAGTTAGGCATGACCACATATGATACCTATGATAATATTGATAGGAGATTTCTGTCTTATAAGATAGAATATCCCTTTCCTTTAGTTATGTCAAGTTATGATAATATAGTTAAGGACCTGTCGTATATTACAGAATTTCCTTTTCACGTATGTCTACTTCTATTTCTTCTAGTCTACACTATTGTAGTGAAGAATGTTACGTTAGACTAACAAAATATTGCGGTGTTTCACATACAAGTGCAGTAATTGTAGGGAACAGGTATATTACAAGAGGTACTTGTGATGAGTGTTAAACCTTAGCAACATTGAAAGAAATAGAAGAGGAAGGTGGACGTTAGGGCCGAGAGAAGGTTCGGTCAGTCTAGATTCTTCCCTATTCCAAGTCAGTCTTAGTCTTATTATTCTTTTTACTTCTGGTCACGATCTTTCTTCTGTTCCCTGCCAATCTTATTTCCAGGTTCGATAACAATTTGAACCTTGTAATGAATTCAAAGTGCTTTGTATGAATTGTCAAGTGAAGTGCTAGTGGAGGAGGTGGTTTCCCATCCCATTGGTTCTCCTAGACGAAGGTCCCTGTCCTGCACCCCGAAACTTAGGAGAAGACATACCAGAGGTCCAAGGAAGGCTGGTGGGGTTTGCCCATGGGTTGGTGCCCCTCAGTTGAGCCTGTTACAAAATCCCAGGTTTCAACAGTTGGCTTTTAGAAAGCGGCCAAGGGAAGTGTAAGTGGAAGAGGTGGCTTCCTGTCTGCCAGTTCTTTAAACAAAGGTCCCTGTCTCACTTTCCTGTACTGGGGAGAAGACATTCTGTAGGTCCAAGGGAGGCTGGTGGGGTGTGTCCACAGGTTGCCACCTCGTCAGTCGAACCCACTGCAAAATCCCAGGTTTCGACAGACTGCTGTTGGAAAGGCATGTTGTTGGGTATGTGTAATTTGTCTTCCAATTCGGCTTCTCGTTCCCTGGCTCTCCTAGACCGAGGCCCCTGTCTTGCTCCCTTACATGGGGAAAAGACATACCAGAGGTCCAAGGTATGCAAGTGGAGTTACACACGAGTTGCCACCCCCCTCGGTCGAGCCTACTAAAAGTCCTAGGTGTCGACAGACGGAGGTTGGAAAGACACGTTGTGAGTGTGTGTATTGTGTCTTCAACTCAGACTCAGATTCCGGCAGTTCCCAACACCTACAGCGCTCCCTCGATTCATCCAGGCAGTCGAAGAGACAGGTGACTCCGGTTGGTCTTCCCCACTTCCTGTTAAGTGGGACAAGAGGATTTAGGTAGCCCACAGCCTTCCCGCAGATTTGCAGTGGATCCCTCAGTCCTTGCATTGTTACCTCTTTCTTCTCTTCATTGGAATTATCAGGCTCATTCTCTCCAGATCGTCCAGGCATACAGAGCACTCTTTTGGATGCCAAGCACCCGAAGCATGCGTCATGAGCGCTCAGCACACCCACTCCCGGGATCCTGGATCCAGCTCCTGCTCCCAGGATCCTGGATCACAGCTCCCGCTCCCATGATCCCGGATCCAGCTATCGCTCCCGGGATCCTAGCTCTTCCTCCCGGGATCCCGGATCCATCTCCCGCTCCCGGGATCCCGGATCCAGCTCCCACTCTCGGGATCCCGGATACAGCTCCCACTTCCGGGATCCCGGATCCAGCTCCCACTCCCAGGATCCTGGATCCAGCTCCCGCTCCCAGGATCCTGGATCCAGGTCCAGTGCTCCCGTCACCTGTCTTCTGCTCTCGAGCACCAAGTACCCCTAATGGGGGCGGCAACCCAGAGCTCTCGTGGCGTCCATCACACTACAGCTTTCTGAGATTATAAATTAATTAGAAAAGCTCCTACCTCAACCCTCCCCAGGGCACATCCCTGTCTCCAGTATCATTGAGAATGAAGAGGAGGTTATTCAAGATTCTGCTCCATTAGTGTGGTAAACTCTTCCTTGCTCCTTTTGGCAAACTTTCCATCCCTGTTTTTCACTACAGTTGCCCTGACCTATCCTGCTTCCTCTTTCCTGAAGAGGAGCCACCCAGAAGTTAGTTCCTGACTCCCCAAGCAAGAAGGTGCTTAAGGAAATCCAAGACTGGCTTGTTTCTAAGAGAGAACAGGAAAGACAACTTTCGCTTCCTCCCTCTTCTTTGCTTAGGGGGGACTACACACCTCTCGTTCATCACTGGGGAGGTTCCCTCGTGGGGAGTAGCAATCTTCCAAGGGGAAACTTCTCCGGCCTCATTCTTAAACCTAATTTGTTAACCTGAGTTATTTACAGTAATTACAATGAGCCCAGGTTTTGGGAAACACATAGATATCATAAATGATCATTAGCATAAGTTACAAATCGCAAATTCAAATAACTTTAAATTTAACTAAATGATCAACAATTAGCAGAATAAACTAAGCTATAAACTCGTTAAGCAGCAGAAATAAATAAACCAATAAGTATTTAACCATACACTTGTTCATTACTGATAATAATAACCAATAACAATAATTAATACAAGCCATACACTTGCTCATCACAAATTACAATAACAATAAGAGCCATACTCTTGCTCCTCACTAACAAATAATCAGGTAATGAACCATCATACATCATGCATAAAGTGAAATAAAGCATCATGATAATTACACCTCCTCCAACATATCTAAATGGAATAACCATATCATCATAAACAGTCCACGATCCTCGAGGACGACCATTGTACACTGCCGAGACATCACAAATGACCACGACAGAGTCAATGCGACAGCCACTTCGCTACCTCAGAAGGGTATCTCCTCAAAACTGGAAACCATGGTTTGATCACCACCTCGACCTTGGGAGCTGGGTTGATGTTCTCCTTGACGATCAACAGGTGACCCACACCTGCCGTATCAAGACCATCACCAACAACTAGGTGATACTTCAAAAACTGTTGCCGATTGTTCTCGACTACATCATGAGAACTCATTGATCTGCCTTCTAAAACCTGACTGAGGAAGAAAAGCACAAAAGAGATGAACGTAACCTCACCTCCTCACACAAAACAGGTGCAGGTTAACATGAAACAAGGCTGTTTCAAATCAACAACTGAGAAACCTAACAGTTAGCAACTGCAAGTTATTGGCAAAAGCTTAGACTTCTCCCAAAGGGTCGCAGTCTGTTCTTTCACTTGGGTCTTTCCTAGCCAAAAGCGAGGATCCACCCAAGACCTGGCCCCGCTCCTTCCATTTTTAAAAAAGTTTAATAGAATCTGGGGCCTGGAGGATGAGCAAGGGCTCTTTGCCCAGCCAGAGTCTTAAGGTATTTTCTGTAGGGTACCGTGAAAATTCAGAGGACCTTCTAACTACCTTGGGTGTTCTGTCGAGAATTCTTCTTGCACTCTTCCAAAGAATGTCTTATTCTTCTTAGGAGACCTGTTCTCCTAGACACATTTGTGGATCCAGAGAGACACTTTGCTTGAAGTTGAAAGTGAAAGTTCATGAAGTCCAAGCAGTCGCTTTCGACCGTTGTTTGTTTGATCTACCTCTTGGAGGTATAAGTGGATATTCGCATCTTGCTACTTAAATGAAATTGAAACAGTGTTTGGAAATTGCAGAACCCTAGGGCCATTATCAGTGGCTAGCAATGGTATTGGGAAATGGAGCATAGGAGAGATTCTGTCTCTCTTTTGTCTCTTCGCCCTGACGTAGGGTGTTGAGTCTTAGGGAGCCTGGGGGGACATGGTACCTGGAGTGCCCACCAGTTTTTTTGGATGGATAGTGGTTTTGTGATCAGTGTAGGTGACAAGTATTATCTGGTTGTTAGAGTTATTGGTACTGCACCCAGGGCAGGGGCATTCATTTGTTGTACGTCTTGTCAGCGATCAGGCATATCCTCCGCTGCAAGACTTCCACTGATGTAGAGGCGACCCTCAGCAGAACTGCCATGCCACTACAGGTTAAGATGAGCACCAACCAGAGGCAGTATTCAACTGCAGTAGCTCTCTAACCAAGTTTAGTAATGACAAGCATTATTCTCAATTCTGGCCGTCCTTCCTGTTTCGAAGTCATTATCACGCTGAATGTTTTGGAATAGAATATGTCCATTCATCCCACCTCCCTCTTCAGTGTGGGATCCAGCTAAGTAATTACTTGTTAAGTTACTTATATAAAAATATAAAAATTACATTTTTATAATAAAATAAAGTTTTATATATACTTAGCAAGTAATTAGTGAATCGGAGCCCGTAATTAGTGAATCGGAGCCCTCCCTCCTCCCCTCATTTGCAGCAGCAAATCATAATGCCTCCGACAAGTGTCGTTACCAACCAACCCGTATGGTGGAGCGGGGCTTGTCACTTATGGTGCAATGAGAGCTCTGATGTGATATTTTGAACTTAGGGTTTGCCGCACTAGTGACATCTGTAGCTGTAGCTCAAGTAACATAATTACTTGGTAATATATATAAAACTATTTTATTATAAAAATGTAATTTTGGTGTGGATCTTGCTCAGTATTAGACAGAACACTATTCTGCTGTTTGCCAGCAGTTCCTCTCCATCTCCATCATTCTAAACAAGTACATTACTGTAATGACATAAACTAAGCTGAATGAAAACAACCTTCTGCTGAATTAACTGAAGATGAAGCATTTGTTATAAGGAAAAATTGATACAAAAAACACAAAAAAAGTTTTTTAAAATTATTATCTTTTCACTTTGCCATACACCAAATAATGAGAAAAAATACAAACCAGTAATATATACTGGAATTGGAAGCACATTAATACCTCATCTTACATGGTTAATTCATTCCATGACTTGTGATTTGGATAAAAAAATTACCTAAGTTGAACAAACCATTTATAAAAATCTACCCACACCCTGTAAACCCTCAAAAGCTAACCCATAAAATCACTAGTTAGTATAGTAAGTATTCTCATAGTTCAGCATTTTTACTTGTTAGTAAATTGATACATTTGAACTAAGGATAATGTTCATAAATACCAAAAAAGGAAATCACAAAGTATTTCTTGAAGGTCAAACCTAGAATTCAAGCCACTTTCATAGCGATGAAAAAGGTGAAGATCCAGATGATGCACCTCTACCCATAGAATAATAATAATTCCATACAGTTAATTAATAAACATATGTATGTTGTGTGTGATCATTTGTGTATGTCTTTGTTAAGTATAATAACAGTGTGGCAAGGAATGCATCAGCATTGTTGTTTAATACCATGCTTTTGTTTGAAAGACAGAAGTGGATATATATTAGCATGTTCTTACATAAGTACTTTGTTTGGAGCCATAAGACAAATATTATAAAGCACAAATTCAGTGCAAACATGATATATTGAAAATAATACATCCATGTGCACGTTTAATAAACAGTGCTAAGATTGACAGCTGGAACTATTACTGTACAGGTGAACTTCATGTATAAGAGAATATTGTATATATATTCTTAAGCTTTTAAGTTATTTTTAGCTTCACATTAATTTACTATATATTATTTTATATATTTTAGCACAGACTTTTTGTGATTTTGTAATGTTCACTTATTTTTGTATTCTATGGCCAGATGCTGGTACATATGTACAGTATTACCTACTGGATAGCTGAATGTCATGTATAACACAATCATTTTAATATTTTTTAATTTGAAGTTATTTTATACAGTAGTGTACATTATATTATTGTATATTATTGGAGAAGAAATTCCACAATTATATGTGTATGTATATACTGTACTACTCTATTTCTCTGTCAAAGGATGCTTTCATCAACATTCTCAGTTGGCCACTTTAGCCTTGGTAAAGGAAAGAATTTTTTATACATTTGACAAAACTTGTTGAGGGAATAAGAAATAACAGGTATTGACGTAGGAAAAACCTATTTTTGGTAGTCGCTGTCTCGTCCTCAAAGGAGTTACCCCCCATGGTGTGCCAGTGCTCCCATGGTGACTAGACTAGTATCAAAGAAATATTTTTCTAGCCTGGTCTTGTAGCCGGGTATTGTGTCGTAATAAAAACACTATGACACGTGATAGAGTATAATGGACTCAGAAATAAGAGGGCATTTTCCCTTATCTTCAGCGAAGTTGAACCCAGTTTTTCCTACGTCAAAACTGCAAGAAGTGACTATTGCACATGCGCGTCTGCCATCTTGCTTTCGACCGGGCAGGCAAAAAGACCAGTTCCATTACTCTCTGCTGGTCAATGTATGATTATCCCTTGCCCAAATCCCATGCCTTTTGTCAGGGAAGTGGGGAGGGTTTTGAGGACTCAACAGCGACTACCAAAAATAGGTTTTTCCTACATCAAAACCTGGTTTTTGATAGCGTAGTCGCTGTCTCGTCCTCAAAGGAGCTTTACAAAAGAAATTGACAGGTGACAAAAGGCTTAAGCTCTTAAAATTTAAATTCCAAACAACCCAAAGAAAAAACATTTATGGTCCAAGGTCAAGCCACAAGTTTCAAGCCCCATTCCTTATTCTAAAAAAACCTTTTGGGGTTTTGGAAACAAGAAACGAGAAACTAAACAAGAACTTGCATTTTTAGGGTGAAGTTCTGTAGTGACTTACCTAAGTATGCTGGGTGTGGTTGCAGTCTTTTCGTATCTTTCCCAGCAATAGTCAGCATACTCACCCGTTAGGAAGACCCCTGGTTTTCTGCTGTAGAGCCTATGGGGTCGGGACTAACCATTCCACCTAGTGACATGCAGTGCAGACGGATTTGTTCAAGCTCATGGCAGTAATGTTTTAAGAACACTGTCTCTGATGCCCACCCTGTACTTTCAGAGACTTCTTCAAAGGAGACATTTCTGAAGAAGGTCAATGATGTACTTACTTTCCTTATGTCATGTGACCTGGGAAAGGAGTTTGGGTTTGCTTTTTTGATTAGGGACACTAAAATTATTCTTAGCCCTTGTAGAGAGAGTGGTTTATTCATGCTAGGGGGTAGGAAAATTGGACCTTCTGGGATGTTTGCCGTGACCTCTAGGTAACCCTTAAGTGCTTGAACTGGGCATAATGTTTTGTCTGCTAAATTAAGTTTCCTTATAAGAATAGGAAAGGATCCTCATTGTTGGCCAGGAATGATGGGCCTGGGGACAATAATAAATGATTATCAACAGTTTGTGTGATATATCATCCCCGTCGAAGAGAGCCCAGTTCACTAATACAGGCCTCTGAAGCTAATGCAATTAGGAAGATCGCCTTTTGTAGTTTGTGAGTTGCGGTTGTATTGGGTCCACTGAACTGAGGAGTAGGTAGAAGTCCAAGTACCTTGTTCAGGGACCAAGTAATTGGGAGTCTTTCGGGAGCAGGTCTTTGTAGAGGAAAAGACCGTAGAAGGGAAGTGACGACTTCTATGCTGGAGTCAATCCCGAATCCATAAAGCAAGGGTTCTGATAATGCTGTCTTGTATGACATGATTGTTGTAACTGCAAGGCATTTGTCTTCAAAAAGATATATCATAAAATTTAAAAGTGTTTCTATAGAAATTTCAACTGGGCTCTCAGTATGGATATAATCTAACCATATCTTCCATACGGACTGGTATTGTCGGATAGATGACGTCCGTAACTTTTGCACTAGGTACCTAGCAATGTTGGGTGAGTAGTTTTCACAGTAGATAATGTTTAAAAAATCCACACGTGAAGGTCTCGGCTCAGAAAGGAGGATGCATAAATAATTTTCCCTCCTACTTTCTGGGATAGTACAGTGGACAACAGTGGAATTGATCTTTTCGCCCGCTGTTGAAGTGATAGGAACCAATGTCTTTGGCCAATTTGGGGCTATTAAGTAAGATGTTCCTTTGAAGGTTAGGAGTTTGCTCAAAACCTTCGAAATCTGGGACAATGGCGGAAAAAGATATATCGTCTTCCAATTGTTCCAGTCTTGTAGGAAGGCATCTCTTGCTATTGCTTGGTTGTCCAAGTTCGGAGATACATATACTGGAAGTTTGTGGTTCTCGTATGTGGCGAACAGGTCCACTTCCGGTTGTGGAAGCATGTTGGCTATTGTTTGGAAAGAGTGGTTGTCCAACATCCACTTCGTTGAGGCTGTCGTTTTCCTCGATAGAGAGTCTGCTATTACATTGAGAGACCCTGTGAGGTGAATTGCAGACAGGTGCCACTTCTTTACTTGTGCCATCTGAAGAATGGCAAGTATTACCATGTTGAGAGGAGGTGAACGTGATCCCGATCTCTTGATGCAGGACATTGCAGTCGTGTTGTCTAGAACCAACAGAATGTGTGTCTCTTCTGGAGGTTTTGAGTTTTTTGAGAGACAAAAAGACAGCCATCAGTTCCAGGAAATTGATATGACACTTCCTCAGAGAAACTGACCACCTCCCTGCCACCTGACGATCCTCCCAATGTCCTCCCCAACCTGTCAGTGAGGCATCTGTGTGTATTGTCACTCTTACAGATGGAGGAGTCAGGGTGACCTGTTTTGCCAGAGATTCCTCCCGGGTCCAAGGCCGAAGTATCTCCCCGACTTTTTGATTCTTTTGGTGAGATCTGTCTTGCGGCTTTTGTCTTGTGTGCGACAACCAAAATTTGTTCACGTTTTTCAGTTGCAATCTGATTATTGGATCTATTATGGATGCAAATTGCAGTAGACCCATCATGCGTTCTAATTGCCGTCTTGAAACTCTGGGCTGGTCTAGGAACCTTTTGAGTTCCTTCCTTATCCTGTTCTGAGTTTTGATGGGGAGAGACAACAGGCCCTGAAGAGTATCCCAACACAGTCCCAACCACTGAAAACGTCTGCTGGGTGTGAGACGGGATTTTTCCAAATTTATTAGGAAACCTTTTGACTGGAGTCTGTTGATCACTACTCTTAAGTTTTTTAGGCATTCTTTTCTTGTGGCCCCACAGATTAACCAGTTGTCTAGGTAAGCTATTAGTTGTATTCTTTCCTTCCTGAGTTCCTGGACAACTACCATTGCTAGTTTTGTAAAATTCTTGGGGCAATGTTTAGTCCAAAGGGCATGACTTTGAACCTGTAAGTCTCTTTCCCTATCCGGAACCCTAGGAAGGGGCGAAAGGGAGCGGCAATAGGGACGTGCCAGTATGCATCTTTCAGATCTATAGAAACTGTCAACTCCTTTTTGGAATGACTGAACGTACTTGGGCAGCGGTAGTCATCCGAAACTTTTGGCAAAGAATGTACTTGTTCAATGTTGATAGGTCGAGGATCACTCTTTTTTCGGAGGAACCCTTTTTGGGAACACTGAAGAGACGTGCCTGGTGGCGAATATATGCATGTTTCTCTATGGCACCTTTTAATAGGGCCTTCTGCACGTAATCTTATAGAGAGGGGTTTGATGCTTGAAAGAACCCCTTTAAAGGCGGGGGAGGGTGGGACCATTTCCACCCCAGTCCGTTGAGAACAATGCTGTGTCCCCAAGGAGAAGACTTCCATTCCTTGTGGTGTCTTTTGAGTCGACCCCCGACCAACCAATTCCTCTTGATATCCCCCTCTTCCTCTACCTTTTCCTTTGATGGGCATTCCAGGCGTTGCTTTTTCCTTTTCCTTTGTACGATGGTTTTTGGACCTTATGAAAAGGATGTCCTTGCTTATGTGGCTGTTGCTGTACTTTTGAAGGAGGTTGTCCTTTCTGGCTACTTACCTGTTTGTGAGGTAAAGATTTGGAGGTGATTGCAGGCTTATATGATTTTTGATCAAAACGAGCCTTTTTTGAGTTGGGTAAAGGGAAATTTTGGGTTTTTTGTTTCCCAATTTCTCCTTTTCCCAGAAGAGCATACACTGTACAATTTTGTTGTCGTGCTTGCTTGTTGACTTGTGTTCCCACAGAATCCTCAAACAAGTCCCTACATAAGGGATTAGACTGTAATAAGGCAGTTACATTAGGAAGTGACTTGTTGGAGCCTTCCAATGTTACCATTCGCGCTTTTAAGCGCCAGTCTAAAAAGTCATAGAGTGCTTCCCATAGGGTTCTCATAAGACTTTTAGCCACAGCAGCAAAATATGTCCTGGTGTCTTCTGGAAGCCTTTTTTTGGCAGCTTCTAGCAAGGTGGAAGAGGTCGAGATACTAAGGAGAAGAGTCCTAGCACAGAATTCTGATGAAGCTGTCTCATCTGAGATTCTTCTCATAGGAGTCCCAAATTGTTGAGTAGCAACATCCAAGGGGAGCTTTTTCCTTTCAAAAGGGAGCTGAAGTGTTGCCCACTCCTTGGTGGAATTTTTCGAAACTGGGAGGACTGTGACAAATGGTTTTAGTTCTGCCAATGGCTCCCGTTTTCTAGTTACTACATAATTCTGGAAGTTTGTCTTCACATGGTTAATTATTTTAAAGGTGAAGGCACAGAAGGCTGGACGTACTTGGTGAGCTAGTTGAGTTTTATTCATGATGGGAGTATAGATCCACCTACCATTGATCTGGTAAAGGGCATCATCAACAGCTTTTAATGCTGTGTTCCCACATAAGAGAACTGTTTCCTTTTGAGGTTTCTCCATGTCCCGTAACGGTGGAATCAGGCGCCATTCTGTATTAGGAAATGCTGCCCTGTCTCTAAACTCCACATGTACAACTTCAATCATGGTTTTTCTCTCGTTAATAAGATACTTACCATCAGGAGAGAAAATACACATTGAAGCGTCTCGCCAAGGATTGTTAGCATCATCTTCAGGGGAGAATGTTGGAGCCCCTGTTGTGTTCTGACCTGAAGCTTTATAATTAGCCTTAAATCTTGTTTGGTCAGAGTTTGTTTCCACTCTCCCTTTTCGATTGCAGGATGAAGTACTTTTACACTTTGGAGTGTACATCACTGACTTTATTTCTTTAATTTCCTGTTCGGAATCATGCAGAATGTCCATTATGTACTGCCGTTCTGTGGCAAGAGCATCTTTGATATTGCTCTTAATTTCCTTACGGAACTGATCAAATACTGCAAACTGTGTATCCCTTTTTGGGGGAGCTTGCATTTTCTGACTGAGCATCTGCAGCCGAAATATGACTGCCTGTAGCCCAGGGAGTAGCAGTCCTGGGTGAGCTACTATACCCCTCTGAATCTGTAGTAATTTCACTTGGGATTAACTGGATCCTTGTATCCTTTTTTGGGGGAAGGATCTTGATCAGCTTCTGAAAGTTGCATGGGGGATTGAATTCCTTCTGGAAAGTTTCTATCCCGGTAAGCTGAAGGTAGTGTCCCTGGTCCTTCTGGGTTCAGCAAGGACATTTGGGTAGCAATATCAATTTCATCTAAATGATGATCACCTCCAAGAGGAACTTCCTCCATTTTCTCCGCAGGGTTTATCTGGGAAGTCCTGGGGACTGATGTTGTTGGGTTTTGGCCCGAATATGGATCCTCTGAGAATGGGTTAAATATATGCTGCTGGAGTTCTGCCGGAAAGATATAATCTCCCCCTTCCTCTCCCTTGCTGAACCCTAGGACCCATCGAGACAGCCTGAAACGAGCTGTTTCGTCCTTGAAACTTGCTGCCAAGAGCACACTGCAAACTTCGCACATATCTGGCGACCAGGCAAATCTGTCCTGATTTTTGCAAGGACTGTGCTCGTGGCAGGTGGAATGGGCAGTACCCACTGGCAAAAAGCGAACCAAGCAATTTGCTACGGAACACTTGAGCTCTGAGGGTCCTGCATAGTGGTGGCCCTGTAGTGAAAGAACCAAGTTGTTATTAGAAACTAATTTAGAATAAATTGCTTTTTGAAAGAACAGACACTTTGTAAAAAACCTTGTGCCATTAATATATTACATCTTACAGGTTAATTTGGTTACCATGCATAAATGTAATATGTTACAAAATATGCGAGTTAACTTAAACTGTTGTAGGTTTTAGGTTGACTGATGGCATATAGGGCTGCATTACTTAAGCTGTTAGTCCTTTTGCAATGGCTTATGTGAAATTTTAATTCCTGTCATGCCATAAGGACTATTCTATAAACTAATTTGTTTAACAGCTAAACCAAGCTACTGTTTTAAGTGGCTTAGTTTAATACTTCTAGTATAATCTACTTTAATCTAAGCATAGATCTCTCAGAAGATTCTCGCTTAACCTGTTCTAGGTCGTTTCTTATTCTAGGTTTAATTAACAACCTAAGGATATAAGCTATACCAAAAATTAATTTTCTTATCTGGTTTTTTGTTTCATGCAGCTGAGACTACATTTCTGTCTGATATTCAGCCGCGCTGTTTCTAGATTAACAATCTGAACGTTACCTTGAGGGGTTTCCACTAAATCTGGTTAGGCTATTGTCTGTTCTAAGTTTACATCACCTGTAAGGGTATAGGCTTCATAAGATCTTACTAATGTTATTGACCCTAGAATACTGTTTATATGCACTACTGGGCTTATTCTATCTTAGCCTAGTTAGGGTATTAGCTAATCCAGACTTTTATGGATTACAAATATATAGGCTATATAAACTTAGCAATTTGCTAATAGGTAAGCACAGTTAGGCTACTATGTTTGTCTAGCCCAGGTTGACAACTTCCCTTGTTTGTATCCAATCCTAGGTTATTTGTTCTATGATATCATATAGTAGGTCAATAATGTAAACTCTTATAGTCAGGTTATCACTTACTCTAATCTAGGATACTGCCTAATCTGGGCTAATTATTTCACAAGTGTATGGTTACATAAAACACAAACGCCTTAGTACGTAGCCTTGAGGCTAGGCTACCATCTCATCTTGCATAGGTTACTATTTTCATCTAGTTTTAGATTATCATCTAGTAGATTACCACCTAGTAAAGTGATTGTCCAATAATGGGGTGTTTTTGTAAGTTTAACTTAAACTAATATAGCTACTGCCTAGTCCCAGATTATATAGATCATACGCAAGTTCTGAAGTTATATAGACGGGAAAATTTTTAGTTTCCTGTTTACCGAATTCTAGGATCCTTGGTGTAAACTGGGCTGTTGCCTAGTTCCGTAAAAGAATATGTTTTAAAAGGTTCTTACTTACCTTAAATTGGGTTACTGTCTAACCCAGATTATTTAAATCACCTTTAGGATATGTAATCGTAGGATATAGGCTATGGACAACATCTACATTTACATTGTTCTGACTGAATTTGTCAGGCTACCGTCTCATGTAGGCTACCGCCTAGGCTATTGTGGATACCGTTATCTGAAAGGATTATCTAAATTAATACTAAATTGTGGAACATTTCTTTAGTTACACATTATAAACTGAATGATCAAAACATCAAATTTTTAGAGCTTTCGCAAATAACAGAGATCATGAGAGGGCACCACCATGTTCTCTGAAGACACTGACCATGTGCTCCGAAAACAAAGTTCAGTTTTCTGGATTCCATACACAAAAACATTTGTTCCACAGTTAAAACTAACAATTTTTAGAACTCGAGTTTAAAAATAAGCATTTAACTTTCATGTTTGGATGTTTCCATAATACTTGCTGCCTTACACTCTTGAAAACAGTAAGGAGCACTGACGGGGTAAGCGTATCACTTGCGCTAGCAGAGGGTAATGGAACTGGTCTTTTTGCCTGCCCAGTCGTAAACAAGATGGCAGATGCGCATGCGCAATAGTCACTTCTTGCAGTTTTGACGTAGGAAAAACTGGGTTCAGCTTCACTGAAGATAAGGGAAAATGCCCTCTTATCTTTGAGTCCATTATACGCTATCACGTGTCATAGTGTTTTCATTACGACACAATACCCGGCTACAAGACCAGGCTAGAAAAATATTTCTTTGATATTAGTCTAGTCACCATGGGAGCACTGGCACACCATGGGGGGTAACTTCTTTGAGGACGAGACAGCGACTACGCTATCAAAAAATGACCATTGAATTTAGGGTGGTGGCAAAGGCAACACAATCATAGGAGATAGATTCCTTTCTTGTTACCCCATCAGAGTGGTGTTATGTATAGGTGCAGTACTTCCAAAGAAGGTTGAAGGGCTAGTATTCTGGACCTGGTAGCTTCAGGCCAATGGTCCTCATATGGAATGCATAAATAGGACTTTAAGTTTCCTGGAGCTAAAGGGAGTTTTTGTAGATTGGCATGCCTTCTTGTCCCATATGTCCAACAGGACTTTTTAGGTTATATTGCATGGCTCCACCACTGTGGCATACTTGAGGATTGAAGGGGCGATGAAGTCTCTAACAGTGTGATACCTAAATTTTTCTGTTTTTTTTTTTTTTTTTTTTTTTTTTGAAGAAGATACAGCTGCTTTGGAAACTCCCTGAGCAGATGAGTCCATGGTGTTACCCTAAGCATGGTTTCTTCATCCAGAAAATGCAGTGTTCTGTGGAGAGTGTGGGGTACCTCCTTGGTGGATTTACTTGCCACATGTCTGAACTACAAGCTACTAAATTACTGTTTTTTCTTGTTAGACCAGGTTGCTTTGTCAAGCTGGCTGAATTAGGGCAACTTTAAGTGTTACGAATACCAGCATGATTCTTACAGCTCTACTGTGGGCTCAAGGTTCTCGTAGATCTGCTGCTATCCCAACTTCCAGTTAAATAAGTTGAAAAAAGTAAAAGAGGATGATAAAAGTATCATTAGTAATGTTATTCTTGTTGCGCAAATGCATAAACAACCGAACGAGAAACAGCTGTTTTACTATGAACAACCAAATTGGATAACAGCAGCTGTTTTGCCTGCATTTCAACCATTGTACAATAGTAAAAAATTACCATAGTTATGTTACAAATGACGTTAAGTACAATAGGAGTGATATATTTTTACATTATACTGTTATTCACTATGAAGACAAGATTGGCAAGTAAATATACAGCTAAATTTAAGCTGCAAGTTGTAGCTGAAGCTGAGAACACAATGTTCAAGCTGCTAGTGACTATAAATTATTGTGCATCGGTAACATGGATAAAATTCCCATAAACTTTGATATGCCATCAAACTCGGCCGTAAATAAATTGGAAAAAAGTATTTAATCAAAACTACTCAGCATGAAAGAACACATGTTACTGTTGTTTTCACGCCGATAAAAGATAAATATGCAAAACTAGTATTATGATGAAATCAAGTGAAAATAGCTAACAGAAAACATGTCCCCCACGCCATCTATTAATGAAAAAAATAACTAAATTTAGTTCAAAGTGAGACATTTAGACATTTAAGTCATATTCTGACTTAAAAACACTTCGTATAATGAAAAAGGGATTTTGACAAAGGAAAAATCTATTTCTGAGGAAGGTCCCGTGTCAGCCGGTGAAATTCCATTATAGCACAAATTTCTAGGTATAATATGCTAGATATACCAGAGAAAAAAGAGCTTTCAGGAAAGCTGGGGTTACTACCCCCAGATCGAGCGTCTTCTCTAGGGAAGACGTCGGTATAACGAAGGGTGAGTGAAAGATCACTACCACGGAGTCTTACTCGAAAGATCTCTCCCTATCAAAACCCCCAGAACAGAGCGGTGAGCCGTTACAGCCCCCACACCCAACACCCACCAGCTCGGCGACACCAGCGCCACCTACCTCATTCCATGCTAGCACTAACCCCAGACTTGGCATGTGCAAGTAGGGGGTGGGAGCAATAGGTGAGTCAGGGAGGGTCACCGGGTGACACGGGACCTTCCTCAGAAATAGATTTTTCCTTTGTCAAAATCCCTTTTCTGAGTCCAGTCCCGTGTCAGCCGGTGAAATAGTGATAGAGAATCATGCCAAGGCTGCAAACTACGAGGAAACAAGGTAATCTGAAGAAAAAACATAAATTACGAAAATAGTTTTAATCAGGGAATCTCTTACATGTAGCAAGAACACTAAACCTAAGGCACATCAAAGACTTAATATTACGAAAAAGTGGGGAAGTTCCCGAAACGACGGGAAGAGGCCCCAAAATACTTAATACTACTAAAGCATAACGACATATGAAATTTGCATAGGTTAAATGGCATATACAATCTTAAAGCTACACACGTAAACTTAAGCTAAACACGTAAGAGACAAAATCAAATGGGAAATAAAATATACAGTACATATACATATATCTGGGGTACATGGAGCAAAATAAAAACCGCCCAGTACCCCACAAGAAAATACAATCATAACATGTCAGATTACAGTTTCCACTCAACAGAGACAAGATACATCAATATGAGGAGCCAGGCAGTGAGGCATGATCAACCAGGAGGATAAGCAGAGAAGTAAATGAGGCAGGCGGGCGGGGGGAAAGGGGAGGATAAGGATATGATTAGTTAAGGTGGGGAGATGACACTTCCCACAGCTATTGTAGAAAATTTCAGGGCTTCGAGCGATTTTAAATAGTGGCGTTTAAACACTAGAGGTGATTTCCAACCCGTGTATTTAGATAGTTCTGAGAAGTCCATATTATGAAAGTAATTAATGGAAGTAGCAACTGCTCGAATATCATGAACCTTAGGAACTGAATCTGGGTTGGCCTGTTTAATAAAATACAGAATTTGTTGTCTTATAGCATTCAGTGAAAGAGTACCACCTTTCTCCCTGATAAAAAGAGGACCCGACTTACTCTGTGGAGTTCTTAAAAGGTAAGATTTAAGTGTATAAACTGGACATAAAGACTGGTCTTGTGGAAGGGGCACCACCTTCCAAGGAGACCATCTGTCTTGTGGGTCTTCGTTTTTGGCTAAGAATCTAGGGTCAGGGGAAAGGAGGACCTCTCCGGACGGGAGGAAGTTCACAAAATTATCACCTCTAGTGAGAGCCGATAGCTCTGAGATTCTAGCACCTGAAGCCAAGCTAATCAGAAATAAAGTCTTCCTTAACAGATCCTGATAAGAGCATTGAAAGTTGTCCATCTCTGATGCTAACTTAAGGACGTCATTGAGAAACCACGTAACGGAATGTGGGCGTGATACGGGTCTCAGACGAGCGCATGCTGTGGGAATAGATGAAAAATAGGAATCTGTAAGGTCGATTTTAAAGCCGTATAGAAATACTTTCTTCAGGGCTGACTTAGCTGTGGTAATAGTGGCCGGAGCAAGGCCTTTCTCAAACAGTGACCTAAAGAAAGAAACTCCTAAATTAGTCGTCATGATTTTGGCTTCAGATGCTTTGAGGAAGGAGGCTAACTTTTTGACTGCTGAGTCATACTGTCTAAGAGTAGAATCTCTTTTATCTGATTCAAGAAACAGAGTGTTGACAGGGTCAATGTTTGCTCCTTTTGGGCTGCGAATTTTATAAAGTCCATAAAACTAGGGCATTCTGAATTCTTGAGGAAGCTGACACAGTCTTGGTTTGTACTGTCTGGGTCAGTATGGGCTTGGGAATCCGAAGACTCCATAATCCCAGTTCCTGAAGAAGAGGGAACCAATTGCTCTTCAGCCAATAGGGGCTACTAGGGCTGGATGACCTTTGAATGTCCTGAGTTTGTGCAATACTTTCAGCAGTAAATTTATTGGAGGGAACAGATAAATTTTCTCCCAATTGTTCCAATCTACTGTCATTGCGTCCGTGGCGTGCGCCTGAGGGTCCAGGTTGGGGCCACATAACAGGGAGCTTGAAGGCTCTCCGTCGCGAACAGATCCACTTGGAGACCCGGAACCTGGCGGCAAATCCATTTGAAAGACTCCCGTCCAGGGACCACTCCGTCTCCAACGGAGTAGCCCTGGACAGGGAATCCGCCACCACGTTCCGTACCCCGCTAGGTGGGTGGCTGACAGGTGCCAGCCGTGCTTGTTTGCCAGGAGAAGATAGCAACCATTACTTGGTTTACTCGACCTGATTTGGAGCCGCCCCTGTTGATGCAATGAACTACCACTGCGCTGTCCAATACCAACCTGATATGAATCCGGTTGGGGGGGCGGATTTTCTTTAGAGTTAGAAAGACCACCATAGCTTCCAGGGTGTTTATATGGAACTGCTGAAACATTGTGGACCACGTTCCTTGTACTTTTTGTTTTGGTGAATATCCCCCCCAGCCGCTTAGGGAAGCGTCTGTGTGAACAACTAGTGCCGGAGGGGGAAATTGAAGTGGAACTGACTTGGACAGGCCTCTGACTGTGGCCCAAGGCCGCAGTCTTGTTTTTAAGATTCGAGGAATAGAGGAGACCTTGTCTCTGAGCTTGACATTGGCTCGACTCCGCCACACTCTGTTTATGTCTTTTAGTTTCGCTTTTAAGAGCAGGTCCGTCACTGAGGCAAATTGAAGAGACCCAAGGACCCTTTCTTGGGATCGGCGGGATGCTGATTGATTTTTGAGAAATTTCCTGGTGAGAGATGCTATCTCTTTCCTCTTGGGAGGCGGGAGAGATAACGTGTGAGAGGACAGATCCCACTGGAGACCCAGCCACTGAAACCGGGACTCCAGAGTCAGGCGGGACTTCTCTCTGTTCAGTTGAAAACCTAACGACTCCAGGAAGTTGATGACTATGGACGTAGCCTTCTGACACTCCAGAACTGTTGGTGCCCAAATTATCCAATCGTCTAGGTACGCTGCTAGGGATATCCCTCGGGACCGGAGTTGTTGAACTACCGTGTCCGCCAGCTTGGTGAATACCCTGGGTGCAATGTTTAGACCGAAGGGCATGACCCTGAAGGAGTAGGCTTGATTCCCGAGTCTGAAACCGAGGAACTGAGAGAAGTTCCGCGCAATCGGGACGTGATAATAAGCGTCTGAAAGATCGATAGAGGTGGTGACGGCTCCACGCGGAAGTAGAGTCCGTACCTGAGCTACCGTAAGCATGCGAAATTTGTCGCATTTTATGTAGAGATTTAGACGCGACAGATCCAGGATCACTCTTTGCTGATCGGTCTTTTTGGGAACAGTGAATAACCTGCCTTGAAACTTTAGGTGCCTTACTTTCTTTATTGCTTGTTTGTTGAGCAATTCTGCCACGTAATCCTGTAGGATTGATGAGGGTGGCTGGTAAAACCTGGTTGGAGGAGGAGGGTCCTTGATCCAGCTCCATCCTAGACCTTTGGACACAATGCTGTGTGCCCAAGGGCTGAAGGTCCATTGGTCCCTGAACCAATACAGGCGACCACCTACCTGTGTTCTCTCAGTGGGAGGGAGCGGGTTTGTTCCCTCTACCACGTCCAGGTTTTCCTCTTGGGGTGGTGTTTGCTTTTCCTCTATGAGGGGCCCTGCCTCTTCCCCCCCTTGCGATCCTGTTAAGGCCGTGAAAGTATCCACGGCCCTCATAGGTGGGGTTGTATGCTGGCGAAGCAACATACGAGGGCGCAGCAAGGAATGAGCTGGTTGGACCAGCACATATTGTTGGGGTGAGCCTTTGAGGTGGAGGGCTGTGCCACTGCCGAGACCGGGGCGGCTTGAACTACCGCCTGATGGTGGGGCCTCTTATGCCTCCTGAAACGTTTGCCTCCTCTCGTCTGGGGGCCGCCAGATTCTGGGGTCTTGCGCTTGTAGGCAGAAATGCCCCAGCGAGAGCGCAGACTCTGGTTGGCCCTTGTAGCCTCAGTCATAACATTCGTAACCTCTTCTTCTGGGAAGAGGTTAGGCCCCAGATCGAGCTCTTTAACGAGCTTGTTAGGCTCGTGACGGATAGTGGCATCAGCAAAAATGAATTTTCTGCATTCCAGTCTGGCCATGATGAATTCAAAAAGGTCAGACTGAAAGCCAGCTAGCAGGGACTTAGCCAAGACTTGAAAAAATGGCTCGTCCGCGCAGGAGACGGCAGTGGGTTCCGTGAGGCAGACAGAGTTCAGGGACCGGGCTAGCTTAGTCCGGGCATCAAACTCCGTCTTTAGCAAAGATTCCGGCAGCTTGGGGAGCTGTTCACTAAACTGTGAGGAAGCACAGAAGGGGTCCAACTTCCCGACAGTGAAAGTGGACGGAGCATCCATCCAGAACTCGTCACTTCCCGGGAATACCAGGGAAGTGGGGTCCGTTTCCCTCAGCTGTGGTAATGGATTACCTTCAAAGCACGCTCGGGCCGTAGCCAGAGCGACTTTGTTCAAACAGGGAGTGGGTAAGTTGTCTCCCAGGGCAAACATGGTGAAGTTGCCCTTGAAAGGAGTCAACTTTGTGTTGTCTCTGCCTGCCACTCCGTCAGAGTGCGCAGGGAGAGCCGACTGAGCTTGGTCCCTAGGGACGATGACAGTCTCCCTAGGAACCTTATCAAAACGTACCCATGCTTCCTCTGTTAATCTTACGAAGCCTGGGTAAGGGGGCAAGAGATCGGCGGGGAAGAATTCTAATTCCTCCAACCGTCTCGTGCCAAGACCTTCAACTGTAAGTTTGCCATCATGTTGGATGGCCCGGAGGGCGAAACGCCAAGGGTTACCGACATCGAAAGGCGGGAGGTCCGCTGTGTCGGGGATGACATACTGGGGTTCGGCTGGGGGTGGGCGAGCCATTCCCGCCAGTATATTGTCATGACTGGCCAACTTTTCGGAGATCTTGGAGAATTTTGTGTCAATATCCTCCGTGAACCTTTTAAATAGCTGGTTCGCGAAGGCCTCCGCGTCAAAGGCAGGCTGGCGAGGAGGGCTTGGTTTTGCTGCCCTCTTACTCGCGCCTTTGCCGGAGGAACCAGACTTGCTCCCGGAGGCTACAGGTGTTGAGACCTTAGCCTTCGACGGGGAAAGCGATGCTTTCTTGGAGGACGAGGACTTATAGCCCTTTGCCTTCCATGAAGTCTTCAACTTCAACTTGGGGATAGCTGATGGAGCTCTATCACCCAAGGAGGAAGACTTCACAAAACCTGTAAAGGAAGAAATGGAAGAAGCTGGGGAGTCAAAAAGGGGGCCCGCCCCAACAACCTCACCTACCTCGCTACTTACCACCTGGTCCTGTTCGGTATTCATAGGTTCCAGGTCTAAGTCTAAAGCGGCGACGTCCTCCGAAACCTCGGCGTAGAGGATATCCACTTGGGGTGGCTGGGTCGCATCCCGGATCTGCTGGATGATGGGGGTGGCAAGATCTTCTGGCACTGCGGCCGCCACCCGTGCGCCGGGGTAGAGCAGGTCCCTCAACTTCGCGTCGAGGACATAGGGCTTCCCCGACGGAACATTCCTACCAAACCCAGCCACCCAGGCCCGGAGGGATTCCAAGGCAGACTTCTTGGAGGACTTCGTCCGCCTGTAAGAAAACCAGCAATTAGCCAAGAACGAAAAAACAGTCCGGGAACCACGTAAACAATATTCAATATGAGGAGCGTAAACGGAGGAAGACTGTCACTTACCGACTCATCCTGGATGGTTGCGCACAAGCGAAGCAAACCTCACAACCATCAGGGTGCCAGACTACCAGATCGTCGAGCCGGACCGCACAACCAGCGTGGGTCCGGCACACTACGTGACCGTAAGGTTGTTGTAGTGAAGCGGTACACCCCGGCTCCTCACAGCGAACAGTCTGTAAGTGGAAAAAGTACATGAACCTACCACTCTAAGCAATCTAAAGCCGGCAAGGCCGGGAATTTCAACTACAACCGGAATACTCCGGTGGAGAAGAAATCCCTTATCATAAACTAGGCCAATAAGCTCTAAAATACACAGAGTGGAAGGTAAAAGCTTCCAGACCCCGGAATACTCCGGGGAATGAAAGGAATGAGACAACAAGAACTCACCACAAGGGTTGCCAGTAAAAATAACGGCGGAACCCCCGGGTGTAGAACCGGACTCACGTATATATATAAATGAGGAGAGTACTCCGTTAGATAAACACACTTATCTAAATATGTATATTCATAAACAATAACATTAAACAAGTGATGGTACAAAGGGCAAATGCTCTGGAGACCGGAGGATCCGCTCCCTTATATAATTATATGAATCCCTTCCTCACTTACTTCCCGCCAGAGAAACAAGGTGGGCAAGATGCTCAATATACATAACATAAGCCGGAGAAAGTATAATAACCCAGCCAAGTAACCCGACGGGGAGAAAAGAAGTGTGGGATAGTGTTCGAACACGTTCGAGCTACGAGTAAATGAACCACCACCACCAACACAGCGATGCTAGGGACTGTATGGGAGGGAGCGAATCCCTCTACCAAATGGAGGAGTCCCTGAACTCGGAGAAAACGCCATCTAGCGTCACCCGCACGAGTAGAGCAAGGCTGGAGGGGTGGGGGGGGGGTGGAGTAGGGGAGAGTGGTAGGCTACGAAGAAAGAGAACAGGAGACAGGGGGAAATATATCACCCGCTCAACTGCACACATACACCACTCCAAGAATAATGAAACTTAGGAGGGTGGCCTACTACTAAGGGAGGGAAGCGACCAAGCCTCGATGCCCGACTCCTGCCTAGGCGAAGCCTAATAGGGACCTAACCTAGTATAGGAAAAAGGAAGGAGTGCGGAGGGGAGGAGGAAACAAACAGGGAGAGAAATTTTGTGCCGAGAACCAACCGGGATCGAGAAGAGGGGGCAAGAAGGCGACTAGCCTAGAGGAGACACATCCAAAGAACTCTATTCCCCCAAAGGAAGGAAGAGAACTAAGGGGCTCACTCTGCCCACCATAAAACGACCCCGGAGGAAACAGCAACCAAAACTCCCTCAACCTGATGGATCTCCACGCCGAGGGCAAAGGGATGGAAGCAAGACAAGCCTACTCCACTAAATAACCATCACACATAAACATGGAAACAAAAGTGTGCTCAATAGGGTGCGTAGCCTACCTCGGGGAAGCGGTTAGATCTGAGGCTGCCGCCACCACGAGGAGGTAAACAATGAATAAAATAAAATAAAAAGAGAGCACCATCGCCAAGAATAAAATAATTAGCCTAATACAGACTAAAAATAATAAGGAACCCAACCTGGGGTACCTGGACGGGCATCACCCTCACAAAGGCCGACAGGCCAATAATATGTAAATTTCGGGGAAAAAAAAAAAGGGGGGCCACCACCGAGGAACCCGCCAGGAGGAGAACCATGGGGCAAAAAATAACATCTATAACAACAAGGAGACAACCCCAACAGAAAAGAACTGATGGGGTTGCCTCGCATGATCGACATGGCTGGCGGAGGACGCCGTGGCGTCATAATAAGATCTCAATATTTATGAAAAGACGAGACCATAACAGCCAAAATATAGAACAAAACCCCACAATAAGATGGTACTTAACTTGGAGATGGTAAAGCTGCTCGATGACATGGCGAAAGATGAAAATAAATCCAAAAAAGGCACGAGCACAGAAAAGGAAAAGGTAGCTATCACGTGCTAGAAAATGGAATGAGGTAGGTGGCGCTGGTGTCGCCGAGCTGGCGGGTGTTGGGTGTGGGGGCTGTAACGGCTCACCGCTCTGTTCTGGGGGTTTTGATAGGGAGAGATCTTTCGAGTAAGACTCCGTGGTAGTGATCTTTCACTCACCCTTCGTTATACCGACGTCTTCCCTAGAGAAGACGCTCGATCTGGGGGTAGTAACCCCAGCTTTCCTGAAAGCTCTTTTTTCTCTGGTATATCTAGCATATTATACCTAGAAATTCGTGCTATAATGGAATTTCACCGGCTGACACGGGACTGGACTCAGAAAAAGGGATTTTGACAAAGGAAAAATCTATTTCTGAGGGAGGACCTGTGTCAGCCGGTGAAATCATCCTTAGAGCACACATTTCTAGGTATAAATATTGCTAAATATACCAGAGAAAAAAGCCAACAGGAATGCTGAGGTTACTACCCTCAGAGCGATCACCTATTATGTAACAGGTGTCGGTATAGAGCAGGGTGAGTGAATTTGTCCACTACCACAGGACCTAACTCTGTAGAACGTCCCAATGTCAAAACCCCGATGCATTTTCAAGAGCCGTTCCAGCGGCAACTCACCCGGACCTGTACCTGATGACCTGAGCGCCATCTACCCTCATTCCAGGTTAGCACCTACCTAACCAGCTTGGTATGCCTACTAGGGGGGAAATTGATTAACCTGGGAGGGTCACCGGGTGACACAGGTCCTCCCTCAGAAATAGATTCTTCCTTTGTCAAAATCGCTTTTCTGAGCTCCGGACCTGTGTCAGCTGGTGAAATTGTATCAGAGAATCATACCAAGCAAGGTGAAGGATTATAAGTGACAAATAAAAGGTAGAGATAAATAAAGGCACCAATCATACTTAAGCCTAATTTAATTATCTCAGCAGTAGAGAAATATAAGTTAAACATTAATCTTAAGACTAAGAATCATTGTGGACAAAACAAGGTTCTGAACAGATGGTATTAAAACTTAAAGTAACCATGAAACATAGACAATTAACGGTACTCAAACTTAAGACTAACATAAAGAAAATTTACAATTCCACTTAAACCTAACACTGCAAAACAGGTACAATTATATATACATAAACTAGGGCCAGGATGTGAAGCATGCGTGGCCCAGGAGAAGATGGCAGGGAAAGCAAATGAGGCAGGCAGGCGGGAGGGAATGGGAGAAAGACTAACTAGGAGGGAGGATAATACTCCTGCAGCCACTGTAGGGAAACTTCAGAGCTTCCAGTGATTTAAGATAGTGGCGCTTGAACACTGATGGAGATTTCCAACCCGTATACTTTTTCAGATCATCAAAATTCATATTGTGGAAATAGTTTGTGGAGGTTGCCACTGCCCGGATATCATGTACCTTCGATACTGAACCTGGGTTAGCTTGTTTAATGAAATATAAAATCTGTTGTCTGATAGCTTTTAAGGAAAGTGTCCCACCTTTTTCCCTGATAAAAAGAGGACCAGACAAAACCTGAGAAGTTCGCCTTAAGTAAGCCCTCAGTGTAGTGACTGGGCACAAGGATGGATCCTGTGGAAGAGGAACAACCTTCCAAGGAGACCACCATCCTGAGGGTCTTCATTCTTTGCTAGGAAACTTTGGTCTGGGGAAAGAAGAACTTCTCCTGACGGGAGGAAATCTACATGATTAACACCTCTAGAGAGAGCGGACAGTTCCGATATCCTAGCACCTGAACCTAGGCTAATTAGGAACAACGTCTTCCTTAACAGACTCAAATATGAACAGTTATCATTATCAGTTTCTGATGCTAGTTTCAAAACATCGTTAAGAAACCAAGAAACCGTGTGAGGATGGGTTGCTGGTCTCAGACGAGCACATGCCTTTGGGATTGATGAAAAGTATGAGTCTGTTAGGTCAATGTTAAAGCCATGCAAAAACACTTTCTTCAAGGCTGACTTAGCTGTGGTAATTGTAGCTGCAGCTAGACCTTTTTCAAACAATGACCTAAAGAGAGAGATTGCCAAATTCGTGGTCATAACCTGAGCTTCAGAATGTTTAAGGAAAGATGCCAGTTTTTTAACTGCTGAATCGTACTGCCTGAGAGTAGATTCTCTTTTATCTGATTCCAAGAACAGAGTGTTAACTGGGTCTATATCCGCTCCTCTCTGAGCGGCGAATTTCATAAAGTCCACAAAGCCAGGGCATTCAGAATTCTTGAGGAAGCTGACACAGTCCGCGTTTGTACTACTTGTGTCAGTTTGGGTCTGGGTAACAGATGACACTTGAATTTCAGCTCTAGCAGAAGAGGGTACCAGTTGCTCTTCAGCCAATTGGGAGCTACCAGAGCCACCTGCCCCTTGAAAGACCTGAGTTTGTGCAGCACTTTCAGCAGCAGGTTTACCGTAGGGAACAGGTAAATCCTCTGCCACTTGTTCCAGTCTAATGTCATTGCATCTGTGGCATGAGCTTGAGGGTCCAGGTTGGGGCCACATAACAAGGGAGTTTGTGGTTGCTCTCCGTGGCAAACAAGTCTACCTGCAGACCTGGAACTGAAGGCAAATCCAATTGAACGAGGCTCTGTCCAGAGACCACTCCGACTCCAGCAGAGTTGACCTGGACAGAGTGTCCGCAATGACATTCCGGACCCCTGCAAGATGAGTGGCTGATATGTGCCATTTGTGCTTTTCCGCCAGAGAGAAGATGGCTATCAACACTTGATTGATACGACTCGACTTGGAGCCTCCCCTGTTTATACAGTGTACCACCACTGCACTGTCCAAAACCAGTCTGATATGGATCTGTTTGGGAGGGCGAAGCCTTTTCAGAGTCAGAAACACTGCCATTGCTTCCAGGATGTTGATATGGAACTGGCGGAACATTGTGGACCATGTTCCTTGTACTTTTTCGTATTGAGAATATCCTCCCCAGCCGCTTAATGAAGCGTCTGTGTGGATTACTAGTGATGGAGGAGGAAATTGAAGGGGCACCGATTTTGACAGACCCTTGACTGTTGACCACGGCCGGAGTCTTTTTCTCAAAACTGGAGGGACTAGAGACACCTTGTCCCTGAGTTTGATATTGGCTCGTCTCCGCCACACTCTGTTTATGTCTTTCAGTTTTGCCTTCAGCAGCAGATCTGTGACAGATGCGAACTGAAGAGAACCCAGGATCCTCTCCTGAGTCCTGCGAGAAGCTTTCCTGCACTTGAGGAACTGCCTGGTGGCCTTGGCTATCTCACTCCTTTTGGCTGGCGGAAGAGACAGTCTGTGTGAGTCTAGGTCCCACTGGATACCTAGCCACGAAACCGAGCCTCCGGAGTTAGGCGGGATTTCTCCGTTTATCTGAAAGCCTAGGGACTCCAGAAACTCGATCACTATGGCTGTAGCTCTCCGGCATTCCCGGCGGTGGATGCCCAGACTATCCAGTCGTCTAGGTATGCGGCTAGCATGATCCCCCGGGACCGTAACTGCTGTACTACTGTCTCTGCCAGCTTGGTGAATATTCGGGGCGCTATGTTGAGCCTGAATGGCATGACTCTGAATGCATAAGCTTGCCTTCCTAGTCTGAATCCTAGGTAAGGAGAGAAGTTTCCCGCAATCGGGACGTGATAGTATCGTCTGAAAGATCTATAGACGCGTGGTGACGGCTCCACAAGGAAGTAGAGTCCGTACCTGAGAGATTGTAAGCATGCGAAATTTGTCGCATTGTATGTAAAGGTTGAGACGAGACAGATCCAAGATTACTCTTTGTTGAGCGGAGCCTTTTTGGGGACGCTGAACAGTCTGCCTTGGAATTTCAGGTGCCCCACTTTCTTTATGGCCCGTTTTGGAGTAGTTCCTTCGCGAAGTCCCGCAGGGCTTGTGAAGGGGGTTGATGGAACCTGACCCGAGGTGGTGGGTCCTTGACCCAACTCCATCCCAGTCCCTTGGAGACTATACTGTGGGCCCACAGGCTGAAGGTCCACTGATTCCGAAACAGGTAAAGCCTCCCGCCTACCTGAATCTTCTCATTGGGAAGGGGAAGGTTTACTTCCTCTGCCCCGGCCGCCTCTTCCCCGGGAGAGGGACCGCAATGCAGCCTTGCCTCTGAAGGCAGCTCTTGCTCTGCTTCCCCTTGCGTTTTTATTGAAGCCACGAAAGGAACCATGGCTTTCATAGGCTGGGTTGTACGCCGGAGACGTCACAAAGGTGGGGGAGGCAAGGGAATGCTGTGCCGGCTGCACCAGCACAAACTGTTGGGGTTGGGCCTTTGAGGTGGAAGGCTGACCGACCGGAGAGACCGGTACAGCCTGAACTACAGTTGGGGTTTGTGGCCTCCTAAACTTCTTACATCTTTTCCCCGATCTGCTATGGGAACCGGAGGACTCGGAGATTTTGCGTTTGGCGGGAATACCCCACCGGGAGCGGAGGCTCTGGTTAGCCCTGGTTGCTTCCGCCAGGACATTATTCACCTCGTCCTCGGGGAATAAATTAGCCCCCCAAATCGAGCTTTTCATCAGTTTATTTAGGCTCGTGCCTAATAGTGGCGTCCGCAAAAATATGTTTGCGACAGTTCATCCTTGCCACTGTAAAATCAAACAGGTCTGCTTGGAATCCCACCAGCAGAGATTTAGTTAAGACCTGGAAAAAGGGTTCATCTGAATACAACACAGCTGTCGCCTCTGCCATGCACAAGGAGTTCATTGCACGGCTCAGCTGACACCTAGCGTCGAACTCCGGTTTCAGGAGAGCCTCCGGAATTTTGGGAAGCTGCTCACTGAAGAGAATGGACGCACAGTCTGGGTCCAGCCTGCCCGCCATAAAGGTGGACGGGACATTGTTCTAGAATTCGGAGTCACTGGGGAGGACCAAAGAGGTGGGATCGGTCTCCTGGAGCTGCGGCATCGACTTACCCTCCATGCATGCCTGAACAGTTGCCTGAGCCACTTTCGACATGCAAGGAGTTGCGATCCTATCCCCCAAAGAAAACATAGTAAAATTTCCTTTGAAGGGGGTCAACTTTGTGTTCTCTGCTTCCCACTCCATGGGTGCGAAGCAGAGCCTGATTGAGCCTGATCCCTAGGAAAGATGACTGTCTCCTTAGGGACCTTATCTGTTCTCACCCACGCTTCCTCTGTCAATCTAGCGAAGCCTGGGTAGGGAGGAAGCAGACCTGGAGGAAAGAACTCCAGCTCCTGAAGTCTGCGCGTCCCTAGGCCTTCAATGGTTAAGGTATCCTCATGCTGGGGAGCATGAAGAGCCAAGTGCCAAGGGTTCCCCTTATCGAAAGGAGGAAGGGTGGAGGCGTCCGGAATGGTGTAGGATGGAGCTGACCCACCGGAGCGCATGAGCACAGAGATCTTGGTCTCCTGGCTCTGCAGCTTTTCCAATACTGTCTTCCACCTGTCGTCCATCTGCTTGTTGATTGTATCAGGCAGCATGCTTGCCAATTCTTGGAAATTGGAAGCAGGTTGACGAGGGGGGCTGGCTTTGGCTGCCCTTGATCTCGACCCCTTTACAGAGGGAGTGTCACTAGCTACGGAAGCCGCTGGGCTAGAAACCTGTGACTTCCCCGGGGGAAAGGGAGTTGCCTTGCGGGAGGAAGAGGACTTATATCCCTTACCTTTTAGTGACTTTTTTACCTTGGGGATGGTCGATGTCGACCTATCCCCAAGGTAGGAGGACTTCTGGAAACCTTGAAAAGAAGATACAGAGGATGAAGGGGAATTGAAAAGGGAGTCCGCTCCCCCTGCCTCACTTACCTCCCTACCTACCTCCTGGTCCGGTTCCACATTCATGGGCTCCAGGTCCAAGTTAATGGCCACTACTTCTTCTGACACTTCCGCTGCTATGTTGACATCCTGGGAGGGCTGCGTCGCTTCCCGGATATGTTCGATCAAAGGGGCTGCCACTTCTGCTGGGACAGCCACAGCAAACAGGCGCGGGGAAGAGGAGGTTACAAATGGCCTCCGATAGAACATATGGCCTCCCGGCGGGGACGTTCCTCCCAAAGCCAGCCACCCAACCCCTAAGGGTGGCCAAGGAAGCGTTAAGAAGCTTGTTTGGCCTGAAAATAATAAGGACTGACTAATTGCACATCAAGGACTTAAGATATATATAAGGGATATAACAAGAACCATATAAACTATCAAATAAGTCAAGGAACCAGGTAAACTAAAGGCCATAACTTTAGGCTTACCGACTCGTCCTGGAACTGCTCAAACAAAGCGTAGCACACTTCACATCCATCCGGGTGCCAAACGATCAAGTCTCCCACCCTGACTGCGCCGCAGGGCTGGTGCAGCACTGCGGTGCACCCGGACTCCTGGCAGCGTACCATCTGTATGGATAAACTGTATATGAGTATGCTTATCTGAAGGCAAGCTGGAGTAAATCCGGCGGAGATAGGGGCCTTATGCTAGAGCAGATAACAGGACATGCAATTAGCAGATTATTAGTCCTACCGGAGTAGTCCGGTGAAGCAAAACCAATATATTATACATGGCAAATAAGTTAAGGAACGCCGGAGTTAAACCGACGGGAATAATATATACCTTAACCTAAAATCATGCAACATGACAGAGTAAGTTAAGTGACACCGGATATGATCCGACATGAATGATATATACCTTAACCTAAGGTCATGCACACTTAGAATTAAATATAAATTGCCATGAGTGCTGGAGACCGTCAGAAAAATCGCTGGTTAAATACATGGAATAGCAGTTTTTTAAAAGCTGGACATGTCATTCCAGTACTGAGACCCCGGAAACCCCGCTACCCCCGCCATTGGTTACGATGTAGGGGCGGAGTGGTTCACTATTAGAGCAGTTCTCGTACGTCCATAGGAGAACAAAAGTGAGTAAAGCCAACCTACTAAAACCAAAGACCACCGGAGTGGAAAAGGCTAGCGGTAACGGGGGACCAAGATCACAGGAACGAGTCAGCTAGGGTTGTGTAGGCCCTGAAAGTGTCCGGAGTTCCGCGAACCAATGAGGAAGCGAACAAGCGAAACACTAGCGAGGTGTGTGACGTTAAAACGGATACCAGGAGGGTGGGTAACCTCCGATTGGAGACCCGTCTAGGTCTCCCCCCCCAGAGAGTGACGGCCCCGAGAGGACGACGCTCCACACACGGGGAGGGATAACACATCACCTGCTATACAGGGGAAAGGTGGGGGTGTGGCTGTGTCACGATACCAAGGTCGACTGAGTGGGGGAAACCCCCAGACACTGACCGCAACCCCCTTACCGGGTGTTGAAATGTACCGAGCCTCCCCCCGCAGGGGGAAAGACACTAGCCAGAAGTTCTGAAAAGAGGTTAGGCTAAGCACATTGGATTACTGCAACCCAACTCACCTCTTTTCCCTGAAGACGAAGCCTATAAAGGAAAAAAAGGGAGAGAGTGGAGGAAGGGGAGGTAGGGGGAACTGTGAAGGGGAGAAAATTTCCGTTCAGAAGGCCAACCAAGACCCGACATGTAGGGCATAAGGCTATGCATTGCGAATCACTTTTCTCCCTTCATTAGAAGGGGAGGAGGATCAACAGAGAACCCAAGCATACCCAAAACATACGGAAAAGCGGATGGAACAACGAACGTGGCGCTCCCTTCACCGGCCCACACCTCCTTCCACAACTCAAGCGACACAGTCGGGAGAGAAGGGAGCAGAGTCAGTGAGCAAAGCTAACCTACGTAGCCTAACCCACCGATTAAGACGAGAGGGTTAGGCTAGTACCACAAAACACAAATATATACTGCTAAAATTTAACCAACAACAATACATCAATACAAAAACAACTCAAAAATATAAAATAATAAACGCTTGTGCTAGGGATATGTTCTACCTGAAGCGACGAACAAAGTGGACAACCAAAATGGCCGTTCCTGACGCCAAGCTAAGGTAATATTAATCCATAAATATCCATGTCATCCATTGTACCACAATTCAGAAAAACAGACTGTAAGATAGCACCAGCTTAGGGAACAAAATCTACTCAAGCAAGAGCCAAAAAATTCTTTATGAAGGGGTTAAAAGCATAAAACCGTGGGAGGACGCTCCCTAAAGAATTGATACTAACACCAGTATTAATACCAGCACACTGGCCTGCTCAATGTAGATAAAATTCCCCAAAATGAACTTCCTGAAGGGGTAACGTCAATTGTAAGACAAAACATTAATGTAAATGACCCAGCTGAAACCTCTACTGAACTGGTCTATAGAGGTCATCATGGTCATCATGGCGAGGGCGGGCAAACGAGAGGCATCCGATATTTGACCCAATAATTATTAAATTAAGGGCCAAATACAGCCTCGATACAACTAAACCCCCAAGAAGATGGTACTTAACTTAGTGGCGGTGATTTCAGCGACAGAAGACATGGTATTCCAAATTAAGCGAAAAGAACACAGAGCACAAGCAAAAGCGTGATCACAGAAATGCGTGCTAAGATGGAATGAGGGTAGATGGCGCTCAGGTCGTCAGGTACAGGTCCGGGTGAGTTGCCGCTGGAACGGCTCTTCTCGTACCGGGGGTTTTGACATTGGGACGTTCTACAGAGTTAGGTCCTGTGGTAGTGGACAAATTCACTCACCCTGCTCTATACCGACACCTGTTACATAATAGGTGATCGCTCTGAGGGTAGTAACCTCAGCATTCCTGTTGGCTTTTTTCTCTGGTATATTTAGCAATATTTATACCTAGAAATGTGTGCTCTAAGGGACATTTCACCGGCTGGCACAGGTCCGGAGCTCAGAAATAACCTTTTCCCTTGTAGAGTAAGTAGAGATTCATTTACACTAACTAGAAGCAAGAAAATTGCTCTGGATTAAATACAGCGAAATAAACTTACCTCGTAATCACCTTCAGCTGATTTCCAAACCAAAACAATGATCGCTATGTTTGTATTTTATAATACAATGGTAATACAATATTATTGGATACAGTGAAGTAAAACAACTTTGTAAAAGATCCATGAAAAAGATGCATGTTTGCTATGTTTGTATTTTATAATATGATACTAATATGTGAATATTACATATGCTAATTTTATATCTCGTGTATGATGCAACCCTCTTAAAATTAGCCTTAAAATTAGGTCTTCAGAAGTCGCATGATACGCAAGTATATACTGTAATTTTAAATTGATTGAATTTTACCTGTACCCTCTACAAACAGTGTGTACATGTTTTCTTTATTTCATTGAATTGTACCTTTGTTATGACTGTGACTTTTGAAATTTACCTAGTGACGCAAAGGAAATGTTGTTAGTGAAAAAGAAAATGGCATCCATGAATTAGGGGTAACATCAGTATATGTACATTCCCACTGTAAATGCGCTAGTGTGGCAAATACAGTACCCATTACGATACTGTACTCTGTTTTTACAGCAACCATTTATTTTTAAGGGTCATGTATTAAGCTAACTTTTAAATGAAATTATAGTAACTTTAATTTCATTTCAAAAGTTAGCTTAATACCTTTGAAGCATGATTAAGGTGATATTTAATGTTTAAACTGTAGAAATAAGCATTTATTAGCATTTTTAGTGACCTTTATATATATATATATATATATATATATATATATATATATATATATATATATATATATATATATATAGCTGATATGGCTGCTATATAAACAGGACCAAGGGCAGAGGAAGGCGTATAATATATTTATTTGTGCTTATTTCAAGACATCTGTCTCATTATAAAGCTGGAATAAGTAAAATATAAATATAAAATCATATACTTAAAATTACAATCAAAATATAAAGAAAAGTTATACAAAAGAAAGACAAAATTAAGAAGACCGTTACAGTATAAAAGTATGACATAAAAGAATTCCAGGCGGGTAAACTCCACGTCAGGTACAGAGTTGTTGAGGTAGTTTGGTTGTTCAGTCTTGGTACTAGTAGTTTAATAAAAAGAGATTCAAAGATACAACTGGGGACTTTGGAAAGTATTTTAAAATTTCTATAATCAATTTCGTTTTACATCTTTTTGGCGTGTTCTCGAATATTTGAGAACTCTGGATTAGATAGTTTGACTCCAGTTCTATAACTGACCCCTATGACAATCAATTCGCACTTTCAGTAGGTGGCGTGGTATTTCACTACATCGGGGGCAAGCAAATAAATAGACGATGCTTGATGTCATAAGAGGGCTAATTTTGTCTTTGTACTGGAATAATGATTTGATATTCTTGACCGGAATCAATTTACAGTTAATGGCAGGTGCATACTGTTGAATTAGGTTATTCAAAGTGTTGTAAAAAGACTTATATCATAGGGAGACTGGCATGTCATCTTAAAACTGTAGGTATTTGTAATTTAGGTATATATTTATCATTCAAAACTTATTTAAATAGGTATAAAAAGTCTGAAGGGTTTGTCTAAAAAGTATTTGTATAAAAAAGTTATTTCATTATTAAAACCAAACCAGCTGGAAGTTACATTAAAAGCTCTCTTGGAAGACGGTAACCAAGGAATTTAATTTAAAGTTAAAACAGCAATGGCTATAAAAATTCAAACCTATCTTTTACTTATTCCAGCTTTGATAATGAGACAGATGTCTTGAAACGTAAGCACAAATAAAGGTATGCCGTTATTATGGACGCCTTCTCTGCCCTGGTCCTAACATACAGTATATATACAGTATGTGTGTGAGTGTGTATATATACAGCAATACCTCGAACTTACACGAGGTTAGGTTCCAGAACCCCTTGCACAAGGTGAGGATTCACGTAAGTTTGGTACTGTCACTAAAAATGCTAATAAATGCTTATTTTCTTGAATTTAAACACTTAAGTTTGACCCTACTCATGCTCCCAAAGTATTAGGCTAACTTTAAATGGAATTAATGTTACTGAAATTTCATTTAAAAGTTAGCTTAAGACATTACCTTTAAAAAATAAATAAATGGTTGACTTGAAAATAGAGTTCATTATCATAATGGGTACCATATTTGCCACACTAGCTCATTTACACTAGGTACATATGTATACTAATGTTACCCTAACATTAGTATATGTATGTACATTTTCTTTTTCGCTCACACAGGAAAATACATTTTCTGTGTGTTACTAGGTAAACTTCATAAATTTGCGCAACTTGAAGTGTGTAAGCTCTAGTTATTTTGCACACAGCCTCTATGTAGCTCAGAAAGGTTTATAACTCAAAATAACCTCTACCCTGTGACAGGCATACAAACACAAACAAAACAAATAAAATTTTTGTTTTTACGTCACCTTTTCCTTCAGTTTTCTTGGTTTATTCTCATTTTTCACCTGACACTCCATCTTTTTTCCCAGCACTGCCAGACGTATGATTAATGTATACAATAAAACCTGATTCCCAAAATGTAAATTTTTGACCAGAATTTACATGAAATTTCATTATAATTTAAGAGAATTAATAGTATAATAATTGTTTATTACCTCAAGAAAATCGTCATTGAAAACCTATATCGGTTTAAATGGGGTTTACAAATCTCACCAAGGAAAAAAGTAACAGGCCAAATGCTTCCTAGCGACGAAATGACCACCTTTTTTTCAGTGTTCATTTGAAGCCAAACGTATCTTAATCATATTTTGCCAATAAAATACAACTTAAGTACCCTGTGGTATTACCATCATCATATTATCTAACTGCTTAATCCACAAAGAAAAATTTTTGTAGTTATGGGCACAACTTTGGAGATCAAGAAATAATTCGTCAACAGCACGAAACAAATCCAACACCATCCAAGCATGCATTAAATTAATATTAGCAGACTAAATGCTTCTATGATTAAACTACCCTTATTAAAAAAATTACTGATGACAAAAATACCACTTTTTTTTCAGTGTTCATCTTAAGCCAAACGTATCTTTAATTATAATGTACCAATAAAATACAAATTCTTAAGTACTGTACCTTGAGGTATTACCATCATCATATCTACAGTAAGTACTTGACCCACTAAAAAATCACCATATATCGACAATTTCTCTATTAGACAATTCAGACTTTGGCCTACACTTTCCCTAAGAAATGTCAAAGGAAACTGAAACGCGTTCGTTACCACGTACAGGAAACCAAAAACAGTTGCAGCTCTTTTTACGGTGTCTAAAATTACAATTGTGATAATAATTTAATATTTATATTAGCTGCTAGCTAAGACTGACGTCACCATGTACGATATTTTCTTTTTCTTTTATTTGTTCAAATGAGTTTCCTCATTTATTTGTTTCTTCTTTGTTTTTACCTTCGGAATTTGCTATAGCGACTGCTTTGTGATGTTACAGTGACATTTCCTTATCAAGATGGTTTAAATCTGAAATTAATTACATGTAGTTAGGCAGTACCACCACCACACACACCAACTTCATACTACCTCTACCAAACATTCTCTCTCTCTCTCTCTCTCTCTCTCTCTCTTCGTTGGAAGGGTGGGTAGAGCTCTCGGCTAGCATGCTGTTGGCCCAGCGTTCGACTCTCCGACTGGCCAATGAAGAATTAGAGGAATTTATTTCTGGTGATAGAAATTCATTTCTCGTCATAATGTGGTTCAGATTCCACAATAAGCCGTAGGTCCTGTTGCTAGGTAACCAGTTGGTTCTTAGCCACATAAAATAAATCTAATCCTTTGGGCCAGCCCTAGGAGAGCTGTTAATCAGCTCAGTGTCTGGTTAAACTAAGATATACTTACCTTATTTCTCTCTCAAGGCATCACTCAAACAATCTGGAGCAGAATTTATCTATGAGGTTTTTAACTATTGCAAGTAAATTCATGCTTGCAATCTCTCTCTCTCTCTCTCTCTCTCTCTCTCTCTCTCTCTCTCTCTCTCTCTCTCTCTCTCTCTCTCTCTCTCTCTCTCTCTCATTTATAAGTTCTCTTTATGAATGGGGTTAAACACCAAGTCATACTAGAAAAAACCAGAGAATGATTGCCACTGCAAGTCATTCTCTCTCTCTCTCTCTCTCTCTCTCTCTCTCTCTCTCTCTCTCTCTCTCTCTCTCTCTCTCTCTCTCTCTCTCTCTCTCTCTCTCATTTATAAGTTCTCTTTATGAATGGGATTAAACACCAAGTCATACTAGAAAAAACCAGAGAATGTTTGCCACTGCAAGTCATTCTCTCTCTCTCTCTCTCTCTCTCTCTCTCTCTCTCTCTCTCTCTCTCTCTCTCTCTCCATTTTAATTAGATAAGTGCCAGGATGTATGTATACATATATATATCATGTTTATTTAAGGTAATGAATTCAAGACAGAATTATTAATCAAATGAAAGAAAAGTATTTTCAATAATGGTACACATACTTTACACGATAAAACAATTCAAAGGGGATGAAGGAAAATTTTTCCAAGTTCTCCAAAGTTTTTCCAGGCAGTGCTGGGTTGGTCAGCTATTGGTGTCAATAATTGGGTATTGGCACTGATACATACCTAACAGAGATGCTGATCTCCAGTTATTGGTGCCGTTAAACTCCAAAAATTGCCGATTTTCAGTTATGGGCGATTTTTGTTTATAGTCACACCGTCGGAACGGAACCCCCACCGATAACTGGGGACTGCCTGTATATAAAGCGTGCACCGAAAGTCTTTTCACCCATAGGCGATTTAGGCAAGCGCATATACACGCGCACCTTTGTCGTTCTGTAAGGGAATGCAAAAAATTCGTTACGACATAAAAGTGGTGTGTGAGCTTACCTTAGGTTATCTAGTATTTGGTTACACCAAATTTGCTCTCCTTAGCTGTCTTAAGCTGTTGGGGAACACTTTCTATGAGGTGCTGACAAATCACGGTTTTGAGATTGTTCCAAGCAGCAACAATGGCAGCCTTGAGTTTGTCTGTCGTGGAGCAGTAAACTTTCTGCAAACGTTTAATGATGGACCACAGATTTTCAGTGGGACTAAAATCAGGGGAATTAGAGGGCCAGTCACTTAAAAGCTCCACACCAAAATCCTGCAACCAGTTCGTAATCAGTGGCGTCGTGTGGCAGCGTGTGCTGTCTTGCTGAAGGATCGAAGCACCTGTCTTCTCAAAACTCTCCTCTAAATACTTGTTAAACACAACGTAATAAATGTGCTGGTTCAATCATTCATTATTTTCAAAAATACACAATTCCCCAACTCCCTCATAAACCATAGAACCCCATACCATCAAACTTTTGGGGAACTTTTCGCAAGGATGGATAAGTTTGTCACTGTACTTGTTGAGGCGGGGACTTCGCCAAACTTTTGTCAAGATGCTTCCCGAACAATGAAATGTGGATTCGTCAGTGAACAACATTGGTTTCCAGTCATTTACGACCCATTTACCAACCTTATTAAAAAATAACTTTTGTTTCTAACATGGGCATCAGTTAGCTTGCTCTTGTTAGGAGCCACAACATTCTTGGATCCTAACTTGTCCGACAAGTACGTCTGTAAAGTATGTACTTCACACTTTCCTAAAATTTAAGGATTTTCTTCCCTGAATTGGTGAGCGCTGTATGTGGGATGAAGCTCTGCTTCCCTTTTCAGAAGCGAAATATATTGTTCAGATAACAATGGGGGCCTCCCAGAACCCCATACCATCAAACTTTTGGGGAACTTTTCTGAATAAGTTTGTCACTGTACTTGTTGAGGCGGGGACTTCCAAACTTTTGTCAAGATGCTTCCCTACAATGAAATGTGGATTTGTCAGTGAACAACATTGGTTTCCAGTCATTTACTGACCCATTTACCAACCTTATTAAAAATAACTTTTGTTTCTAACATGGGCATCAGTTAGCTTGCTCTTGTTAGGACCAATGTTCTGGATCTGTTCTCCGACAAATGCGTCTGTAAAGTATGTACTTCACACTTTCCTAAAATTTAAGCTTCCTGACATCCGTCTGTGGGATGAAGCTCTGCTTCCCTTTTCAACAAATTTCAGATAACAATGTATTCAAACCTTGTACCTCACGACAATGTTCTGGAATTCAGCAATTCAAACCTTGAATGACCCTTACACGATCATCCCTAGAAGTGTAACTACCCACCATTACGCATAAAGGCACGGGATGGAAACATGAGGGCAACACCGGGAGAAAAACAAGTCCTGACAGGAGCACAAGCAGCAAAACACCATGGCTAATGAGCTACTAATCCATTATTATTTGAATTTATTTCATCAGTCATGGACACAGTGGAAACAGCGAAAGGTGCCAATTAGTAATTTTTTGTCTTGGGAATTTTCCGTGACTGATATGGAAGACTCCTTAAAACGGCAAAAGTTTTTCTGCAACCCCTAGGGGTGAAAAGACTTTTGACACAGACCATATATATAATATATATATATATATATGTATACATATGTTTAAAAAATCACAGTAGATGCACGTGACTTCAGTGTATAAGCGAATCCCACAGGAAAAAGACAGGCAGAAGTTCAGTAGTACCAAGCGTTTTCACGTTTATTGACGCATCATCGGGGTACGAATGAGACAAAAATATGAAGAAGGTTACAAAGTAAACAAAAAGGAACAAGAATACCAGATGGTCAGTTGTCAAAGGGTAATAAACAGAAAGTTAATCCAGGATAATCCCGGCTCGAGCTGTCACAAACTGAACCTAAGACCACACAAAAAGAAATACTAAAGTTTAGGCTTACAAAATCCAAAAACATGTATAACCTTGAATACCAGATGGTTAATTGCCAGGGGTTAAACAGAAAAGGGATCACGCGGTCAAAAACTAATCCAAATATATACTTAACCATAAGGCAAGCGACTTCTTACACATTCAAATTGCAGAAACATGTATATTAATTTTGCTTATATTTATCAACAACTTTTTTAATTATTAAAGCATCAAGTTTAAGTAAATCAAGACTTAAATTTAAAACACTTTCATTATTTGACTTAATAAAACAAGATTCGATGATATTCCTTTTAACTGACTCATTGCATGGGACTAAAGGTTCTGGCTTTACTTTTAGTTAATAGGATGGATCAAAATCTTTCCACCTGTATGAATAATGCATTTCGATCCCGCGTGAGTTCTCACAGAATATTGGTGTTGTTTGATTCTTTGTGATTGTGTGTTTTGAGTTTGTCCATAATATATTTTATCAGATTTTTAATTACAATGAAATGTTGTCTATTGGATGCAGCTGAAACATCTTGGGAAAATTTTTTGCATCACTAAACTTGCCCAGGTAAAATTACTGAAAAACAACATTTCTGTTGGTTTCAAATTCTAGGAGTTTGTAAAACCTTTCATCATACCCAGTGGAATTTAAGAATATTACCTGACTGAATTCAAGTTTGTTATTAGTTAAATAAAATGTTTTTGGCTCTTTTCCATGTTCCATCTACAAAGGTCCTTGTGTATTTAAGATTTCAATCTTATTCATAAAAGGGATTTTGATCTCAGCATCAATTGAACTTGGGTCAAACACGTAAAGTTGGGAAGAACATTCCAGAAAAAACAAGAAGTTAACATTCTGATGGTGATTGTAATAATAATGAACAAAAGTTCCAATGTTAGTTGATTTTGAAAGACCAAAAGGATGAAATTTCTATCATGTCTGATGGACAGTTACATCAAGAAAATTCAAATTACAATTTCTTTTTCAGTCTACAGTTGTTTTGTTGATGATTTCTAAATTATTTAGCTTAAGGATAATTCCTGAAATTTTGTCTACTGGGTCATTGCAAAAATGTTGGGGATCTACATGGTATAAACCAGTAAGCTTTTGTCGGGCAAAATTCTTGGGTGCATTTTGTCTCAAAAATTCCAACTGTTTAGACTTGCTAAGGACAGGAGTGGATTACCCATAGCCATACCAAACTTTTGTACAAAAAATTCCCCATTGAAACAATACATTTATGGTTTGGTTCCATAGTTCGTGTTTCTTTGAATTTTAAACTAAACTCTATATTAACCCTCCTCCATATATATATTATATATATCGTCAAATGGATGAGTTTTCACAATGAGATATCAGTTTTTAGTGAAATATTTCAATAATAACTGGTTTCCGACAGAGACTTATTTCAGATCGCTAAATAAACTGCCACTGCAAAAAATGACTCATAAACACCGAAAAATGACTGTGTCCCAAATGAAAATGTTACTTTTAATGCTATGATGATACTTTTAGGAGAAAATGTAAACTGCCATTATTCAAAAGAGTTTTTCATTAAAAAAATCATAAAAATTTTAATAATCTGGTCTCTGTTGTAGTCATATATCTTCCGTTGGTCCTCTGCTTTCGTAAGCTTTGTTTACAGAACTTGCCGAAATGTGATTTCTGGGATGTATTTGGATGCGTCGTAACCTTTGAAGGTCCGTATAGATTGACCACAGGGGCATAAGTCACAGAACTGGTAAAGGTTATCTAATCCTGAGCAATCAAATTTTTTGATTCATTCAAAATTTATATAAAACTTATATTGACAGCAAGGATTTTTATCTTAGGCCAAGTGCAGAACAACAACGCTGAAAAATACTAGATATTGTAATTATCAAGAAGACTGGTTTTCATTAAATACTGAATCAGTCCTCAGTGAAATTGTTTATAGCCTGGTTTGGACAACTGGTTTTCCTCACTCTGTTTTTATTTATTTCCAATCTTGCTCTTTCTTTAAACTGTTGTTTATAAAATTTACCTGTCTCCAATTTGTATCTTATTATTGACTTGTCTCAATGGTATTTTGTTTTAAATATTTTTACTACATTCTGTCCATTGCATTAATTTGGTAAGTGCTTTTGTTCATTGTATTATATTTTATAATTTGAAAATTTGATTGACCTCAGGTCACCCTTGTTCTAAACTGTATTCCGATTAAGATGCCTTTCCCTACGTCAGTCGCTGCTATATATATATATATATATATATATATATAATAATATATATATATATATATATAGTAACCTTATCCTGACTCACGTTTCTTTAGCACAGGTCTCTAAAGTGGAAACCAAGGCGGTTATCCACTGGGCCATACAAGTCTCAAAAGAAGTTGGAACCCTTGGCTCCAGGAACTTCCATGCCCCTGGGCAGACTCACTGCTTGCATACCAGCGTTTTCCCCAACTTCTCTCAGCAAATCACCAATAGACAACATGGACTCATTGGCGCCCTTCTGAGTGAATAAGATAGAAATCATCAACACACAATGCTAGAGCGAGAATGGAACAGAAATAAATTTCTGACTCATTAACCGCTAACCTCAACCCAGATGTTTACCTCCCGTGGAAATCACCCGCCTGCTCCCACTGGGCCATACAAGTCCACACCACTGCCCGCGCCCGCACGTTGGAACCTGACAGGACAAGCAACTGCACCCAAAAGCTGAATTACCTGGGCAACCTGTCAACTGGCTTGCAGGTCGAGAGTCGGTTTTCCCAAACTCAATGATGAGTGACCCAAGCTGACAACATTTCATTAATTATCCTGCTGGAGTGAATAAGATAGAAATCAAACACACAATCACGGGTGGAACAGAAATAAATTTCTGACTCACCTACCACCTCCTGAACCCAAGTCTCTCAGGTGGAAACCTGTTCCACTGGGCCATACAAGTCGCCCGTTGGAACCTGAGATCAACTCAGCCCGCAGCGGAATCAGGGCAAGCTAACTGCTTGCATACCATGATCCAAGACCTTTCCCAACTTCCCGACTCAGCAATGACCCAATAGACAACATTTCAATCCGAGATAATCCTGTCTGAGGAGAATAAGATAGAAATCATCAACACACAATCAAGTCCTGGAACCCTATAAATTTCTGACCACGCCCTCAAGGTTCTGATCCGCAGACTTGGGCCCAGTGGATAACTGACTCAGCACCTGAGAGACCTGGCACCAGCGCCCGAACACCCCATCAACGCCATTCAACAGGAGGAGGGAGCAGAGGAGGAGATAAGCGCCGTCACCAGGAGGCGCCCACCGTATCACCACAGGGGGAACCCACCGGGCCCTTGCTACTACCACAAGCAGTACGGCAAGGACGCCCGGAACTGCCAACCACCGTGCTCATTCTCCCGTCCAAAAAACGGGGGAGGCGGCGGCCAGCAGGACAGGCCGCCATGGCAACAGAAGAACCCAGGAGCCCAGAGCCATTAGGCTTCTACGTCCGTGACACCATCTCCGGCAGGATGATGTTGGTCGACACAGGGGCCGTTGGATCAATCTTTCTGCTGTCCAGGGAGGACCGCAAGTGCTCACCGGACCCGGCTGCCTTCCTGACGGCCGCCAACGGGTCTCCCATCCTCTCCTATGGCACCAGGCTCCTGTCGATCTCCATCCTTGGCTGGAGGTATTCCTGGGACTTCGTCGTTGCGGATGTAAGGACCCCGCTCCTGGGTGCGGATTTCCTTCCCCACTTCGGGCTGGCAGTCGACATCGGTCGCAAGCGTCTCCTTGACACCGACTCTTGCCGGTCCCTCCCGCTAGCAATGGGACCCAGCGCGCCTACCATCTGCTCCGTCGCCCCCCACCAGTACTCACAGCTGCTGAAGGAGTTCCGCGACGTGTTCAGGTCCGAGCTCTGCCAGGTACCCGGGGCCCCAGCTAAACATGACATCTACCACCACATCAAAATGAAGGGCCCCCTACACACACAAGGTTCCAGAGGCTTCCCCCTCGGCGCCTTCAGGAGGCCAAGAACGCCTTCGCCGAAATGGAACTGATGGGAATATGCAAGAAGGCCTCCAGCCCATGGGCCTCCCCTCTCCACATGGTGCAGAAACCAGATGGCTCCTGGAGACCTTGCGGCGACTACAGGTGGCTCAACCTCGCAACGGAACCTGACCATTACCCCCTGTTGAACATGCAGGGTCTCACGGCCTCCTTCCACGGGGCCAAAATATTTTCTAAGTTGGATCTTTTGAAATCTTACTTTCAGGTACCAGTTGCTCCAGAGGATATCCCGAAAACCGCCATCATCAAACCTTTTGGGTCCTACGTTTTCGCCTTCTCCACCTTCGGCCTGAGGAATGCAGGGGCGACCTTCCAGCGGCTCATGGACAGCATCCTGGGGGACCTGAAGTTCTGCTTCTGGTTCGTTGATGATATCCTTATATTTTCCAGGTCCCACAAAAGCACCAGCAGCACATCCGGGCAGTCCTGCAGTGCCTGCAGGAGAACGGCCTTGTCGTCAGGTTCGACAGGTGCACCTTCAGCGTCGAGAAAGCTGACTTCCTGGGCCACAAGATATCCCTGGATGATGTCCGCCTGCTCACATCAAAGGTCGCAGCCGTCACCAGGTTCCCTGTCCCCACCTCCGTCAGAGCTGTCCAGGAGTTTCTCGGGATGGTGAATTACTACAGGAGGTTCATCCCCGGGATCGCACACACCATGGCCCCCTTGACGGAAACCCTCAGAGGTCAACCAAAATCCTTAACGTGGGGACCCAGCCAGCAGCAGGCCTTCTCTCTGACGAAGGCCGCCCTCACTGAGGCAACCACCTTGGCCCACCAGGACCCCACCGCTCCCCTCTAGTTGACGACGGATGCCAGTAGCGTCGCATGTGGAGCCGTCCTGGAGCAGATTGTCGACGGCGCCCCCCAGCCCATCGCCTTCTTCAGCAAGAAGTTCAACCCCGCAGAGGCCCGCTACAGCACCTTCGACAGGGAATTCTGTGCAGTATTCTGGGCAGTCCGGCACTTCAAGTTCCTCCTGGAGGGTACGCCCTTCACAATCTACATGGATCACCAGCCGCTGGTCCACGCCTTCACCAAGCAGGGGGACGCATGGTCTTCCAGGAAGCAGCGACACCTCGCGACATGCCGACTAATCAGACGTTACCCACGTCTTGGTGGGGGGGAGTATTTGTAAAGTCCCCGCTGAGCAGGTTTTCTGTGGTGACGGACCGTTTTCTTTGCCTCTTCGATTTGCCGCTCCTAGTTTGGCGGGTCACGTAGATCCAGTCAGACCCAATCATTTAAACTGTGTATATAAATATTTACCTGTCTCCAATTTGTATATCATGTGTTCCTCTTTCTCAGGTATCAGATTGTATTCAACTCATTTTCTGTCCATTTGTATAACTCAAAGTGCATTTGTTCATTGTATTTATTGTTAATTGTTATTGACCTCAGGTCACCCTTGTTCTCATTGTATTCCGCGGCATGACATCAGTCCACCGCTATATAAACCGCCTGGGTCACCAATAAAGCAGCAGTAACCTTATCCTGCTCGTTTCTTTAGCACCTTAAAATATTAAGAGGGACCATATAAGCATAGAAAATATGATAAAAAGTAAATTCACTTGATTGTATTCAGTTTGAACTGGTATATCTTAATTTTGTCTCAAATACAGGAAGTCCCAGGTTATTGGCGGGCTCAGTTATCGGTGATCCGGTTTTATGGTGTTTAGCTAGCGACGAAAATTGGCAATTTTCGGCGCCAAAAATCGACAATTTCCACTTATTGACACTGATAATTTGGTATTGTTGCCAATACATGCCTAACAGAGGTGCTGATAACCGAAAATCGGCGATTTTCGGTTATCGCCATGCCGTCAGAACGGAACCCTTGCCAATAACCAGGGACTGCCTGTGCACAGTATCTGGCCCACTGTGCCTTGGAGTGAAATGAGGTAGGGGATAGGTCACAGGTGTGGAATGATAACCACGGTAAATTCACCCTGGGACCCATAAGGAATTACTACCTCCCACCAAAGTAGTGAGTCTCTATATATGAAAGGCAAAGTATTTGTATCCCATGGGAAAACATGACAAATTTTAAGTTTTGTATATTTTAACTAGGTATACAAACCATACCCTTTCATATAGGAGGCTGTATACTGATTGCAGAGGTACGAACACACTCAGATGTGCTGGAGGCGCTAATGGGAACTTGGGTTACCTAGAGGGCTTCATGCCCTAGGCCTACCTGCATTATTATATTTTGTTTTTCTCCCTCAGTACACAGCTGTCCAGTGCATGCACAGTAGGAAGATTATATATGAAAGCCAGTGGCTTGTATACATAGGAAAAATACAAATGATTTAAATGTTATTTTTTAAAGATTTTTACTTTTATTTCTGTATTCATCAGAGACATGCTTTCTTTTTTTTACAGAATTTTCCTGTTATGGCACCAAATATGATCCCATTTTACACGTCATCTCCTCCTAGCAATGTGGTTTATCAGATTCCCCCGGTAAGTGTGATTTATTACTTGATAATATAGTAATTGCAGTGGGCCCCTGAGTGATGTCCAGGTTCAATTCCTGACCACTGTGCACAAGTTTAAATTGTTGCTAAATGAGTCCTTTGCCTATACTGTATGATGTGAAAAATATGATGGGCTAACTTTACTCTTGCGTGACCTTACCTTCATATATTTGAGAAGTTTATCTTTTAGTTGCAACTTTCTGGCAATTTCTTGTCGCCATTATAGGTGAAAGCTGTATATTTGGCCTATTCAACATTATTTACTGTATGTGGATTTAACATATGAGAAAGAAACTTAAGATTTATTCCATTTAAAAAAGATGCCTTTTTACATCTGTTACAGTGGTAGAGTTGAATTTTCAACAAATTAAAATGATTGAATTATGCTTTTGTAATGAAACATTTCAAAGAGACAAAACTTTTCAAATTTATAATAATTGAAAATTATATTTTGACTGGAAAAGCATTAACCATACTCTTTAAGCATTTTCATAATCAGAATCGAACCTTTATCTCAATAAATCATTCTCCCAGTAGTTCTTTATACTTGAAAAACTTAAGAGCATAGGTTACCGTGGTGTTATTCACAGCAGTTCTTTAATCGTAATAACACATTTTAATATTCTTTACACTGATTAATTGTTGAAATCACTGATGTTTTATTCATCTTAACTATTTACACAACTTTATTTAAATAATTAGAAATGTATAACTTTCTTCGCTGTTTGACTGAGAAGTAGGGAATTTAGAGTGATCAGGAATAATAAATTTTCAATACAGAAGATACTAACAATATTTTTAAGATTTATCACATTTCACAGACAAACCACTTAAAAATTCCTTTTAATTATTTAAAGCTAAATCCACACTAATTCCTCAGTGTTTTATTTATTTATTTATTTATTTTTTTAAATATAAGGCTGCATTCAGCATAACCGATCATAGATCAGAGAATTTGTTATTAGCAGCACAAAATGCTGACTCAGCAGGTTGGCATCACCAAATTACCCTTTCAATTTGGTCTGTGAAACCAGATTTCCTGCCAACCAGTGGATCAGCATAACTCCATATATTGGACCACAAAACAGCAAAAGTGATATACTGTACTAATTCATCACAAAATAACAAACATGATAAGATTATATAGTAAAAATAATTAAAAGTAAATACTGTATACCATACTATAAACATGTAAATGGAAAAATGGTCCTTGTAAATACAGTCAAGTGGGGCCCCATTATCTTGAGTTAATATGTTCCAAGACCTCTTGTGAATTCCTGAAACCACGCATAACAGCTTACTGTATATGATAGAGTACTGTATACATGGTGATCATACAAACAACCTTATAAAACCCTGGACCTATTACATAATAACCATTCTTGGTTATATATACATGGAGATGGTATTGAAAAATTATGGATATAGTATTTCTTACACTGTATAGATTAAAAAAGGGATTTTGACAAAGGAAAAATCTATTTCTGAGGGAGGCCCCATGTCACCCGGTGAAATTCCATACTAACACGAATTTATAGGTATAAAATTGCTAGATATACCAGAGAAAAAAGAGCTTTCAGGAATGCTGGGGTTACTACCCCCAGATCGAGCATCTTCCATAATGGAGACGTCGGTATAACCAAGGGTGAGTGAAAGGATCACAACCACAGAGCCACACTCTAAAGACATCCCCATGTCAAAACCCCTCGGAAAGAGCGGTGAGCCGTTCCAGCCCCCACTCTCATCTGCCCGCCAGGCCGGCGACTCCGGCGCCATCTACACTCATTCCAGACTAGCACCACCCCCAGGCTTGGCATGTGCAAGTAGGGGGGGCAAAACCAACTTCTGGGAGGGTCACCAGGTGACATGGGGCCTCCCTCAGAAATAGATTTTTCCTTTGTCAAAATCCCTTTTCTGAGTCCAGCCCCGTGTCAGCCGGTGAAATAGTGACAGAGAATCATGCCAAGACTGCAAACTACAGAAAAAAGTCAAGGTGATCTGAACAAAAAACACAGGCTATGAAAATAGATTTAATGAGAATATCTCTCCACATGAAAAAACGATTAGTAATAGGTAAGTACATTAATACAACCTTAAGAGTAAAATACAAAAACAGGCACACAATGTAAATATAGTTTAATAGGGGCAAAATACATCCAATAATACAAAAATTACAAGCTAAGTAAATATAAACTTATACTTAAGAATAAAGAGAGACATTTACAACATGAGAAATTTATGGGGTACATGGAGCAAAATAAAAACAGCCCAGCACCCCTAAGACAATCCAAATTCACAGCATGTCAATATACAATCACCAAGAAAGATAATATTAAGGGCAATAATAACATCAATTATGAGGAGCAAGGCAGTGAGGCATGATCGATCCAGAAGGGCAGGCAGAGAAATAAATGAGGCAGGCGGGCGGGGGGGAAGGGAGAAGGATAAAGGATAATTAAGGTGTGGGAATGACACTCCCCACAGTCACTGCTGAAAATTTTAGGGCTTCAAGTGATTTTAAATAATGGCGTTTAAACACTAGAGGTGATTTCCATCCCGTATATTTGGTAAGTTCAGCAAAATCCATATTATGAAAATAATTAGTGGAAGTAGCTACCGCACGGATATCATGAACCTTAGGGACTGAATCCGGGTTGGCTTGTTTAATAAAATACAGAATTTGCTGTCTTATAGCATTCAACGAAAGAGTTTCACCTGTCTCTCTGATAAAAAGAGGACCCGACTTACACTGTGGAGTTCTTAATAGGTTAGACTTTAAGGTATAGACTGGGCATAAGGACTGGTCCTGTGGAAGAGGCACCACCTTCCAAGGGGACCACCTGTCTTGAGGGTCTTCGTTTTTAGCTAAAAATCTATGATCAGGAGAAAGGAGGACTTCTCTGGACGGGAGGAAATTAACAAAATCATCACCTCTAGTGAGAGCCGATAGCTCTGAAATTCTGGCACCTGAAGCCAAGCTAATCAGAAATAAGGTTTTCCTTAACAGATCCATATAAGAGCATTGTGAGTTGTCAATCTCAGATGCCAACTTAAGAACATCATTGAGGAACCACGTAACAGAATGTGGGCGTGTTACGGGTCTCAGACGAGCACATGCTCTAGGGATAGATGAAAAGTAAGAATCTGTAAGGTCAATTTTAAAACCATACAAAAATACCTTCTTCAAGGCTGACTTAGCTGTAATAAGAGTGGCCGGGGCAAGGCCCTTTTCAGACAATGATCTAAAGAAGGTAACCGCTAGGTTAGTAGTCATAGTTTGAGCTTCAGATGCCTTCAAAAAGGATGCTAATTTCTTGACTGCTGAATCATATTGTCTGAGAGTAGAATCTCTTTATCCGATTCTAAAACAGAGTGTTAACGGGGTCAATGTTTGCTCCCTTTTGAGCAGCGAACTTTACAAAGTCCATAAAACTAGGGCATTCTGAATTTTTAAGGAAGCTGACACAGTCTTGGTTTGTACTACTGGGGTCAATCTGGGATTGGGAATCCGATGACATCGCAACTTGAGTTCCTGAAGTAGAGGGAACCAGTTGCTCTTCGGCCAATAGGGGGCTATCAGAGCCAGTTGACCTTTGAATGACCTGAGTTTGTGCAGTACTCTCAACAACATGTTTATTCTGGGAAATAAGTAGATCTTCTCCCAATTGTTCCAGTCTATGGTCATTGCGTCCGTGGCATAAGCCTGAGGGTCCAGGTTCGGGGCCACATAACAGGGAAGCTTGTAGTTGCTCTCCGTCGCGAACAGATCCACTTGGAGTCCCGGAACCCGGCGGCAAATCCAATTGAATGACTCTCCGTCCAGAGACCACTCCGTCTCCAACGGAGTGGTTCTGGACAGGGAATCCGCCACCACGTTCCGCACTCCCGCTAAGTGGGTGGCTGACAGATGCCAGCCGTGCTTGTTCGCCAGGGAGAAAATAGCTACCATCACCTGGTTTACGCGACCTGATTTGGAGCCACCCCTGTTGATGCAATGAACTACCACGGCGCTGTCCAACACCAGCCTGATGTGAATCCGGCTGGGGGGGCGGATTTTCTTTAAAGTTAGAAATACCGCCATAGCTTCCAAGGTGTTTATATGGAACTGTTGAAACATTGTAGACCATGTTCCTTGTACTTTTTGTTTTGGCGAATACCCTCCCCAGCCGCTTAATAAGGCGTCTGTGTGAACCACCAGTGCCGGAGGAGGGAACTGAAGCGGGACTGACTTTGACAGGCCGCTGACTCTGGACCAAGGTCGCAGTCTCGTCTTCAAAATTCGTGGGATGGAAGAGACCTTGTCTCAGAGCCTGACATTGGCTCGACTCCGCCACACTCTGTTTATGTCTTTTAATTTCGCTTTTAAGAGCAGGTCCGTCACTGAGGCAAATTGAAGGGAGCCGAGGATTCTCTCTTGGGACCGGCGGGATGCTGCTTTGTCCCTCAGAAATTTTCTGGTAAGAGAAGCTATCTCCTTCCGCTTGGATGGCGGGAGGGATAGCGTGTACGAGGACAGATCCCACTGGAGGCCCAGCCACTGGAACCGGGACTCCGGAGTCAAGCGGGACTTCTCTCTGTTCAGCCGAAAGCCTAACGACTCCAGAAACTTGATGACTATGGCCGTAGCCTTCCGGCACTCTTGGACTGTTGGAGCCCAGATTATCCAATCATCCAGGTACGCTGCTAGGGAGATCCCTTGGGACCGGAGCGGCTGAACTACTGCTTCCGCTAGCTTTGTAAATATCCTGGGGGCTATATTGAGACAGAAAGGCATGACCTTGAAGGAGAAGGCTTGTTTCCCGTGTCTGAAACCCAGGAAAGGAGAGAAGTTCCGCGCAACCGGGACGTGATAGTAAGTGTCTGAAAGATCGATAGAGGTGGTGAACGGCTCCACGCGGAAGTAGAGTCCGTACCTGAGCTACCGTAAGCATGCGAAATTTGTCGCATTTTATATAAAGATTTCAATGCAACAGATCCAGAATCACTCTTTGCTGACCGGAGTCTTTCTTTGGGACAGTGAACAACCTGCCTTGGAATTTGAGGTGCCTTACTTTATTGCTCGCTTGTTGAGCAGTTCCGCCACATAGTCCCGTAGGACTCCGGAGGGGGGCTGGTAAAACCTGATCAGGGGAGGGGGATCCTTGGTCCAGCTCCAACCCTGACCTTTGGACACAATGCTGTGTGCCCAAGGACTGAAGGACCACTGGTCTCTGAACCAGTAAAGGCGACCACCTACCTGACTGGTCTCAGTGGGAGGAAGCGGGTTTGCTTCCTCTGCCATGTCCAGGTTTTCCTTTTGGGGCGGAGCCAGGTTTGCCTCTGTAATGGGCCCGACCTCTTCCCCCCCTTGCGCTCCTATTAAGGCCGTGAAAGAACCCACGGCCCTCATAGGTAGGGTTGTATGCTGGTGAGGAGACGTACGAGGGTGCAGCAAGGGATTGGGCTGGTTGGACCAGCACATACTGTTGGGGATGAGCCTTGGAGGTGGAGGGCTGGGCCACCGCCGAGACCGGGACAGCTTGGACGACCGTCTGATGGTGAGGCCTCTTATGCCGCCTAAAGCGTTTACCAGACTTGGTCTGGGAGCCGCCAGATTCTGGGGTCTTCCGCTTGTAAGCGGAGATACCCCAACGAGAGCGAAGACTCTGGTTGGCTCTAGTAGCCTCGCTCAACACACTGGCTACGTCATCATCCGGGAAGAGATTGGCGCCCCAGATAGAGCTCTTCATGAGCTTGTTAGGCTCATGACGTATGGTGGCCTCAGCAAAGATGAACTTTCTGCATTCTAATTTCGCCACCATAAAATCATACAGGTCTGACTGAAACCCTGCTAACAGGTATTTAGCCAGAACCTGAAAGAAGGGCTCTTCTGCGCAGGAGACGGCAGTTGTTTCTGTGAGGCAGAGGGAGTTCAAGGACCGGCCTAATCTAGTTCGAGCCTCAAACTCTGCCTTTAGCAAAGCTTCCGGGAGCTTAGGGAAGCTGTTCACTAAACTGCGAAGACGCACAGTGAGCGTCCAAACTTACCCACAGTAAAGATGGACGGGCGTCTTTCCAAAACTCCTCACCTCCTGGGAATACCAGGGATGTGGAGTCTGTCTCCCTTAATTGAGGCAAAGGATTACCTTCAAAGCAAGCCCGAGCCGTAGCCAGAGCAACATTGTTAATGCAGGGAGTGGGCAACTTATCACCTAGGGAAAACATAGTGTAGTTGCCCTTGAATGGAGTTAGCTTAGTATTCTCTGCCTGCCACTCTGTAAGAGTGCGCAGGAGAGTAGACTGAGCCTGGTCCCTCGGAAAGATCACTGTCTCTCTAGGGACCTTGTCTGAGCATACCCAGGCTTCCTCCGTCAGCCTAACGAAGCCTGGGTAAGGGGGCAGGAGATCGGGAGGGAAAAACTCCAACTCCTCCAGACGTCTTGTGCCAAGACCCTCGATTGTCAGAGTGTCTTCGTGCCGAATGGCACGAAGAGCAAAACGCCAAGGGTTCCCGACATCGAAGGGAGGGAGATCAGCCAGTATCCGAATCTCATACTGTGGGTCAGCTCCGCCGAGCGAGCCATACCAGCCAGTATGGTCTCGTGGCTATGAAGCTTCTCAAATTTTGAGAGCTTCACTCGACCTCCGCCGAGAACCTTTCAAGAAGAGAGTTGGCAAACGCCTGAGGGTCAAAGGCAGGCTGGCGAGGAGGGCTTGGTTTTGGTGCCCTCTTACTCGCACCTTTGCCCAAGGTTCCTGGTTTGCTCCCGGAGGCTACAGGTACGGAAACCTTAGCCTTCGACGGGGGAAAGGAGATGCTTTCCTGGAAGACGAGGACTTGAAGCCCTTCGCCTTCCATGAAGTCTTCAGCTTCAACTTGGGGACAGCTGATGGAGCCCTGTCACCCAAGATGGAAGACTTACCAAACCCTGTAAAGGAAGATGCAGAGGATGATGGGGAATCAAATAGGGCGCCCGCCCCCGCAACCTCACTTACCTCGCTACCTACCACTTGGTCCGGCTCCGTGTTCATTGGCTCCAGGTCCAAGTCCAAGGCGGCGACGTCCTCCGAAACTTCCGCGTATAAGATGTCCTCTTGGGGTGGCTGGGTCGTGTCCCGGATCTGCTGAATGATGGGGGTGGCCAACTCCGCTGGGACGGCAGCAGCAACCCGGGCGCCGGGGTAAAGCAGGTCTCGCAGGTTTGCGTCAAGGACGTAAGGCTTCTCCGACGGTACATTCCTTCCGAACCCAGCCACCCAGGCGCGGAGAGATTCCAGGGATGTTTTCTTTGAGGACTCGTCCGCCTGAAAGAGAGCAGGCAATCAGGACTAACATACTGTAATATAAAAGCAATGAATACAATATGAGCACTTATTAGACTGAGGAGACGTGGGGAACGAGAAGCGATATCTTACCGACTCGTCCTGGATGCTACTACATAAGGCGAAGCAGACCTCACAGCCATCAGGGTGCCAAACAATAAGGTCGTCCAGCCGGACCGCACAACCAGCGTGGGTCCGGCACACCACATGCCCGTAGGGTTGCTGGAGGGAAGCGGTGCACCCTGGCTCCTCACAACGCACAGTCTGTAAGTGTAAAAGTACATGAACCTACCACTCTAAGAAACCTAAAGCTAGGTAGGCCCGGTATTTCGACCTACTACCGGAGGACTCGGCGGAAGAAAAACCCTCGTCAGAGACGGGTCCACCAAACCATAAATTAAACAGAGCGGTAGGCAAGTTGCATCCCCGGCCACCGAATACTCCGGCGGAACGAGAGCTGAGTCAACAGGGCCCTACCACAAGGGATGCCAGCAATAAAGACGGGCGGAACCCCAGGGCAGGACACCGGACCCCCAAAATGATAAAATATAATAATAATCATATGTGTAGTGGCGGAGTGAGAAGCTCGCTCCGCCAGTGGATATATATAAAATACAAGTGATGGTAACGGAACTGGTAACAAGGTAAAGAAACGTACATTCCGGAGACCGGAGATACCCCTCCCCCCGGAGCCCGAACCTCCCCGGTCAGCGCCCATGCCTAGGCATAGCCTAGGCTAACGGGGAGGGACAAGGGAAGGATGGGGAGGAAATAACAGGAAGAGAAATTTCCGAGCCGAAATCCTACCAGGGCCAAAAGAAGAAAGGGGGGAGAAAGCCATAACAGCCTAGAGGAGACACACCCAACGAAACTCTACCCCTCCGTGGAGAAGGGGGAGGACTATGGGGTCTCACTCTACCACCCAAACAACGGCCCATGGAAGAAACAGCAACAAAAACTCCCTCAACCTGAGGGTCCACCCCACACCTAACCTACGAGGAGAGCGGGAGGCCAAGGAAGCAAAATACGAGCCTAACTGGACATGAAAGGCAAGGGGAAGGCTCCACACAACAAAATACCAAATAAATCACCATCACAAAATATACATAACCCAGGAATATTGTGCTTGTGCAAGGCGCATAGCCTAGCCTAGAGGAGCGACAGATAATCAAGCTGACGCTACCCCACATGAAATTCAAGAAGGCAACAAAACACGACAGCACCAGCACGACACCATAAAATGATAAATAAGCTAAAACTGTCATGGGAACACATCCCGGAGGGAGAATCCTAAGTGGGAAATGACGGGAACCCTAATAGAGGAAACCCGACATGTGGATCAGTAAAACATATAAGAAACACCGATAAAAAACCCGCCCAGGAAACACCGCCAGGATGAGTTCCAGGGGGAATAATGATAAGTAATATAACGACAAGGAGAAAGCCCAAACAGAATAAGCTGGATGGGTGAATCTCGCGGTCGACATGGCTGGCTAGGGGACGCCACAGCGTCATAATAACAATCTCATATAATATGAAAATACAGACTGATCCAGCCACACTTATCATAAAAATCCCACAATAAGATGGTACTTAACTTGGAGATGTTAAAGTTGCTGGAAGACATGCTGGAAAAGGGCAGAAATCACCCAAAAACAAAAGCACAAAATTCTGGGTCACGAAAATTCACGTGCTAGAAAATGGAATGAGTGTAGATGGCGCCGGAGTCGCCGGCCTGGCGGGCGGATGAGCGTGGGGGCTGGAACGGCTCACCGCTCTTTCCGAGGGGTTTTGACATGGGGATGTCTTTCGAGTGTGGCTCTGTGGTTGTGATCCTTTCACTCACCCTTGGTTATACCGTCGTCTCCATTATGGAAGATGCTCGATCTGGGGGTAGTAACCCCAGCATTCCTGAAAGCTCTTTTTTTCTCTGGTATATCTAGCAATTTTATACCTAGAAATTCGTGTTAGTATGGAATTTCACTGGCTGACACGGGGCTGGACTCAGAAAAATTATTGTAAATGAATGTAATCAAACAATTTATGATTTTGTGCCTTGTGCTAAATGTGCATTAGTCAATCTGTTAGGCCTCATATAAACCGCAGTACTTCTTATAGTAACCCTTATTGGTAATATGTGGCTAAGAATAGTAAAAAAAAGTTATGGATAGAGTATTTACTATGAAGTATAAGTAAGGAAAAAAGATTTTAAACTAACAAACATGAAGTTTGGTTATGTGCAGTGCTACTCATGACTGAGAGTAACGTGTGTATAGTTATCAGGTGAGGGAAGTCTTAATCAGGTGAGGAACTGCATTGCCCAAACAAAGCTCAGCAATTTCTTCGCTCCTTTATTCAAACTCTGTGTTACAACATTTCAGACAACTGTCCATCTTCAGGGCTGGTTAAAGTTCAAAATCAATACTTTTATACCCAAAAACATAAAATGATATGTAATCCTGATATTAAAATGATAAAAATGAATTTAGATTAAGATACTTTTCTGCTAATATATATACTGTATTAGTCCCCATTTTCACTCACCTTCTGACATGGATTTAGTTATATATATATATATATATATATATATATATATATATATATATATATATATATATATATATATATATATATATATATATATATATATATATATATATATATATATATATATATATATATATATTTTTTACATTTTCCTGGCGATTTAGTTTGAAATATTCTGTGAGACAGGTAGCAACAATTCACGGTAATTTAGCCTTGTGATTCTGACTTCATGGGTCCAGAAAAATGTAAAAAGAGGAAAACAAAGGGGAATTTCATATGAGCTTAAGGCTCTTGTTACTGAGGAAGATATTACGTAAAACACAGGGCAAACTTGCAGGAGTGTATTTACATAAATAATGTTAGTACGGGAAAGAGGAATGCTAGTAGATTATTGATCCTGGAGGGGATTCCTACGCGATGAATGAAACTGGGGAATTCCAGACACAGTCCAAGAAGCTTCCACGATATAGGGTCCCTCTGAAATGAGAGATATGCACATTATACGCCAGTAATGAAAATAGACAAAAGATTAATGAATTCGAAGCTGCACTAATGGTGCCAAAGGGCTTCGATGAATTAATGATAGCGTAGCACTGCCGACACTCGCGGAGCACGGACATTTGACAAGAGATTCGGTGATTACTGGCTCACAATTTAAGTAAATATTACGAGACAAAAGCATGACTGAATGGAGGTCTTCCAGAGCACATTACTGTAATTTGGTTCCAGCGTAGAAAAGGGGTCCGTGGATGACTTGCGATTTCCGAGGGCGAGTTTCTTCACGTGTTAGGATGCGGGCTTCACGTAAAAGGGCAATGCGTGGGAATTTCACGAAGGGCCGGGCAATGGCATGTGGGCATCAGGCAGGTCAATGGTGGAGCGAACATGTGGCTTTTGTTCATAAGAACACGAGGAGAAAGTATACTTTGAAAAGGGCCACGTGGTTAGCTAAGGGCACTGCCAGGCAGGTGGCTTAATCCTTACTCCATCAATCCAGCGCACACATGTGAGAGAGAAGCCTCGTGGGTTTCTGCTTTTATCTCCTCCTATGGGGAGGGGCACGTCCAGCATATGGGGTTGAATCATTTCCAGCTGATGCCCGCAGGGGGAGTTTTGCCTGTAAGAAAACGACCAGACAGAAATCACTTTTGCCTCGAAGAAAGATCTGCTTAAAGGGAGTGGCCTTAATCTGTTTTAAACCCTTGTATTCTGACCGTGCAAAATCTCGATAGACAGATGTGTCTATCGATCGGGCGGTTTGCAGTAAATGAAAACAACAAAACAAACAACAACAAAAAAAGGGGGGAGGCAATTTGCTAGCGAGTTCTTGCTAATCATAATAATATATATACATATATACATATATACACATATATATTATATGTATATACATATATTTTTGTATATATATGTATATGCTGTGTGTGTGTATATATATATATATATATATATATATATATATATATATATATATATATATATATATATATATATATATATATATATATATATATATATATGTATATACATATATTTATGTATAATATATATATATATATATATATATATATATATATATATATATATATATATATATATATATATATATATATATATATATATACATATATACACATATATACACAGTAGAACCTCTGTCCTCGACGCTAATTCTTGCTCCAGAAGAAGTGTCTCTTTTCGATTTTATCGAATTCTGATTTAATTTCTCCCATAAGAAATAACTGAAAATGGATTAATCCATTCCTGACCACTAGTCATTACCCCAACCTTGCCTTTTTATACAAAATTTTACACAAATTATAATTAAATAAGTTCAGAGTTGAATAACTTACCATATCAGAAGCACTATTTACATTTTTAAATGCATACTGTATAAAAAAATTGGCCTATGACCAATGCGGCCGTATTACCAATGATAGACCGAGCACCATAGGCTAGGCTAGGTAGCCTATAGGCACTACCAGAATGTACTGCAACAGGTACACATGAAAACTGTTGTTAATAATGATAACATCGAAAAACAAGCCAGATTATCACATTAAATTAATAATACAGTATTTATAAGCCAAATTACTGTATGTCTGTTATCATAAAATTAAGAAAAATTTCCTAAATTACGTCGGAACTCGGCAGCTTGTGGCAGTCATAATATTTACTGAAAGATGTTTTACAGTGATTTTGTACACTATTCCAGTAGACTCTGTATGAAAGTTACCATAAATACTGAATGTTTATGTAATTATACCGCGATACACCACCAGGGTGGCGCTGTGGTTTGTTTACATCTGCCACAAGCTGCCGAGTTCCAACGTAATTTAGGAAATTTTTCTTAATTTTATGATAACAGACATACAGTAATTCGGCTTATAAATACTGTATTATTAACGTGATAATCTGGCTTGTTTTTCAATAGCAGCAGCAGCATGTGTGGGCTTTAAATGCTTTTAAATAAGCATGGGAAGAACGCCACCAACAACGCCAACTAGCGGCAGCCGCCTGAAACTTTTTTCTACAAACATCATATGATTCATCGGGTCGGATTCGGTTTGTTGTTTGAGCTCCAACGCAAAAATTTACTCAACATTTCATGTTGAAATCCGATTATGTCGAGTTCTAGTACAGTCGAGGACCAAAATTTTAAAATCTACTGTATATATATATATATATATATATATATATATATATATATATATATATATATATATATATATATAGTGCTCGATATTATATACGATAATGCTCGAGAATTTACGATGAATTCGATAATTCGCTTTTATACGATGGGGTTAGCAATTAATATCGATAATCGACAATATTTTGAAAATATGTATTTTTAAATTTTGGGCGACTGGCGCGAGCAACAACGTACAATCAGGCAGCGTACGATTATGCGATATGTTGGCCGAGAGGCTGGAATAGGTACATTAATTCAATGAGCTGACCTCACTTGCCCTCTTTGTGTCGGAACTTAAAAACTAGGTCAGTGTTCGTTTGCAATTTTTGTGCGTTTGTAAATACAGGTAGTGCACGAGTGACGATAATTCATCTTATGATAATTTGAGTTTACAATGGAGTTAGCAATTAATACCGCAGGCGACAATATTTAGAAAATATTTTAAATTTCGAGCGGGCACAAGCAACAGTGTACACTACAATTGCCGTGAGAATCAGGCAGCAAGAAAGACCAACTTACAATAGACCAACTTCTTTTTCTCCATCTCTTTATTCCATGTTCTAGTTAAAAAGTAAGAGAATAATAAAAGTATTGTTAGTAACCTTATACTCTTGCAAAAATGCGTACAGCCATAAACAACTGAACGAGACTCTGTTGTTTTGCTAATAACCGAATCGGATAACAACTGTTTTGCTTGTATTTCAACCATCATACAGTTAAACAATTATCGTAGTTATGTTAAAAATGACGTTAAGTACTGATATGTTTTTACACTACCCTTATCCGCTTTGGAGAAAAAATCAGCAAGGAAATATACTGCTGCAGTAAAATTAAGCTGAAAGTTGTAGCTGAAGATGAGAAAAGAATGTTTAAGCTGCTAATGACTATAAATTATCGTACATTGGCAACATGGATGAAACTCGACAGCAAATAAAATTGGAAAGTATTTTAATCAAAACTACTGGACATGAAAGAACACATATTACTGCTGTTTTCACGCATAATAAAAATAAATACAAAAAGCTCGTGGTATGATGATGAAATCAAGAGAAAATAGCTAACGGAATCTTGATTTTTTTTTTACACAAAACAAAGGGCCAGCCGCCAACGTCATTTACTAACGAAAAAAAATGGCTAAAATAATTTCACAACGAGACATATTTAAGTTATATTTCGACATAAAAACACTTCAGTATAACGAAAAATATATATGTCCCTTATAAATAAAGTATCTAGAGATTCATTTACGCTAACTAGAAGCAAGAAATGCCCTCTGAACTGAGTTAAATGCATCGAAATAAAGACCACATGATCGATTCCCAAACCAAAACATTTGATCGCTATGATCGGAATTTATAATGCAAAAGCAATATAGAATATTTACGATTGGATACAGTGTAGTAAAGCATAACATTTTAAAAGATCCATGGAAAAGATGCACATTCGTTATTTTGATGTTTGTATAATACGGTTTTGTTATGTGAAAATAGAATACAGTATAATGTAGGCTAGGCTACCGTATATGATATACAAAGTGCAGGCCAGGCCTTCCTTGTTTGTTATTCAATTTCTCTTTGTACTGACTTATCATGTCAATCTGCATTGAACCTGCAGAATTAGCTGACACTAATAATTACTATACCATATATGTATAAAGTATACTGTGTGGTGTAGGCTGGAGGCTACCATATATGTATAGATGGTACTGATTACCTAGTGTAGGCTAGGCCATATTGAAATCACGATTTTTTCAACAAACAATGGGTTTTTTGGAACCTAACCCCATCTTAAGTAGGGGAATACCTGTATATATATATATTATGGCATAATATATATATATATATATATATATTATATACAGGTAGTGCTCAGAAAATTGCGATGATGATTCACTCGATAATTAGTAAATAACGATGGGGTTAGCAATTAATATCGATTTTTGACAATATTTTGAAAATATTGACCTATTTTTAAATTTTAACAGAGTTTTCGACTCTTAACTGTTAGGCAGCAACGTGTTAATCAGGCAGGTGTCAAATTATGACTCACTACGTTGGCCCTAGGCTGGAATAGGTACATTAATTCAATGAGCTGACCTCACTTGGTATTTTCGTTGTGTCAGGTTGTTAAAATAGGTCAGTGTTCGTTTGCATTTTAATGTTTTTTCTTGTAAATACAGGTAGTGCACGAAAGTGACGATAATTCATCTTATGATAATTTGATTTTTACAATGGAGTTAGCAATTAATACACGTTATTTATAAAATATTTTAAAATTTTAAATTTACCACAGGCAACACGTACACTACAAAATTTTTTAATCAGGCAGCAAGAGACCAACTTACAATAGACCAACTTCTTTTTCTCCATCTCTTTATTCCATCTTCTAGTTAAAAAGTAAAAGAGAATGATAAAAGTATTGTTAGTAACCTTTTTACTCTTGCAAAAATGCATACAGCCATAAACAACTGAACGAGACTCTGTTGTTTTGCTAATAACCGAATCGGATAACAACTGTTTTGCTTGTATTTCAACCATCATACGGTTAAACAATTATCATAGTTATGTTAAAAATGACGTTAAGTACTGATATGTTTTTACACTACCCTTATCTGCTTTGGGGAAAAGATCGGCAAGGAAATATACTGCTACAGTAAATTTAAGCTGAAAGTTGTAGTTGAAGATGAGAAAAGAATGTTCAAGCTGCTAATGACTATAAATTATCGTGCATTGGCAACATGGATGAAACTCGACAGCAAATACAATTGGAAAGTATTTCAATCAAAACTACTGGGCATGAAAGAACACATATTACTGCTGTTTTCACGCCGATAAAAAATAAATACAAAAAGCTCGTAGTATGATGATGAAATCAAGAGAAAATAGCTAACGGAATCTTGATTTTTTTTTTTACACAAAACAAACATGGCCAGCCGCCAACGTCATCTATTAACGAAAAAAATGGCTAAATTAATTTCTGACAACGAGACATATTTAAGTTGTATTTCGACTTAAAACACTTCGTGAAAATGAAAAACATATATGTTCCATATAAATAAAGTATCTAGAGATTCATTTTACGCTAACTAGAAGCAAGAAATGCCCTCTGAACCAAGTTAAATGCCAGCAAAATAAAGACCAATGTGATCGATTCCCAAACCAAAACATTTGATCGCTTTTGATAATTCATAATGCAAAAGCAATATAAGAATATTTACATCACCACAGTGTAGTAAAGCATAACTTTTAAAAATCCATGGAAAAGATGCACATTCGTTATTTTGATGTTTGTATAATACACTAGTTTGTTATGTGAAAATAGAATACAGTATAATGTAGGCTAGGCTACCGTATATGATATACTTCGAAAGTGCAGGCTAGGCCTTGTTTGTTATTCAATTTCTCTTTGTACTGACTTACCATGTCAATCTGCATTGAACCTGCAGAATTAGCTGACACTAATAATTACTATACCATTTATGTATAAAGTATACTGTGTAGTGTAGGCTAGGCTACCATATATGTATAGATGGTACTAATTACCCTAGTGTAAGGCTAGGCCATATTAGCGAAATACGATTTTTTTCAACAAACAATGGGTTTTTTAACCTAACCCCATCGTTAAGTATTTGAATACCTGTATATATATATATATATATATTTGATATACACTGTGCATTCAGAAAGTATCCAACCTTTGTCCATAAAAGGACAAATGATTCACAATCAGCAACTTAGTTTTGTTGGAGTTGACAGCACTCTTACTTTTGCATGTCAAATTTTAAAAGCTCTTTACATGCAGTTATTGTTTGCAGACGTCCAGTACAAGCTTCGGATTATTCCTTACAAAATTGTTCTGAATCGCATTGAGCAGTTATTTGCATGAAGTTCTGCTAAAACCGATTGGCGATAACAAGTTCAAACTATCCAGAAGATTCAGCAAGCCTTTGGTTGAAGCCATGGGAATAACACAAATAAATTGGTATAATTGCTTCATGCAAAATAAACAAAGCTCAGTTGAGAGCAAGCCCGGTCAGGCAGGCCATCCACCAGCAAAAAAGAAATCATTGAAAATGTTAGCCTGAATAGTGGAGGCCCTCACTCCTTGAATATTTCACTATAACCATCAAATGAAATTACTGAAGAAGTAGGAATAAGCACAGGATCAGTTCATGACAATTTTAATGGAAGATTTGGCCATAAACTGTCTTTGTCTCTAAATTTTTTCCCAAGTTGAATTGTTGGAACAAAAACTTTCTAAATTGCACAAGACCTGCTTGACTGTGCAACGGTGACTCTGACTTCATGAAACTATCATCACTGGTGATGAGACATGGGTGTCTGGATATGACCCGAAAATAAATTTGTCATCACAATGGAAGCATCAGAATCACCAAGACACAAAAATCAAAATATGGTTGGTTTTCAATGTCAAGGCAATGTTGACATGTTTTTTGACTCAATGGTATTGTACATCATGAATAAATGCACAGCAGGACAAAGTGAGTTAATAAGGAGTATTACCTTGAGGTTATTCATCAAACCTTGAATTTTTAGACAGAAAACGACCGGAAATGTGGGTTACCTAAATATGGCAAAATACACAAATTATATGACAATGCACCTGCTCATTCTGCCCACCTGATCCATGCTTATCTACTTAAAAACAACACTCCAAAGTTGTTCATCATCCTGATGACTTCCAGACATTATGGCACCTTGTGACTTCTGGCTGTTCCCAAACTGAAAACAACTCTTGAAAGGGAAGCATTTTGAGTCGAGAGAGTTATTATGAGAAAACGACAGCAGAGATTTACAGCATCCCAATTTCCAACAACCCTCAGAGATGTTTTCCAGCAGTGGCAGCACCGTGGGAAGTGTGCGCATCCCAAGGGGAGTACTTTGAAGGTGATTGAATAAATTTTTTTCAATGTGCAAATTTTTCTTTATGGACCAAGGTCTGATACTTTTTGAATGGACCAATGTATATATATATATATATATATATATATATATATATATATATATTTATATATATATATATGTACAAACAGTCCCCAGTTATCCATGATCAGTTTTACAATCGCTAAAAAAAAAAATAATGATGATAAACTGTATTTTCGACACTGATCTCCAGTTATCGGTGCTGACCCCCGGTTATTGGTGCTGATGCCCACTTATCGTTGGTGCTGATCCCCGTTTATTGGCACCAATAATCAGGGATTGGCACTATTATTGCAGATTTTCAGTTATTGTCACGCTGTCGGGAATGTAACCCTTGCCATTAACTGGGGACTGCCTGTGTGTGTGTGTGTATGTGTATGTATGTATATATATATATAATATATATATATATATATATATATATATATATATATATATATATATAATGTCACAATGCATATCAAGTACCTGGTTACTACACATCTATACCTCACTTCAACCAGATACCTGAACTCTCATAACATTAATTATTACGACTGAGTACTCTAAAGGTAACAGTGATCCCTTAGGAAAAAACTTATTTGTTAGTTGAAAAATCAAACTTAAGTCTCTCAGAATATGTGTGAGTATCAACAATTAAACTAGAAATATTCTAGAGTAGAAGGGCATTATCAAAAAACTCTAATTGTTTCCCTGGTCTTAATTCACTTTAGCAAAACTAAAAAATGAAAACATGTTTATCGCTTTGCCTTATGCACACACAATCAATCCTATTCACTGGTGATCAATAAATGAAACACTTTTTCTAAAAAAATGTTAAATACAAAAATTTATTTTAAATTCAAAGTTGAACGCATAATTGAAATTCAATCTTACAAAACATGGCATAACTGATCAAGACAAATTTTTCTCTCAAAGTGGCTTTACATAAGCATCATTTGTTTTACGCATGTGACAACATAAAATCACTAATTCTTGAGCTGTTATGGGACGAATACGGCATTTGTTATTCCAACCTGTCACACTGATGACAATTGAAATGAAACAAGTCTTTGCTGGACACACACGTGTTCATATACTACGCTTTTATCAAGAAAAATATTATTCTAAACTACATTACTATTAAAATTTTATTATCAATTCTAAATTACGCTATTAAGTTACTTAATCATTAGTTCTTTTGAGATCTGATGCCAAACTAAATATGACACTTCAACAATCATTATCATTACACATAACACATGAAAAAAGTAAATTTGTCAAAATTATAGGAGGATATATGCATTACAAGGCAACATCATCAAAAAAATTATATATATATATATATATGTATATATATATATATATATATATATATATAATAATTATTTATATATATATATATATATATATATATATATATATATGATATATATATATATATATATATATATATATATATATATATATATATATATATATATATATATATAAATCACTAAATCCATGTCAGAAGGTGGGTGGAAACCAGGACTTTGAACAGGTACTTTCGTAGTTTATTCTACATTTTCGGGTTCACACTGAATACAAAAGAAGTTAACAGATTTATAAACAAAAACAGAAGTGGGCCAGGGTTACAGCTTGTTAATCTGGGCAGCATGTTCTTTAAACAAAGAGATAGGGACAAAGGATCAAGGGATAATCCAGGGTGAAGATTAACATTCTTGGTGGAAGTAGCTTCAGTGAACACAGTCTCTAGCAGATTTCTTGGTGAGAGTGCACATTATTTAGCTTCAATGGAAATTCCTTCAAAAATGTTTACAAGAACAAGTGATCCCAAAGTTATTACTACCGAGACAATTATGAGTGAACAGGGAATCTCTTTTCAATGAATTGGGTGTAATCTCCCTCAATAAACATATAGAAAAGACAAGAAGGTTCGAATTCAATATTTTCAAGAAATTGAGAACGTATAGATTTAATTTCATGAATAGGATTCCCCTGGATTGGACAACAGTGCTACTGAACAGAATTTATAATAGCCTTAGATTCAAGCTAAATAAACTAGTTCACTATCTGGATCATAAATTTAAAAGTTTCATCGAGATAAGTGATTGGGATAACAAGCATAAAGACGATTGTGTAATACACCTCTCAAACAAAGAAGTGGACCAGAATCTTAAATGTGCATTAGGCTATGGCTTATCACATACTATTAGTGATGACATTTCGTGCACAAATATCATCTCAGAGATATCCAAACTGGGAAAAAAAAACACAATTTTATCACCTTCAGTGAATTTAGTTAAAGGTCTTTTCTTTGGCTTACTTCAAATATCTAATAGAATAGTGAATTTCCCAAAAAGTTTTATAGATGCAGTTCATGAAACGAAGAAAGATAAAAACTTACACATTACTCAAGCTGATAAACCCAGTTGTTTTGTAATAATGGATAAAATTAGCTATGTGGAAAAAATGGAAAACTTATTATCTGATTCTAGTACAATACTTACAAAAAATTATGGAAAGACCATTAGCTGATGTCAAAAATTTCAATTTAAAATAAAAACTATATTAAATGCAATTGTAAGCTAAAACTCGTACATTCTAGTAACATTCAATCATTTACCTTCATTTTGCAACAAACGGGAAGTCTTCTAGCACAATATTTCGATTTATGGTGAATTTTTGAAAAAAACTTTTTCCTTACCTCCGCGTGCACTAACTCTGCTGAAAATCTCATAATTTCTTTAGTCATCTTGTTGTAATTTTTGCACCGTTTTCTATTAGGCGTTACATAAAGTGTTATACATGAAAATGTGCACAATTTCATGTAGAATACAACAAAAAATAACTCATGGCTGTAGCTTTTATCAGTTTTGAAATATTTTCATATAAATCACGATAAATAGAAAAAATTAGACCTTCAGTCAACTTTAACTCGACCGAAATTGTCGAAAACTGCAATTGTAAGCTAAAACACTTACAGTCTAGTAATATTCAATCAATTACCTTCATTTTGCAACAAATATTTCGATTTATGGTGAATTTTTGAAAAAAACTTTTTTTTACATCCGTGCATTACGAATACATGCATCATTTTGTGATAATATTTTCTCTGTGTTGCTTTGATCGTTTTACAATTTGTTATATACCAAAATAATTTAATAACTTAGTGTACAATACAACGAAAAAAAAAATAACTCATTAGCTTTAACTAGTTTTGCTCAAATCGCGATTTGCATACAATTATATATGAAATTTTTTTTTGAATTGTCATATATTCCAATATTTATATATGATAATGATATTTTTAATTTCTGATGGTTGCATACTAAACTTCAGGCAATGAAAAAAAGGAGCCAAAAATGGTACTCTTAATCTTAAAAACAAAGCATGCTGTGATTTAAAAAAAAACTTTTTTGCGCTAATGGCATCTAATTCCCGAACCCCTGTATAAGACATTTTTAGTTTTTGACACTTTTGAACCAAATAGTCTCTATGTCGTTTAGAAGGGTTTTGTTAACTAAATTCAGTGAAGGTGATACAACTGTGTTTTTCTTTTCCAGTTTGGATATCTCTTAGAATTTGTAGTCCTGAATTTCTGGAAGAGGAGTTTCAAATTATTGATAGAATAGGAGATTCATTATGTTACCCTCCATATTTTTTAAACTGTAAAAATAAAGCAAAAAAGACATATTACAATCCAACCAGTGTCAACAAAGAACTTAAGAATATTCTCTGTTTAACTGTGGAGCATCACTATATTGTGATCGAAAATAATGATTAAAAAGCCACAATAATATAATTGATAAATTGTATATTTTAAGACACAAAAATATACAAAAATACTTGCCTTTTAAAAAAGTTTTCAGTTTGAAGAGCTTTATGGTTTGTTAAAAATAAAGTCCTCTTCATATTGGCAATTTATCAATTATATTATTGTGGCTTTTTAATCATTCTCTGTTTACCATTTCATCCTAATTTCATTCCTGCAGTGCCCATTTTAAAAACTATTGATATAACTTAGTATTTGAATATAATAATATTTTGAGAAACTAATTAAGAATAGCCCACCCAATTCAAGCAACATTGTATACAGTATTCCTTGTAAAAAATGTAATATAAGATTTATATTGGTCAAACATCAAAAGGACTAAAAGTAAGAAGCTCCCAACACAAATATGCCATTTCAAGAGGCTTGTCAAATAATGGCATTGTGGACAGGCCATGGGAATAAGTCAATGGCAGTCATCAAGGTCAACGACCATCTGCTAGAGACTGTGTTCATTGAAGCTACATCCACCAGGAATGTTAATCTCCACCCTGGATTATCCCTTGATCCTTTGTCCCTGTCTTTTTGTTTAAAGAACATGCTGCCCAGATTAACAAACTGTAACCCTGCCCCACCTTCTGTTTTTGTATATAAATCTCTGTCAACTTCTTTTGTATTCAGCGTGAACTTGAAAATATAGAATAAACTATGAAAGTACTTGGTGAGAAATTTAAACAAAATTATAATTGATGCTGCCGCAAAACCAAGAAAGTCCAGTTTATGAGCAAAGGAAGAAGGTATTTGAAAACTTACCTTAGAATTTCCTTTATTTACAGTTGAATAATAAAGGTCCCATATGGAAATTTAGAGTTCTTTTTTACAAATTTACATTAATGGATTTATTTACAGAAACTTAGCAAATCAACAATGAGACACGACATAACATAATCACTAAGGGGCAGATTCAGAATAGGACACAGGGAACAAGAATGCAGTGAGTTGGCAACAAGCAAGTGGATTAAAATGGGGCCAATCTGCAATACAATCAGTCCAGTGATGATAATAACATTCAGTCTTGCCATGATTACATGAAATAGTCTCGGGTAATGCAAATGATGGGCCACAACAGAAATTGTTACTGACTGCGACCAGGAATTATCAGGATTTTGGTGGCAGACGAGATACTGAAGCATGGATAGCGATCGTTCCGCATGTGCATCCCTGAAAGAGACGTCTCAGTTAGGAATGAGGGTGTACACTGAAGGAGATGGAATTCTCCTATGAAATATCACCCAATACACGTTCTTAAATACAAAACATAATGTAGTCTAGAAGGTGATTTTAAGGAAATCATGTAAATCTGATCTGAGAATCGGAGCAGTGTAGGCTTTAACAATGAACACATGATTGCACTCACACAAAGATAAAATTAACACTGATATGGCTTAACCTAAATAGCCCTTAAATTGCACTGGTGGAGGGATAATTGATGGTTATCACGGGTCTTTACTTGAATTCAAAGTATCAGATAATGGCAAGGCATGGGATACAGGCAGGATTCTAACAAAGGGAGGATTGCTTTGTGGAGGAAGAGGTTAAAAGTTTAAAGAAATGGAATTTTAAAAGTTTAAGTAAAAGGGAGAGGGCTGGTCTTGACTACTTGCAAACGCATTTAACCTTTTATGACTGTTATTGGCGCCTGACAACCATTTCAGGTGTCCTTTGAAGTCGGTCCAATCAGCGGAGCTGGAGAAAAATGCGGCGCGTCCGCCACAGATGAAATCAGAAGAGCGTCTCCCTGCTTTTCAAAAACCTGGCGTCTTCGAGCGTCTGGCATCGGGCCAACCCGTACCTGCAAGCATGTCAAAAACCAGCAAGGAGGGCATAGGAAAAACGCACTTATCATTATAGGCCTACAGATCAAAATACTACCTGTTCCCTAGTGCTAAATGCCCTTTTTTGCCTTCCCTATCCCTACATGTCTCCCATCGCAGTGATGGGGGCTTCAGCGGGTTTTGTATTGTTTACTGGATCATACGATGTTGGGGAGGAAGGAGGCCTGCTAACGGCTGTTGACTGGTTCAAGTAAGCGCTTTCCCTGTGACGCCTGACTCGAGAGGCAGAGGAATAACAGATTAATTCAAAATTGAAGGATTTCGGAATCAAAAAACAGGAAGGGAGGGATGTTTATTCTTGACAATATATAATATATATATATATATATATATATATATATATATATATATATATATATATATATATATATATATATATACATATATATATATAAACTATATATATATATATACAAAAAAGGGATTTTGACAAAGGAAAATCTATTTCTGAGGAAGGTCCTGTCACCCGGTGAAATTCCATTACAGCACGAATTTCTAGGTATAACAATGCTAGATATACCAGAGAAAAAGAGCTTTCAGGAAAGCTGGGGTTACTACCCCAGTCGAGCGTCTTCTAGGAAGACGTCGGTATAAGGAAGGGTGAGTGAAATACCACTACCACGGAAACATACTCGAAAGATCTCTCCTTATCAAAACCCCCGGAACAGAGCGGTGAGCCGTTACAGCCCCTACACTCAACACCCGCCAGGACGGCGACACCAGCGCCACCTACCTCATTCCATGCTAGCACTAACCCCAGACTTGGCATGTGCAAGTAGGGGGGGGGGAGTACTAGGTGAGTCAGGGAGGGTCACCGGGTGACACGGGACCTTCCTCAGAAATAGATTTTTCCTTTGTCAAAATCCCTTTTCTGAGTTCAGTCCCGTGTCAGCCGGTGAAATAGTGATAGAGAATCATGCCAAGGCTGCAACTACTGGGAAAAAGGGGGTAATCTGAAGAAAAAAAAATAAATTTTACGAAAATAATTTTAATCAAGGAATCTCTTCCATGTAGCAAGAATACTAAACTAAATCTAAGGCACATCAAAAACTTAATACTATGAAACATGGGGAGGTCCCCGGCACGACGGGAAGAAACCCCAAAAAAACTTAAAATTACTTAAAGCATATTGAAACATGAAATGTGCACAAGATAAATGCAAATACAACCTTAAACTATACACGTAAACTTAGGCTAAACACGTAAGAGACAAAATCAATGAAAAATAACATATACAGTGGATATACATATATCTGGGGTACATGGAGCCAAATAAAAACTGCCCAGTACCCCACAAGAAAAAACAATCATGGCATGTCAGATTACAGTTTTCCATCAACAGATACAAGATACATCAATATGAGGAGCCAGGCAGTGAGGCATAATCAACCAGGAGAATAAGCAGAGAAGTAAATGAGGCAGGCGGGGGGGGAAAGGAAAGGATAAGGATATGATTAGTTAAGGTGGGGAGATGACACTTCCCACAGCTATGGTAGAAAATTTCAGGGCTTCGAGCGATTTTAAATAGTGGCGTTTAAACACTAGAGGTGATTTCCAACCCGTAAATTTAGATAACTCTGAAAAGTCCATATTATGAAAGTAATTAATGGAAGTAGCAACTGCTCGAATATCATGAACCTTAGGAACTGAATCTGGGTTGGCCTGTTTAATGAAATACAGAATTTGTTGTCTTATAGCATTCAGTGAAAGAGTACCACCTTTCTCCCTGATAAAAAGAGGACCCGACTTACTCTGTGGAGTTCTTAAAAGGTAAGATTTAAGTGTATAAACTGGACATAAAGACTGGTCTTGAGGAAGGGGCACCACCTTCCAAGGAGACCACCTGTCCTGTGGGTCTTCGTTCTTAGCTAAAAATCTAGGGTCAGGGAAAGGAGGACCTCTCCAGACGGGAGGAAGTTCACAAAATTATCACCTCTAGTGAGAGCCGACAGCTCTGAGATTCTAGCACCTGAAGCCAAGCTAATCAAAAATAAAGTCTTCCTTAACAGATCCTGATAAGAGCAATGAAAGTTATCCATCTCTGATGCTAACTTAAGGACGTCATTGAGAAACCACGTAACAGAATGTGGGCGTGATACTGGTCTCAGACGAGCGCATGCTCTGGGGATGGATGAAAAATAGGAATCTGTAAGGTCGATTTTAAAGCTGACTAAAGAAATACTTTCTTCAATGCTGACTTGACTGTGGTAATAGTGGCCGGAGCAAGGCCTTTCTCAAACAGTGATCTAAAGAAAGAAACTCCTAAATTAGTCGTCATGATTTTGGCTTCAGATGCTTTTAGGAAGGAGGCTAATTTTTTGACTGCTGAGTCATACTGTCTAAGAGTAGAATCTCTTTTATCTGATTCTAAAAACAGAGTGTTGACAGGGTCAATGTTTGCTCCTTTTTGGGCTGCGAATTTTATAAAGTCCATAAAACTAGGGCATTCTGAATTCTTGAGGAAGCTGACACAGTCTTGGTTTGTACTGTCTGGGTCAGAATGGGCTTGGGAATCCGAAGACTCCATAATCCCAGTTCCTGAAGAAGAGGGAACCAATTGCTCTTCGGCCAATAGGGGCTACTAGGGCTGGTTGACCTTTGAATGTCCTGAGTTTGTGTAATACTTTCAGCAGTAAATTTATTGGAGGGAACAGATAAATTTTCTCCCAATTGTTCCAATCTACTGTCATTGCGTCTGTGGCGTAACGCCTGAGGGTCCAGGTTGGGGCCACGTAACAGGGGAGCTTGAAGTTGCTCTCCGTTGCGAACAGATCCACTTGGAGACCCGGAACCCGGCGGCAAATCCATTTGAAAGATTCCATGTCCAGGGACCACTCCGTCTCCAACGGAGTAGTCCTGGACAGGGAATCCGCCACCACGTTCCGCACCCCGCTAGGTGGGTGGCTGACAGGTGCCAGCCGTGCTTGTTCGCCAGGGAGAAGATAGCAACCATTACTTGGTTTACTCGACCTGATTTGGAGCCGCCCCTGTTGATGCAATGAACTACCACTGCGCTGTCCAATACCAACCTGATATGAATCCGGTTGGGGGGCGGATTTTCTTTAAGAGTTAGAAAGACCGCCATAGCTTCCAGGGTGTTTATATGGAACTGCTGAAACATTGTGGACCACGTTCCTTGTACTTTCTGTTTTGGTGAATATCCCCCCAGCCGCTTAGGGAAGCGTCTGTGTGAACAACTAGTGCCGGAGGGGGAAATTGAAGGGGAACTGTTTTGGACAGGCCTCTGACTGTGGTCCAAGGCCGCAGTCTTGTCTTTAAGATTCGAGGGATAGAGGAGACCTTGTCTCTGAGCTTGACATTGGCTCGACTCCGCCACACTCTGTTTATGTCTTTTAGTTTCGCTTTTAAGAGCAGGTCTGTCACTGAGGCAAATTGAAGAGACCCAAGGACTCTTTTCTTGGGATCGGGGGATGCTGATTGATTTTTGAGAAATTTCCTGGTGAGAGATGCTATCTCTTTCCTCTTGGGAGGCGGGAGAGATAACGTGTGAGAGGACAGATCCCACTGGAGACCCAGCCACTGAAACCGGGACTCCGGAGTCAGGCGGGACTTCTCTCTGTTCAGTTGAAAACCCAATGACTCCAGGAAATTGATGACTATGGACGTAGCCTTCTGACACTCCAGAACTGTTGGTGCCCAAATTATCCAATCGTCCAAATACGCTGCTAGGGATATCCTCGGACCGGAGTTGTTGCACTACCGTGTCCGCCAGCTTGGTGAATACCCTGGGTGCAATGTTTAGACCGAAGGGCATGACCCTGAAGGAGTAGGCTTGATTCCCGAGTCTGAAACCGAGGAACTGAGAGAAGTTCCGCGCAATCGGGATGTGATAATAAGCATCTGAAAGATCGATAGAGGTGGTGACGGCTCCACGCGAAGTAGAGTCCGTACCTGAGCTACCGTAAGCATGCGAAATTTGTCGCATTTTATGTAGAGATTTAGACGCGACAGATCCAGGATCACTCTTTGCTGATCGGAGTCTTTTTGGGAACAGTGAATAACCTGCCTTGAAACTTTAGGTGCCTTACTTTCTTTATTGCTTGTTTGTTGAGCAATTCTGTCACATAATCCTGTAGGATTGATGTGGGTGGCTGGTAAAATCTGGTTAGAGGAGGAGGTTCTTGATCCAGCTCCATCCTAGTCCTTTGGACACAATGCTGTGTGCCCAAGGGCTGAAGGTCCATTGGTCCCTGAACCAATACAGGCGACCACCTACCTGAGTTCTCTCAGTGGGAGGGAGCGGGTTTGTTCCCTCTACCACGTCCAGGCCTTCCCCTTGGGGTGGTGTTGGGTTTTCTCTCTGAGGGGCTCTGCCTTCCCCCCTGCATCCCTATTAAGGCCGTGAAAAATCCACGGCCCTCATATGTGGGGTTGTATGCTGGCTGGAGAAGCAACATACGAGGGCGCAGCAAGGGAATGAGCTGGTTGGACCAGCACATACTGTTGGGGTGAGCCTTGAGGTGGAAGGCTGTGCCACTGCCGAGACCGGGACGGCTTGAACTACCGCCTGATGGTGGGGCCTCTTATGCCTCCTGAAACGTTTGCCTCCTCTCGTCTGGGGGGCCGCCAGATTCTGGGGTCTTTGCGCTTGTAAGCAGAAATGCCCCAGCGAGAGCGAAGACTCTGGTTGGCCCTTGTAGCCTCGGCCATAACATTCGTGAACCTCTTCTTCTGGGAAGAGGTTAGGTCCCCAGATTGAGCTTTTAACGAGCTTGTTAGGCTCCTGGCGGATTGTGGCATCGGCAAAAATGAACTTTCTGCATTCCAGTCTGGCCATGATGAACTCAAAAAGTCAGACTGAAAGCCAGCCAGCGACTTAGCCAAGACCTGAAAGAATGGCTCGTCCGCGCAGGAGACGGCAGTAGCTTCAGTAAGGCAGACGGAGTTCAAGGACCGGGCTAACTTAACCGGGTCATCAAACTCCGCCTTCAACAAAGATTCCGGCAGCTTGGGGAGCTGCTCACTGAACTGTGAGGAAGCACAGAAGGGGTCCAGTTTCCCGACAGTGAAAGTGGACGGAGCGTCCACCCAGAACTCATCACTTCCTGGGAATACCAGGGAAGTGAGGGTCTGTTTCCTCAGCTGAGGTAACGGATTACCTTCAAAGCACGCTCGGGCCGTAGCCAGAGCGACTTTGTTCAAACAAGGAGTGGGCAGGTTGTCTCCCAGGGCGAACATTGTGAAGTTGCCCTTGAAAGGAGTCAACTTTGTGTTTTCTGCCTGCCACTCCGTCAGAGTGCGCAGGAGAGCCGACTGAGCTTGGTCCCTAGGGACGATGACAGTCTCCTAGGAACCTTGTCCGACCGAATCCATGCTTCCTCCGTTAATCTCACGAAGCCTGGGTAAGGGGGCAAGAGATCGGGGGGAAGAACTCCAATTCCTCCAACCGTCTCGTGCCAAGACCTTCAACTGTGAGTTTGCCATCATGTTGGATGGCCCGGAGGGCGAACGCCAAGGGTTACCGACATCGAACGGCGGGAGGTCCGCAGTGTCGGGGATAAAATACTGTGGTTCTGCTGGGGTGGGCGAGCCATTCCTGCCAGTATATTATCATGACTGGCAACTTCTCCGAGATTTCACTGAATCTCGAAAATCCAGGTCCTCCGTGAACTTTTGAAAAGTTGGTTCACAGGCCTCTAATTGTCAAAGAGGCTGGCGAGGAGGGCTTGGTTTTGCAGCCCTCTTACTCGCGCCTTTGCCGGAGGAACCAGACTTGCTCCGGAGGCTACAGGTCCTGAGACCTTAGCCTTCGACGGGGAAGGGCGATGCCTTCTTGGAGGACGAGGACTTATAGCCCTTAGCCTTCCATGAAGTCTTCAACTTCAACTTGGGGATAGCAGATGGAGCTCTATCACCCAAGGAGGAAGACTTCACAAAACCTGTGAAAGAAGAAATAGATGAAGCAGGGGAGTCAAACAAAGGGGGCCCGCCCCAACAACCTCACCTACCTCACCACTTACCACCTGGTCCTGCTCCGTATTCATTGGGTTCCAGGTCTAAGATTTAAACAGGCGGCAACATCCTCCGAACCTCAGCGTAAAGGATATCCACTTGGGGTGGCTGGGTCGCATCCCGGATCTGCTGGATGATGGGGGTGGCAAGATCTTCTGGCACTGCATGCCGCCACCCGTGGCGCCGGGTAGAGCAGGTCCCTCAACCTAGCGCCGAGGACGTAGGGCTTCCCGACGGAACATTCCTGCCAAACCCAGCCACCCAGGCCCGGAGGGATTCCAAGGCAGACTTCTTGGAAGACTTCGTCCGCCTGCAAGAAAACCAACAATTAGCTAAGAAACGAAAAACAGTCTGGGAACCTCATAAACAATATACAATATGAGGAGCATAAACCGGAGGAAGAAAGACTGTCACTTACCGACTCATCCTGGACAGTTGTGCAGAAAGCAAAGCAAACCTCACAACCATCAGGGTGCCAAACAACCAGGTCGCCAAGGCGGACCGCACAACCAGCGTGGGTCCGACAAACTACGTGACCGTAGGGTTGTTGGAGGGAGGCGGTACCCCGGCTCCTCACAGCGAACAGTCTGTAAGTAGAAAGTATGAACCCACCACCCTAAGCAAAAAAAAATCTGGCAAGGCCGAAAATCAACTACAACCGGAATACTCCGGTGGAGAAGAACTCCCTTATCATAAACTGGGCCAATAAGCTTCTAAATTACACAGAGTGGAAGGTAAAGATTTCAGACCCCGAATACTCCGGGAATGAAAGAATGAGACACCAGGAACTCACCATAAGGGCTGCCAGTAAAAATAACGGCGGACTGGCCCCTGGTAGAACCGGACTCACTATATATAAATAATAAAGGAGGAAGTACTCCGTTAGATAAACAGACTTATCTAAATATATCAATTCATAAACAATAACATTAAACAAGTGACGGTAAAGGGAAATACTCCGAGACCGGAGGATCCGCTCCCTTATATAATAAAATCCTTCCCACATTACTTCCCGCCGGAGAAACAAGATGGGTAAGATGCTCATTGTTTATAACATAAAGGGAGCAATTATATATTACCCTATCTACGTAAACCGACGGGAAGGAAGAGAAATGTGATTCGAACACGTTAAGCAAACAAACCACCAACCCCAACACAGCGATGCTAGGGACTGTATGGGAGGAGCGAATCCTCTACCAAATGGAGGAGTCCCTGAACTCGGAGAAAACGCCATCTAGCGTCACCCGCACAGTAGAGCAAGGCTGGAGGGGTGGTGGGGGGAGGGGGTGGTAGGGGATGAGAGAGGTAGGCTACCAAGAAGGGAACAGGAGACAGGGGAAAAACATATCACCCGCTCAACTGCACACATACCTCCAAGAATAATGAAACTTGGGAGGGTAGCCTACTGACTAGGAAAGCTACCAGCCCATGCCCGACTCCTTCCTAGGCGAAGCCTAATAGGACCTAACCTAGTATAGGCTAGGAAAAAGGGGGAATTAAGGGGAGGAGGAGCAACAGGAGAGAAATTTTGTGCCGAGAACCAACCGGGATCGAGAAGAGGGGGGCAGGAGGTTACTAGCCTAGAGGAAACACATCCAAAGAACTCTATTCCCCCCAATGAAGGAAGAGAACTAAGGGGCTCACTCTGCCCACCAAAAACGACCCCGGAGGAAACAGCAACAAAAACTCCCTCAACCTGATGATCTCCACACCCAGGGCAAGGGGATGGAAGCAAAACAAGCCTACTCCACTAAATCACCATCACACAAAAAAATGGGAAATAAAAATGTGCTCAATAGGTGCGTCCACCTGAAGCGTTAGATCTGAGGCTGCCGCCACCACGAGGAAACCAAAAAACAAAAAAATAAAATAAAAAAAAAAGAGAGCACCATCTCCAAGAATAAAATAATTAGCCTAATAGAGACCAAAAATAATAAGGAACCCAACCTGGGGGTACCTGATTGAATCACCTTCAAAAGGCCGACAGGCCAATGAAACGTAATTCAAAAAAAAAAACCTCAGGAGCCACCGCAAGGAACCACCAGGAATAAGGAACCAAGGGGCAAAAATCTATCTATAACTATAACGACAAGGAGACAACCCCAACAGAAAAGAACAGATGGAGTCCCTCGTTCGACATGGCTGGCGATGGGGACGCCGTTAGCGTCATAATAAGATCTCAATATTTATGAAAAGACGAGACCAAAACAGCCAAAAAATAGAACAAACCCACAAGAAGATGGTACTTAACTTGAGATGGTAAAGCTGCTCGATGACATGGGCGAAAAAAAATAATCCAAAAAAGGGACGAGCACACAAAAGAAATGATAGCAATCACGTGCTAGAAAATGGAATGAGGTAGGTGGCGCTGGTGTCGCCCTTGAGGGTGTTGAGTGTATTTGTAACGGCTCACCGCTCTGTTCCACTTTTGATAAGGAGAGATCTTTCAGTATGTTTCTGGTAGTGGTATTTCACTCACCCTTCCTTATACCGACGTTTCCTAAAGAATTAGACTTCTGGTAAATGTCAGCTTTCCTGAAAGCTTTTTTCTCTGGTAAATCTAGCAGTATTATACCTAGAAATTCGTGCTGTAATGGAATTTCAACTTGACAGGGACTGAACTCAGAAATTATAGCTCCAGGTATATATATATATATATATGATATATAACATATATATATGCCAATAAATATATATTATGATAGATTATATGATATAAAATATGGAAATGAATTTATTATATGGAAATAATATAATCAGATTTTGACAGAGGAAAATCTATTTCTGAGGAAGGTCCCTGTCACCAGTGAAATTCCATTACAGCACCAATTTCTAGGTATAACAATGCTAGATATACCAGAGAAAAAGAGCTTTCAGAAAGCTGGTTTGGCTACCCCAGTCGAAAGGATTTAGAAGACGCCATTTAATGAAGGGTGAGAAAACCACTACCACGGAAATATACTTGAAAAGATCTCTCCATCAAAACCCCAGAAAAGAGAATGGTGAGCCAAAAGCCCCACACTCAACACTTTTTTGACATGGAAGACACCAGCCCCACACTACTTCATTCCATGCTAGCACTAACCCCAGACTTGGCATGTGCAAGAAGGGGAGGAGTACTAGACTAGACAGGGGAAGTCACTTATGATATTCCTTCCTCAGAAATAGATTTTTTCTGTCAAAATCCCTTTTCTGAGTTCAGTCCCGTGTCAGCCGAGGAAATAGTGATAGAGAATCATGCCAAGACTGCTTTAACTGGAAAACAAGGGGTTCACCTGAAGAAAAGGCAAAATTGTTAACGAAAATAATTATAATTAAAATCTCTTCCATGAAGCAAGAATACTTAAAACCCAAGAGGAACTTAATTATAAGGCACACCAATAAACTTAACACTACAAAACACTGGAGGTCCCCTGGTCTGATGGGGGAGAAAACCCAAAAATCTTAAAATTACTTAAAAGTAGTGAAACATGAAATGTGCACAGAACAAGAAATACAACCTTAAAACTATATATGTAAACTTAGGCTTAAACATGTAAGAGACAAGAATAATGAAAATAACACACACAATTATCCTGAAGCCAAATAAAAACTGTCCAGTACCCATAAACGAAAACAATTATGGCTAATCAGATTACAGTTTTCCATCATAAAATACAAAATACCAATATGAAGAGCTAGGCAGTGAGGCATAAATGCCCTACCAGGAGAATAAGCAGAGAAGCAAATGAGGTAGGCGGGCTTAAAGGAAAGGATATAATTATTTAATGTGGGGAGATGACACTTCCCAGAAACTCCCTAGAATGTTTCAGGGCTTCGAGTGATTTTAAATAGTGGCGTTTAAACACTAGAGGTGATTTCCAACCAGATATATTTTGATAACTCTGAAAAGTCCATATTATGAAAATAATTAATAGAAGTAGCCACTGCTCGAATATCATGAACTTTAGAAACTGAGTCTGGGTTGGCTTGTTTAATGAAATACAGAATTTGTTGTCTTATACCATTAAGTGAAAGAGTACCACCTTTCTCCCTAATAAAAGAAGGACCCGACTTACTCTGTGGAGTTCTTGAGAGATAAGATTTAAAATGGACTGGACATAAAGATTGATCTTGAGGAAGGGGCACCACCTTCCAGGGAGACCACCTGTCCTGTGGGTCTTCCTCTTAGCTAAAAATCTAGGGTCAGGGAGAAGAGGACTTCTCCAGATGGGAGGAAGTTAACAAATTATCACCTCTAGTGAGAGCCGACAGCTCTGAGAATTCTAGCACCTGAAGCCAAACTAAGTAAAAATAAGGTTTTCCTTAACAGATCTTGATAAGAGCAATGTAAGTTATCCAACTCTGAACTAACTTAAGGACGCCATTGAGAAACCAAGTAACCGAATGTGGACGTGATACTGGTCTCAGACGAGCAAAAATTCTGGGGATGGATGAAAAAATAAGAATCTGTAAGGTCAATTTCAAAGCCGTAAAGAAATACTTTCTTCAATGGCCGACTTGACTGTGGTAATAGTGGCCGGAGCCAGGCCTTTCAAACAGTGACCTAAAGAAGGAAACTCCTAAATTAGTCGTCATGATTTTGGCTTCAGATGCTTTCAGGAAGGAGGCTAACTTTTGACTGCTGAGTCATACTGTCTAATAGTAGAATCTCTTTTATCTGATTCTAAAAACAAAGTGTTGACAGGGTCAATGTTTGCTCCTTTTGAGCTGCGAACTTTTAAAGTCCATAAAACTAGGGCATCTTGAATCCTTGAGGAAGCTGACACAGTCTTGGTTTGTACTGTCTGGGTCAGAATGGGCTTGGGAATCCGAAGACTCCGTTGGGTCCCAGTTCCTGAAGGAGAGGGAACCAATTGCTCTTCGGCCAGTAGGGGCTACCAGAGCTGGTTGACCTTTGAATGTCCTTTATCAGTGTAAAACTTTCAGCAGCAAATTTATTGGAGGGAACAGATAAATTCTCTCCCAACTGTTCCAATCTACTGTCATTGCGTCTGTGGCGAACGCCTGAGGGTCCAGGTTGGGGCTACGTAACAGGGGAGCTTGAAGTTGCTCTCTGTTGCGAACAGATCCACTTGGAGTCCCGGAACCCGGCGGCAATCCATTGGAAAGATTCCATGTCCAGGGACCACTCCGTCTCCAACGGGTAGTCCTGGACAGGGAATCCGCCACCACGCCCGGACACCTGCTAGGTGGGTGGCTGACAGGTGCCAACCAGTGCTTGTTCGCCAGGGAGAAGATAGCAACCATTACTTGGTTTACTCGACCTGATTTGGAGCCGCCCCTGTTGATGCAATGAACTACCACTGCGCTGTCTAACACCAACCTGATATGAATCCGATTGGGGGGCGGATTTTCTTCAGAGTTAGAAAGACCGCCATAGCTTCCAGGGTATTTATATGGAACTGCTGAAACATTGTGGACCACGTTCCTTGTACTTTTGTTTTGGTGAATATCCCCCAGCCGCTTTTAGAGAAGCGTCTGTGTGGACAACTAGTGCCGGAGGGGGAAACTGAAGTGGGACTGTTTTGGACAGGCCTTTGACTGTGGTCCAAGGCCGCAGCCTTGTCTTTAAGATTTGAGGGATAGAGGAGACCTTGTCCCTGAGCTTGGTGTTTGCTCACTCCGCCACACCCTGTTTATGTCTTTTAATTTGGCTTTCAAGAGCAGGTCTGTTACTGAAGCAAACATGGAGAGACCCAAGGACCCTTTCTTGGGATCGACGGGATGCTGATGGATTTTGAGAAACCTCCTGGTGAGAGATGCTATCTCTTTCCTCTTGGGAGGAGGGAGAGATAACGTGTGGGAGGACAGGTCCACTGAAGACCCAGCCACTGAAACCGAGACTCGGAGTCAGGCGGGACTTCTCCTGTTCAGCTGAAAACCCAATGACTCCAGGAAATTGATGACTATGGACGTGGCTTCCTGACACTCCGAAACAGTTGGTGCCCAAATTATCCAATCGTCCCAGGTATGCTGCTAGGGATATCCCTTGAGACCGGAGTTGCTGTACTACCGTATCCGCCAGCTTGGTGAATATCCTGGGTGCAATGTTCAGACCGAAGGGCATGACCCTGAAGGAGTAGGCTTGATTCCCGAGTCTGAAACCGAGGAACTGAGAGAAGTTCCGCGCAACTGGGACGTGATAATAAGCGCCTGAAAGATCGATAGAGGTGGTGACGGCTCCACGCGAAGTAGAGTCCGTGACCTGAGCTACCGTAAGCATGCGAAAACTTGTCGCATTTTATGTAGAGATTTAGACGCGACAGATCCAGGATCACTCTTTGCTGATCGGAGTCTTTTTGGGAACAGTGAATAACCTGCCTTGAAACTTTAGGTGCCTTACTTTCTTTATTGCTCGTTTGTTGAGCAATTCTTTTACATAATCCTGTAGGATTGATGTGGGTGGCTGGTAAAATCTGGTTAGAGGAGGGAGGGCTTGATCCAGCTCCACCCTAGTCCTTTGGACACAATGCTGTGTGCCCAAGGGGCTGAAGGTCCATTGGTCCCTGAACCAAAACAGGCGACCGCCTACCTGTGTTCTCTCAGTGGGAGGGAGCGGGTTTATTCCCTCTACCACGTCCAGGCCTTCCCTTGGGGTGGTGTTGATTTTTCTCTCTGAGGGGCCTTTGCCTCTTCCTCCTCTTGCAACCCTATTAAGGCCGTGAAAAATCCACGGCCTTCATATGTCAGGGTTGTATGCTGGTGAGGATACATAGGAGGGTGCAGCTGGTTGAACCAAAACATACTGTTGGGGTTGAGCCTTAGAGGTAGATGGCTGGGCCACTGCCGAGACCGGGACGGCTTGGACTATCGCCTGATGGTGGCCTCTTATGCCTCCTGAACCGTTTGCCTCCTCTCGCCTGGGGCCGGCCGATTCTGGGGTCTTGCGCCATAGGCAGAAATGCCCCAGCGAGAACGAAGACTCTGATTGGCCCGTGTAGCCTCGGACATAACGGATGTAACCTCCCTTCAGGGAAGAGGTTAGGTCCCCAGATTGAACTTTTAACGAGCTTGTTAGGCTCGTGGCGGATTGTAGCATCAGCAAAGATGAATTTCCTACATTCCAGTCTGGCCATGATAAACTCATGCAAAGTCAACTGGAAGCCGCCAGGAAAGACTTAGCCAAAACCTGGAAAAATGGTTCGTCCGAGCAGGAGACGGCAGTAGCCTCAGTAAGACAGCCGGAGCTCAAGGACCGGGCTAACTTAGTCCGGCATCAAACTCCGCCTTCAACAATGATTCCGCAGCTTAGGAGTTGCTCACTAAATTGCGTGGAAGCGCAAAAGGGGGTCCAGCTTGCCCGACAGTGAAAGTGGACGGGCGCCCACCCAGAACTCATTACTTCCTGGGAATACCAGGAAGTAGGGTCTGTTTCTCAACTGAGGTAACGGGATTACCATCGAAGCATGCTCGGGCCGTAGCCAGAGCAATTTTTTCCAAGCAAGGGGTGGGAAGATCTTCTCCAGGGTGAACATCGTGAAATTGCCCTTGAAAGGGGTCAATTTTGTGTTCACTGCCTGCCACTCCGTCAGAGTGCGCAGGAGAGCCGACTGAGCTTGGTCCCTAGGGATGATGACAGTCTCCCTAGGTACCTTGTCTGACCGAATCCAGGCTTCTTCTGTAAAGCCTCACGAAGCCTGGATAAGGGGGCAAGAGATCGGGGGAAGAACTCCAACTCCTCCAACCGTCTCGTGCCCAGACCATCAACTGTTAGCTTTGCCATCATGTTGATGGCCCGGAGTCGAACGCCAAGGGTTACCGACATCAAACGGCGGGAGGTCCGCAGTGTCGGGGATAACATACTGTGGTTCGGCTTTAGGTTGGGCGAGCCAAACCTTCCAGTATGTTATCATAACTGGCAAACTTTTCTGAGATCTTCTCAAATCTCGAATCTAGGTCCTCTGTAAACTGTTTGTACAGTTCAGATGGCCAAGGCCTCTGCATCAAAAAGAGGCTGGGAGGAGGGCTTGGTTTTGCAGCCCCTCTTACTCGCGCCTTTGCTGGAGGAACCAGACTTGCTCCCGGAGGCTACAGGTCCTGAAACCTTAGCCTTCGACGGGGAAGGGCGATGCCTTCTTGGAAGTCGAGGACTTATAGCCCTTCGCCTTCCATGAAGTCTTCAACTTCAACTTGGGGATAGCAGACGGAGCTCTATCACCCAAAGAGGAAGACTTCACAAAACCTGCAAAAAGAGATACAGATGAAGCAGGGGAGTCAAACAAAGAGGGCCCGCCCAACAACCTCACTTACCTCACCACTTACCACCTGGTCCTGCTCTGTATTCATTGGTTCCAGGTTGAGATTTAGGCGGCAACATCCTCCGAGACCTCAGCGAGAGGATATCCACTTGAGGTGGCTGGGTCGCATCCCGGATCTGCTGGATGATAGGGGTGGCAAGATCTTCAGGCACTGCCGCCACCCGTGCGCGCTGGGTAAAGCAGGTCCTCAACCTGGCGGCCGAGGACGTAGGGCTTCCCCGACGGAACATTCCTGCCAAACCCAGCCACCCAGGCCCGGAGGGATTCCAAGGCAGACTTCTTGGAAGTTTCATCCGCCTGCAAGAAAACCAACAATTAGCTCAGGAAACGCAAAGACCGAACCGGAGAATATAAACAATATACAATATGAGGAGCATGGACCGGGAGGAAAGAAGACTTTCACTTACCGACTCCTTGGATGGTTGAGGAGAGAGCAAAGCAAACCTCACAACCATCGGGTGCCAAACAACCAGGTCGTCCAGCCGGACCGCACAACCAGCGTGGGTCCGCACACTACGTGTCCGTAGGGTTGTTGAAGGGAGGCGGCGGTACACCCCGCTCCTCACAGCGAACAGTCTGTAAAGATAACAGTACATGAACCTCCCACTCTAAGCAAATAAAGCCGGCAAGGCCGGAAACTCAACTACAACCGGAATACTCCGGTGGAGAAGAACTACAAAATCATAAACTGGGCCAATAAGCTTTAAATGCACAGAGTGGAAGGTTAAGATTTCAGACCCGAGGACTCCGGGAATGAAGGAACGAGAAACCAGGAACCAACCATAAGGGCTGCCAGAAAAATAACGGCGGAGCCCCAGGTGTGGACCGAATCACGATATATATAAAATAATGGGAGAACAAAATAATAATAAAAAACAAAACAAAAACAAAAATTAACAATGATGGTAACCCCTCCGGAGACCGGAGGAGTCCGTATGCTAGCGTGATGATAAAATCATTCACACCTATCTTCCCGCCGGAGAAACAAGATGGGTAAAGGATCAATGTTCATAACATAGGCTGAAGCCAAATTTAAACCCAAACTTCGTGAGCCCGATGGGGAGACGAGAGGTGAGACAGGATCCGAACACGCTCGAAAGCAAACAAACCACCAACCCCAACACAGCGAAGCTGGGGACGTCATGGGAGGGAGCGAATCCCTCTACCAATAGGAGAAGTCCCTGAACTCGGAGAAAACGCCATCTAGCGTCACCCGCACGAGTCTCAGCAAGGCTGAGGGGGGGTAGGGGGGAGGAGAGTAGGCTACCAGGAAGGGGACAGGAGACAAGGAGAACATGACACCCGCTCAACTGCAACCTTCCTTCCCAATGAACTTGGAAGGGAAGCCTACTGGGAGCTACACAGCCCAAAGCCCAACATCTCCTAGGCGTAGCCTAATAAAACCAAACCTAGTATAGGTTAGGAAAAGAGAGGGGTGCAAAAGGAGAGGAGGAACCAACAGGGAGAGAAATTTTGTGCCGAGAGCCAACCGGGAACGAGAAGGGGATAAGAAGGCGACTAGCCTAGAGGAAACACATCCAAAGAACTCGATTCCCCAAATTGGGGAAGAGGACTAAGGGGCTCACTCTGACCCCCAAACGGACCCTGAGGAACAGCAACAAAACTCCTCAACCTGATCTCCGCACCCAGGGCAAGGGATGGAGCCCACACTACAACCATCCATCACAAAAACAATAGAATAAAAATACGTTCACAGGAAGTGTAGCCTACCTCGAGAGTAAATCAAAATATTTTATAAGGTTCATCAGAGGCAAACTACACAACCAAAAAAAAAAAACAAATAAAAACTAAAAACATTAAACTTAAAATAAAGAGAGCACCATCTTCAAGAATAAATAATTAGCCTAGAGACTAAATGAAAAGGAACCCAACCTGGTGGGGGGGTACGGATGGAGCAACTCCTAAGAAAGGCCGACAGGCCAAAAAAAGCAAAACAAAAACTAAAGTTGGAGGGGGAGCCACCGCATGGAACCACCAGGAAGGAATTCAAGGGGGCAAAATCTAAATATATAACGACTGGGAGAAAACTCCAACCGAAAAGAACAGAAGGAGTCGCCTCGCGGTCGACATGGCTGATAAGGGACGCCGTGGGCGTCATAAGAAGATCCCAATATTTATGAAAATACGAGACCAAAACAGCCAAAAATAGATCAAAACCCCACAAGAAGATGGTACTTAACTTAGAGATGGAAAAGGTGCTCAATGTCATCGAGATGAAGAAAAAATTAAAATCAAAATAGGACGAGCATACACAAAAGAAAATAACGATATCACGTGCTAGAAAATGGAATGAAGTAGGTGGCGCTGGTGTCGCCGTCCTGGCGGGTGTTGAGTGTGGGAGCTGTAACGGCTCACCGCTCTTTTCTCGGGGGTTTTGATAAGGAGAGATCTTTCGAGTATATTTCCGTGGTAGTGGTATTTCACTCACCCTTCATTATACCGACGCCTTCTAAAGACGCCGACTGGGGGTAGTAACCCCAGCTTTCCTGAAAGCTCTTTTTCTCTGGTATATCTAGCATTGTTATACCTAGAAATTCGTGCTGTAATGGAATTTCACCGCTGACACGGGACTGAACTCAGAAATATATATATATATATAATCACAAAATCCACATAAGAAGATGAGTTAAAACTGGGACTTTGAAGAAGTACTTTAGTAGTTCATTCTACATTTTCAAATTCACATCAAGCATGCATATATATATATATATATATTTTATATATATATATATATATATATATATATATATATATATATATATATATATATATATATATATATATATATATATATATATATATATATAAAAATCACAAAATCCATATAAGAAGATGAGTTAAAACTGGGACTTTGAAGAAGTACTTTAGTAGTTCATTCTACATTTTCAAATTCACATCAAGTATGCATATGCATATATATATATATATATGTATATATATATATATATATATATATATATATATATATATATATATATATATATATATATATATATATATATATATATATATATATATATACATATATATATATATATATATATATATATATATATATATATATATATATATATAAACAAGTCCCAGGTTTACGACGGTTCCGCTTCATGACGTTCGAGGTTACGGCGCTTTTCAAATATATTCATCAGAAATTATTTCCTGGCTTACGACGATGTTCCGGGTTACGACGCGTTGCAAACCGATCCGATCCGACGGAAGAAATATGGCCCCAAAACGGCAGAATAATCATAATTTGAAGGTTTTTTTGATGTAAAACTCAATAATAATGCAGTTTACATCATTTTCAATGCACCCAGAGCATTAAAGTAAGGTTTTCTTATGATTTTTGACGATTTTCGACGATTTTCGCTTACGACGATTTTCGGTTACGATTCATTTTTTAGAACGGAACCCCGTCAGAAACTGGGGACTTAATCAGATATATATATATATATATATATATATATATATATATATATATATATATATATATATATATATATATATATATATATATATAATGACAAAATCCACATAAGAAGATGAGTTAAAAGTGGGACTTTGAACAAGTACTTTCGTATTTCATTCTACATTTTCAAATTCACATCAAGCATGCGTTCCTTCGTGCTCCATTGGATACATATATATACATATACACATATTCGTATGTATATGTACACACACACACACAAGCTTGCTGGTACATGCTGGATCAGTGCTGCTTTCTCCCCTACCCTCCTGATCCCCTACCTACCCTGCCCCCACCTGGGGCGGACAAACAGGTTATGAGAGAGAATGGCATTCTTGAACTTGTAGGAGTTTGTCAACATATATTCATTTCTGGTGAGAGGTTCTAGAAGAGGAACCAGAAATTTCGCCATTTTTTAATTTGGGGTGTCATAGGTTGTCAGAATAGGCCTCATCGGAACACCTTCCTTATGACTCAGACCTAGTTATGGCCAGTCTAGATGTTGAGTCTCTATTCACAAATGTTCCTGTTGAAGAGACTGTTGACATTATTATGCGTAAATTATTTCCAGATCCTAATATAATTTAATTCAGATGATTTTAGAAGATTTCTTGAATTAGCTGTGCTGGACACAGCCTTTATTTTTAATAACACTGCTTTTAAACAGATTGATGGTATGGTGATGGTTTCCCCTCTGGTCCCCATGTTCGCAAATATTTTTGTGTCACTTCGAGGAGCAGTTGCTGGACAGCTGCCCTCTCAGTATTTACCCTTTATTCTACAAAAGATATGTAGATGATACTTTTTACCTTATTTAGATCTTGGTTTGATGCTGAAACTTTCCTGGATTTTGCAAACAGTAGACATCCGAATATAAAATTTAGTATTGAAGTTGAACGGGATAAGTTATCCTTTTTAGATGTTTCAGTCTCACGAGAATCAGATTGTTTTAACACGAGTATTTGGAGGAAACCTACTTTTACTGTTTAGGATCCAACTTCTCTAGTAGCCATTTTTTAAGATTTTAAATTAAATTCCTTGTCTACTCTTCTGTATAGATCTTTCCATTTATCCTCAAATTGGCTTGTTTTTAATAAGGAAAAACAATTTTTACACAGGTTTTTTTACCAACAATTGTTTCCCATCTAGCTTATTTTTTCAATATGCGTGGAAAATATTAAACAACAACTTCATGCCAAAGTACAAAATTCCAACTGCCCCCAAACTTCAAATCTTTGCCATTGTTCCATTTTTACATGATAAATCTTTTAGCCAAAGCTTTCTCAAATTATTTATAGACATTATGGTACTGTAAAAATTAATCTAATCCTAAAGAATCCTCTGAGAATTGGTTCTTTACTCAATACTAAAGACTGTTTAAGCAACCTTATGACATCTGGGGTGATATATAAATACGATTGTCCTCTGTGTTCTTGAGGAACTTGAGTGGGTTGCACCCAAGCACTTCTCAAGGTACACGCCGATTCTCACAAAGGTGTGAGCTACCGAATGGGCAGTGAACTGAGTACTGTAACAAGATTCCACACTAGACCACACTCCAATCTGCATGCAGCCTGCCCAGCCAAAAAGGCTCCCTCAAAGCCTTCCTCTCGCAAGTGAGAGTCTAGTCCTCTGTGTGCCAGTGGGTGCAAGACTCCTGCACTTTTGAGAGAAATGGAAAGCCAGAGGAGTAGACCAGTGGGTCTTGCTAGTTCTCAAAGAGGGGTACTCTATCCTGTTCAGGGGGAAACCTCCCTTAATGTCAACACCCATTGCATTGACAGCCTACTCAGTAGGCTCTGAGAGGTTTTCGGCACTCGCGGGAGAGATGCTATCTCTTCTCGCAAAAAGAGCTGTAGAGCTGACGGAAGATGTCAACACTCTAGGGTTCTGCAGCTGTCTTTTTGTGGTCCCCAAGTCATCCGGGGGATGGAGACCTATCCTGGACGTCAGCTGAATTTTCGTTCAGAAAACAAAATTCAAGATGGAAACAAATAAGTCAGTCCTCTTGTCCACCTAACAGGGGGTGGCTTCACCTCATGGGGATCAGTACATCCCTCTATATAGATGCCTGGCTCCTATGTTCTCCATCAAAGAAACAGTGCACAGAGGACCTGCAGAAAACCCTACTTCTTGCCCAAGATTTGTGCTTACTCATCAGCGAGAAGAAATCACAATTGTCTCGGTCTCAAGTGATTCTATATTTGGGCATGACGATAGACTCTGAATTTTCAGGGTTTTCCATCCCCAGAAGAGCACAATCTTGTCTACAAACAGTCCGCAACTTCCTCACACTCAGGTCCTGCTCGGCCAACAGTTGGACGAGCCTTTTGGGAACCCTTGCATGAGGGTACTGCAATTCTTCCTGAAGGCCAACTGGAACAGGAAGATCCATTCGGACTCGTTTGTCTTCCCAATTACACCGGAAATAAAAGAAGACTTGAGGTGGTGGCTTTCAGAAAGAAGACTTTTGGTAGGGAAGTCACTCCTTCCCCTGAGCCCCACCCTTTCCTTGTACTCAGATGCTTCAGATCTGGGTTGGGGAGCTCTTCTGGGAGACATTGAAGTGTCGGGGATTTGGTCTGTAGAAGAGAAGGACCTACACATCAGTGTGAGAGAGTTGAAGGCGATACACCTGGGCATTCAGTCATTCGCAGAAGTGACCTTTGACAACATGGTAGTGGTGATGTCAGACAGCACCTCCGCTTTGGCCTATATAAGGAACCAAGGGGGCATCCACTCCTCCCTTTACGAGGCCACTAAAGATCTCCTTTTGTGGGCAAAGAAAAACTGCACCATTCTGGTGACAAGATTCACCCAAGTGAAGCTAAATGTAATAGCGGACAGGCTGAGTCGGCACAGGCAGGTCCTACCCACGGAGTGGGCACTAGATCCACAGGTGAGCACCGACCTGTGGAAGTTTTGGGGAAAGCCGTCGATAGACTTGTTTGCGACGTTGAAAAACCATCGCCTACCATTGTTTTGCTCTCCGACACCGGACCCTCTGACTTGAGCAACAGATGCCATGCTCCAGAATTGGTCATCCCTAGACCTGTACGCCTTCCCACCATTAAACATGGTGAGGGAAGTGATCAGCAAGCTCTTGTCCCATCAATTGCTAAGTGTAGACAGCAGTCTTCTTCCAGAGTAGACCGAGCAAAGTAGGCATTCTTCTGCAGCTGGTGCAGAAGAAATAACATATCTTCTTCTGAAACCTCTGTGACGGACATCGCATACTTCCTTCTTTTCCTGAGAACTAACAGAGGCTTGTCTTCATCAACGATCAAGGGATACAGAGCAATGCTAGGTTCTGTTTTTCGGCACAGAAGCGTATCAAGACATCAGTGACTAGATCAAGTCATTCGACACGACCAAGGAGAGCAAGACTAATTCAGTTGCATAGAATTTGGATGTCATCCTTTAATGGTTGTCAGGTCCACCTTTTGAACCTCTCCGCACAGTTTCCTTAAGGGACTTAATGAGGAGAAAACTTTTTCTGGTCACCTTAGCTGTTGCTAAGAGAGTTACAGGCCATTGACAGAAGAGTCGGCTTTTCACAGGAAGACGCGGTGTACTCTTTTACGCTAGCTATGGCCTTGTTCTTTCGTCAAGAATTTGATGGAAATTTTGGACCGGAGGAGGAAGAGAGGACTCTTTGCCCCGTCAGGGCACTAAGTGTGAAGGACCCTTCTAGACCCCTTTCCAAGAACGCCATATCGTTCTTTTTGAGAAACGTCATCCTGGAATCACACTCAAGAATTCGAGAGGATTTTACCAGTCTTGAAAGTCAAAGCCCAGGAATTTAGAGCTGTCTCCACCTTGTTGACTTTTAAACACATGTCTTTGTCTTCAGTTCTCCAGTCAACCTATTGGAAATGTAAATCTATGTTTGCAATGCATTATTTATGTGAAATAGAGACTATTTCCAAAAACTGCAGTACCCTGGGTCTGTTGTCTGTAGCGGCATGGTGTTAGGGGAGTAAGCATAGGAATCTGCTCCTGTTTTATCTCTTTCACCTAGATATAGGCTGTTGAGTTAGATGGGGAGCCCCGGGGGTACTATGTACTTGGAGTACCCACCAGTCATTTTTTGTGGCTGGGTAATGATTTTTAATGGGATTTTTAAGGTGTGTAGGTGACAGCGTTGTCTGGTGGTCTTTCTTTATGGTACTGCGCCCAGGGCAAGAGCACTCTTGTAAGGTGGATAGCCATCAGACTACTCCATGGCTGCATAACCTCTGTTGATGCTTTGTAGCATTTGGAATACTCTTTTGCTACAAGCCTCCCCACTGATGTAGGGGCACTCCGCAGCTTCACTGCTGCGCCACTATAGTTAAGATTGGTGCCAACCAGAGGCAGTATCACTCTGCAGCAGCTCTCTTAACAGGTAAGGGTACAACAAGCATTCTCACCAATGCTAGCTAGAATTTTTTTTCTCAAATTCATTTTTTCACTGAAATATTAGGGTTACATATGTCCATGCATCCCACCTTGTCAATATGGGATTCAGCTGTGTAATTACTTCGTAAGTTACATATATAAAAATGACATTTTTATAATAAAATAAAGTTTTATATATACTTACCAAGTAATTACAAAATTAGAGCCCTCCCTCCTCCCCTTTCATGGACATTGAGGGCACAAATGAACTGAGCTCTTCAGCTGTGCTGTACCCATCCTTCCCCGATAGTGGGCGGGCCCTTGCTACCTATACTAAAATAATTGAACATTACCACGAATTTCAAGTTTTTAGCTGCCATGCGAGTTAGAAACATGGACTTGGTAAGAGTATTATAACTTTATTTTACTATAAAACTGTCATTTCATGTCCAAGATCATAACTGATTGGTTCCATAATCACTTTTGTAAGGAGATCGTTCATCATCAGGCACAGGACATTGGCATTGCTTCTCACAGACACTGCACTTGTACATCGCAATGCAACCCAATTGGTTGGTAACTAAAGTTGTATTAGGGTCATTTATTTGCCTCCTAAATATGACTGCAGTCATTCATCCAGTGGACTAAAGTGTTATTGTTGCAATGATACGGCTATATGGGAAGAAGTTCCTGGAAGAGCTGGTAGTGTTGGAGGAGGAGCAAGGCTTGAACGTGACGGAATTGACACTAGAGGATCTTTGAGGTTATTCACTGAGGTTTACCATCTACAACTTCGCAGATGCTTGGAAGGATATCACTGCACAGACCCTCAGCCACACCTTGAACTGTATATTGAAGGGAGAAAAGGGCATGATGGACTTCCAGGGGTTCAACATTGACAACTTCCTCGTGAAGGGAGGCTCAGTAATCCTTCAGTTATCTGGATTAATAGAGCCAAGGGCCTGTCGGATAATGGTGAAATATGGATAAGAACAAGTAAAAAAAATCTGGGGTGTTCAAGGGCAATTCCGTACCCTTCCTCGCCTAACCTTGTCAATATCAGATAACTGTAAACACTCAGTTTGCTTATAAACAACTCTATCACACTTTAAACTGAAAACTTTATGTAAATGGCAATTATCTACCTTTTCCCCATATTTGTAACAAAATATACTGCATAAATACACTTTGAAAAATGTAACCCCTTATTTTTTGCTTTCTTGTAAATGATACAGTTCAGTAGTTAGGTAGCCTGTGTGTGTTTAATCACAGCCTACCATGGTTTTATCACCATTAATGTACTGTTATACAGCAACTTTGCTACCATATTGTACTATTACCATACACAAGATACAAACTGTTTATGTGTGAACTGTTGATCTAGGCTAGGTGTTTACACTCACAGTATCCATTTGCCTAAGTCAAATAGGCTATTACAGCTATATTCAAGATAAAGGTAGTGGTAATGACACTGATATTTTACTTACTGAATCCATTTATACTCTATTATTATCATGTTATATCATGATCGCAATATGTATAAAAACTAATTGGTCGTCATTTGCAATAACTAAATATTATGTTCTCAGAATCAGCTGATTGAGCCTACTAGTGAAAGAATTTGGAATGATTTTTCAAGTTGCCAAAAGAAACAAATCTATTATTGGAATTATTATTTTAATATTTATACATAAATGTAAAATGAATATGCCGAGATAAATTAACATACCAAACTTTTATGTTAAAGCAAAATCCCTCAAAATCACAAATCCCTGTTTCCCGATTCATTTATTTATGTCATACCCTGGTTTTTGTCAGTTCTTTGGTAAGTGGTTGTTAATTATAAGAGATGGTTATTAACTGTTACATAAGCCATAAGTTGGATAATCTTGTTTGAAAGGCTAGCCTAGTACAATACTGAGAATGAACTTCGTTTGATTTGTAATACACAAGATTACAACACTGTGTGTACATCTTTGGTACATATGGCACTTTTCAATGATGACTATTCCAAGGAAATTCATTTTAAGAACAGTAATAAAAAGTAGTTGATCACTTTGTGTTTTTGCTGGAATTAATGCTTTTTCATTTCACCTCATCAGATCACGGAAGCTTTACTTGTATGCCTGTGTGTGTATGTTTACATATATCGACATGTGGCATTTCATCAGTGTTGAGTTACCATCTCTACATAGTGTGTGCGTTTGTTTGTGTTTCTGAATGCAGTATCACATTTGCCATTTTTCTTTTTTTGCATGGCTTGATTTACTGTGGATTATCTCATTACAAGTTTAGTTGACTCAAAGTATGATTATCACACATATCATAACTACACAAGAGAATATTTTATCACTGTTGATATCTCTCTCTCTCTCTCTCTCTCTCTCTCTCTCTCTCTCTCTCTCTCTCTCTCTCTCTATACACAGTACAGTAAAAATATAAATGAGAAGATTGTAAAATATGGATAAAAAATCATAACAAAAAAACAAGCTCTAACAAGTCTCAACATAATGTGTGCATTTGTGTTTGTTTCTTAGTGTGGTATCACATTTGCCATTTTTCTTCTTTGCTTGGCTTGATCTACTGTACTGTACTTCATTGCAAGTTTAGTTGATGCTAAGTATGATTATCACACGTATCACAACAGTACACAGAGTATATTTGATCACAGTTGATGTTTCATGTCAGTTGTTTTCTATCTCTCTCATACCATATGCACACGATTGAATTTTAAAGATAAAAATTGAGAAAATACAGTAAAAATATAAATGAAAAATTGAGAAAATACAGTAAAAATATAAATGACAATAGTGTAAAATATAAATTGAAAAATCATAAGCCTAACAACATGAAACAGAACAGAGCCCTCTTCACCCAACCAACACTGCATCTGCACCCCCTCCCAGCATGGGAAGCTGCTCCCCAGCTCCACCCACCTTCCAGAACAACCCCTTCTCTACACAGCCTTACTGCCCTTTCTCTCCCATGGCATCCTGCCATCAAAACCACCTCCCACCTTGTAACCTTCTTGAGGCCTCCCACACCCCCAAAACCCCTTTCTCAGCGTGTTTGAGTGTAAGCATTATTACCAATATTTTCCAGAGGGCTTGCAGCGTTACCAACCATCGAAAAGCATTTTTTTTTTTTCACATTTTTTTTAAAATTTACTTATATGTATATCTTTGGGCCCTTGATCCCTAGTCCAGGTGTGTTGGATAATGTCAAGCTCTGGATAATAGTGATCCAGATAATTGAAGGATTACCGTACAGGTAATGTTTGAGTTATGATAATTCGCCTTGTGATAATCTGATTTTGTGATGGGGTTGGCATTTAATATCGATACAATATTTTGAAAATATTTTTAAATTTCACGCTTGATGGGCACACAATCAGGCAGCGAGAGATCAAATTATAATAGACTAACTTCTTTTCCTCTATCTTAATCCCATCTTCAAGTTAAATAAGTTATAAAAGTAAAAGGGAATGATAAAAGTATTGTTAGTAATGTTATACTTGTTGTGTAAATGCGTACAGTACAGCCATAAACAACTGAATGAGAAACAGCTATTTTGCTAAGAACAACAGAACTGGATAACAACAGCTGTTTTGCTTGCATTTCAACCATCGTATGATAGTAAACAATTATAGGCCATCCCCAGTTTATGACGGGTTCTGTTTTTACGCCGCGTCGTAAACCGAAAATCGTTGTAAACCAAAAAACGTCGAAAATCGTCAAAAATCCTAAGAAAGCCTTACTTTTAATGCTTTGGGTGTATTGAAAATGATGTAAACTGCATTTTTATTGAGTTTTTCATCAGAAAAGCCTTCAAATTTTTATTATTCTGCCGTTTTGGAGCCATATTTCTTCTATCGGATTGGCATATGATGCGTCGTAACCCTGGAACATGCGTCGTAAACCGGGAAATAATTTATGATGAATATATTTGAAAAGCGTTGTAACCTCGGAATGTTGTAAGCCGGATCCATCGTAAACCGGGGATTGCCTGTACTGTAGTTGTTACAAATGATGTTAAGTAGAATAGGACTGATACAGTATATTTTTACATTATACTGTACTCTTATTCGCTATGGAGAAAAGATTGGCAAGGAAATATACTGCTAAATTTAAGCTGTAAGTTGTAGCTTAAGCTTAGAAAACAATGTTCAAGCTGCTAATGACTATGAATTATCATGCATCATTAACATGGATGATACTCCCATAAACTTTGATATGCCATCAAACTCAACCATAAATTAGATTGAGAAAAAAGTATTTTAATCAAAACTCGTATTATGATGAAATCAAGTGAAAATACAAACAGAATCTGTTGATTTTTTTACACAAAAAATATACCCTTGACGCCATCTATTAACGAAAAAAATAACAATTTAGTTCACAACGAGACATTTAAGTCGTAATTTGATTTAAATAATTCGTATAACATGAAATAACCTTGTTCCGTGTAAGTAGAGTATCTAGAGATTCATTTACGCTACTAGAAGCAAGAAAATTCGCTCTGAATTGAGGTAAATATGGCGAAATAAACTTAACTCATAATCGCCATCAGTTGATTTCCAAACCAAAACATTGATAGCTATGCTTGTATTTTGTAATACAGTATGAGAATACAGGCAGTATTGTTGGATACAGTGAAGTAAAGGATAACTTATTAAAAGATACATGGAAAAGATTCATATTTGTTATGATTGTGTTTTATAATATGATACTAATACAGTAAGTGAACATTACATATGCAAATTTATACCTCATGTATTATGTGACCCCCTTGAAATTAGCTTCAAAATTAGGTCTTCAAGTCACATGGTACGTGAGTACTGTATATAAGGTAAACTCTTTCAAACTCAAATTTGCTGATTTATCATCCACCCCCATCACCGACAACGGACTAAATCTCTGGGAGTTCCCCTTACAGTACACGTCTGATTCTTGTTTGTGTTATTTAATTTTTTTTGTACTAAATTATCATAAGTCAGTCTGCATTGAACCTCCAGAGTTAGCTGATAATGTAGCTAGGCTAGACTACCATATACATCATAGTGAGGGCTTGACTAATTCTTGTTTGTGTTATTCAGTTTCTCTTTGTACTGAATCATCATATGTCAATCTGCATGAACCTCCTGAATTAGCTGATATTAATATTACTATACTGTATATGTATAGAGTATATTGTATAGCGTAGGCTAGGCTACCATATATGTATACTATAGATGGTTCTGAATACCCTAGTGTAGGCTAGGCTACATTCAAGATATGTTTTTGTAACCTAACCCCATTGTAAGTAGGACAATACCTGTGTGTGTGTGTGTGTGTGTGTGTGTGTAATGTATGTTTATATATTATATATATATATATATATATATATATATATATATATATATATATATATATATATATATATATATATATATATATATATATATATATATACACAAACATTATTTACGTGATACAGTAGAGCCCTGGTCCTCGACACTAATCCATTCCAGAAGAAGCATCGAGATTCGATTTAGTCAAATTCTGAATCAATTTCTCCCATAAGAAATAACTGAAAATGGATTAATCCATTCCTGACCACCAGTCATTACCCCAACCTTGCCTTTTTATAAAAAATATTACACAAATTACAATTAAATAAGTTCAGAGTTAAATAACTTACCGTATCAGGAGCACTTTTTACATTTTTAATACATACTGTACAAAAAAAATTGGCCTACAACCAATGCGGCCGTATTACCAATGGTAGACCGAGCACCATAGGCTAGGCTTGGTAGTCTATAGGCACTACCAGAATGTACTGTAACACTTACACACAAAACTGTTGTTAATAATAATATTTAAAAACAAGCCTGATTATTCCTGATTATTACAGTAAATTAATAATACAGTATTTGTAAGCCGAATTACTGTATGTCTGTTATCATAAAATTAAGAAAAATTTCCTGAGTTATTTCGGCACTCGGCAGCTTGTGGCGTGAGCAGATGTAAACAAACCAAAGCAACACCCTGCTGGCATATCGCGGTATTAATAATATAAACCTTGTTTATGTTCAGTATTTATGGTAAATTTCATACAGAGTCTACTGGAATAGTGTACAAAATCACTGTAAAACATCTTTCAATAAATATTATGATACCCTAACATATTGGTACCCATGATTGGATGGAAATTCAGTGCAGAAAGCCACAAAATGATGATTACCTGTACAAGTGTGTACTTCTCCAAACAACAGCAGTAGCATGTGCAGGCTTTAAATGCTTTTAAATACGCATGGGAGAACGCCACCAACAATGCCAGCTAGTGGTGACCAACCAAAACTCATTTATTTTTACAAACATCACATGATTCATTGGGTCTGATTCCAGTTTGTTGTTTGAGCTCGATGCAAAATTTACTCGACATTTTCGTTGAAAACCGATTATGTCAAGTTCTGGTATACTGTCGAGGACTGAGTTCTACTGTGTATATATATATATATATATACAGTACATACATACACACATAGGTATTGTCCTACTTACAATGGGATTAGGTTACAAAACATATCTCAAATACAGCCTAGGCTACACTAGGGTATGTATTATATATATATATATATATATATATATATATATATATATATTATATATATATATATATATATATATATATATATATATATATATATATATATATATATATATATATATATATATATATATATATATATATATATATATATATATATTTTATATATATATATACACATATATAAATATATATAGCTTAATGATAAATAATATTGCAAGACCAGGAAGAACATTCTTTATTGTACAAGCTTTCAGGTATAAAACCTCATCATCAGGCTGAAAAAAACCGACAAGGATGAGAATCAATAAAATTACAATAAAATGAAATGTCATAATAAATCTTCAGCAAAAATACTAATGAAATATATAAAATGAACAAGTAAATACAAACTAAAAGGGTGAGACGTAAAATAACGAAAAATTAAAAACACAAACATAAAAATATGAAAATAAAACTAAAGTGAAATGTAAACAAACTACCACTCACAAAGTGAAATATTTAACGACCTAATTGAGTACCTACTATGAAATTACACGATAGCTAGTTGGATACCAGACGAGTTGTTGTTCAATTCCGGCTTCATCTTTTAATAGTCAGCGACTCTGAAATTAAAAGGTCAGTCTATTTGAACAAAAGACAGTACCCGAAAATCCAGGTCAGTGAAAGGATGGTCCTGTGCTAAACTGTGTTCTCTAATGGCAGAAAAGGGTGGTTTGGAAAGGGAAACCTAGTTCTAATAGAAAACCTCTGTGTTCCAAAATTCTGTGTCTAAGCCAGCGGGAACTAGATCCCACGTATCGCAGAACCACACTGCAACAAGTGAACAAGTAAACGACACAGGAATTAAGGTCCATAGGCAGAGTAGGCTTCTTTCTCAAAAGTGATCTTATTGTAAAAGGATTACAGAAAACAAACCGGAAACTGATTTGAGGGAAAGATATGGTTTTCCTCCAGAATTATTTTTCTGAAAACTCATATCCCATTTTTGTATTTTACAAAGTTGTGAAAAATTTTTTAAATGAAAAGTTTTGTCCCAGACCGGTGTACAGTACTGCTAGTAAAGATGTAAAGTACATTAAATTGCCTTACCTTGCTCATAGTAGCTATATGGTCTGAAAAAAGTTACAAGAAATACTTAAGCATTGTTTCCCTCAAATCAGTTTCTGGTTTGTTTTCTGTAATCCTTTTACAATAAGATCACTTTTGAGAGAGAAGCCTACTCTGCCTGTGGACCTTAATTCCTGTGTCGTTTTTGTTCACTTGTTCGCAGTGTGGTCTGCGATACGTGGGATCTAGTTCCCGCTGGCTTAGACACAGAATTTTGGAACACAGAGGTCTTTCTATTAGAACTAGGTTTCCCCTTTCCAAACCACCCTTTTCTGCCATTAGAGAACACAGTTTAGCACAGGACCATCCTTTCACTGACCTGGATTTTAGGGTACTGTCTTTTTGTTCAAATAGACTGGACCTTTTAATTTCAGAGTCACTGACTATTAAAAGATGAAGACGGAATTGAACAACAACTTGTCTGGTATTCAACTAGCTATCGTGTAATTTCATAGTAGGCACTCAATTAGGTCGTTAAATATTTTACTTTGTGAGTGGTAGTTTGTTTACATTTCACTTTAGTTTTATTTTCATATTTTTATGTTTGTGTTTTTAATTTTTCGTTATTTTACGTCTCACCCTTTTAGTTTGTATTTACTTGTTCATTTTATATATTTCGTTAGTATTTTTGCTGAAGATTTATTATGACAATTCATTTTATTGTAATTTTATTGATTCTCATCCTTGTCGGTTTTTTCAGCCTGATGATGAGGTTTTATACCTCAAAGCTTGTACAATAAAGAATGTTCTTCCTGGTCTTGGCAATATTATTTATCATCAAGCTAAGATTTCCAAGTAGCCGCCCAATTACCGAGACTATATATATATATATATATATATATATATATATATATATATATATATATATATATATATATATATATATATATATATATATATATATATATATATATATATATATATATATATATATATATATATATATATATATATATATATATATAGATAATATACTTATATATATACATATATAGATATATATATATATATATATATATATATATATATATATATATATATATATATATATATATATATAGATAATATACTGGAATATATATACATATATAGATATATATATATATATATATATATATATATATATATATATATATATATATATATATATATATATATATAGATAATATACTTATATACATATATATATATATATATATATATATATATATATATATATATATATATATATATATATATATATATATATATATATATATAACAATACTTATATATATACATATATAGATATATATATATATATATATATATATATATATATATATATATATATATATATATATATATATATATATATATATATATATATATATATATATATATATATATATATATATATATATATATATATATATATATATATATGTTTAATCCAATAGGAAAAAGACAGGCAGAAGTTCAGTAGTACCAAACAGTCGCTTTTTACACTACTTTTGACGATCGTCAGGGCAGTAAGACGAAAATATAAAGAAGGTTACAAAGTAAACAAACAGAACAAGAATACCAGATGGTCAGTTGTCAAAGGGTAATAAACAGAAAGTTAATCCAGGATAATCCTGGATCGAGCTGTCACAAACCGAACCTAAGACCACACAAAAAGAAATACTAAAGTTTAGGCTTACAAAATCCAAAAACATGTATAACCTTGAATGCCAGATGGTTAATTGGCGGGGGGTAAAAAACAAAAGGTTAATCCAAGCCTAAACTTTAGTATTTCTTGTTGTTTGGTCTTGGATTCGGTTTGTGACAGCTCGATCCTGGATTATCCTGGACTATCTTTCTGTTTATTACTCTTTGACAACTGACCATCTGGTATTCTTGTTCTTTTAGTTTACTTTGTAGCCTTTTTTATATCTGTGTCTCATTTGTGCCACAACGATGCGTTAATAAACGTGGAAGTGCTTGGTACTGAACTTCTGCCAGTCATTTTCTTGTGGGATTCGCTTATACACTGAAGTCACGTGCATCTACTGTGATTTTTAAGCATATATATATATATATATATATATATATATATATATATATATATATATATATATATATATATATATATATATATATATATATATATATATATATATATATATATATAATCCCCCTGAAACAGATAAAAATATTCCTTGTAGGGATATTACGTAATGTTACCGATTTGGTCTGACTTCGGAAGGCAATGGGATTCCGACCCTGTTCTCCCCTTTCTTTTTCTCTCAGCGAGTATTTCACGCGCCCTCTCTCTCTCTCTCTCTCTCTCTCTCTCTCTCTCTCTCTCTCTCTCTCTCTCTCTCTCTCTCTCTCTCTCTCTCTCTCTCTCTCTCTCTCTCTCTTCCACATTAAATTAAAGAAATGAAATGGGTCATCTAAGGAAACGCAATCTTTCCTACAAAAATAGATTTATTATTTAAAGCAACCCAACAAGTAATGAATAAACAAAGCAAAGATTAAAATGCATCATAAATGAAATTGTCAAGTAAAAAACATCTAACTCAAGATTTAGTCTCAGTCCAACTAAAAATCTGATTATGGCTAATAGCCTGTAAATTCAAAAACTCTCACATACTCTATCTTAGACATTGTAAAGTCTAGTCTCGAAAAGTCTACCACATAAAATAACAGACATTGCAAAGGTTTTGCATCTGTCTTTCTCTATGATCACACCAACATGATAACATCATGTTCCTCTCACTATATTCTCATCACACCACCACCACCACCACCGACATCTGTCAAAAGAATTAAGCACAAATAATACTCTCCCAAAAATATGCAAGTGCCAAACATAATAATGAAAAGTCTAAAATGCATGAGTAAATAGCATACTGGTAAAATATAGAACACAATAAAAAAGAACATTGAAATGGTAAAAGACTACATCCACTTCCCACACAAGTTCAAAAATGTCTTGAAACATGGTAAAAAACATAAGTTCACACTTCACACAGTAAAACGAAGAGTCTGAACTCTACCTTATTCTGCCAGTTCTAAGAGCTTGCAACACTCAAAGATAATATCTTCACGATCTCGCTCTAGCTCCGCTAATGAATGATTGAACTAATTTTTGGGCAGAATTAGACACAAAATCTAGATTTCTAACGTACGAACTCATGTACGCACATACCAACTCGGTCATATGACTCGGCTAATATTGTGTGTTCATCAGGTTAACTGCTGAGATGATCAACTATTTGCTGAATGCAACGATTCTGCAAGTGACGGCTTGCCCCAGTTCCATCTCACAGCTAACTCCCTTTCATCACACTATATAACATAGTAATATTAAAGCGGCTGTATTTTCTGAAATATATATAATATATATATATGTGTGTGTGTGTATGGTATATAAATGAATTTTTATCACATCACTGTCACATTTTATATACAAATATTAAGCTATGAATGTCGTTTAGTATCCAGTTTCCACTACTTTGGGAATATCACCGAAGGGGAATTATAAGTGATAAATGCTTTGGTACCTAAGTGACTTGAACACCCAACAGTACCCATTAACGACTACCAATCAACGGCCAAGAATGTTGACTGGAAGTCGTTGATGGGTACTATCAGGTGTTCAAGTCACTTAAGTACCAAAGCATTTACCACTTGTAATTCCCCTTCGGTGATACAGTTGACCCTCGCCTGTTCGTGGTTATCGATTCATGGCTTCACCTATTTGCGGATTTTTCTGTGGAACCCATCTCTAAATTATTCACAGAAAACCCTCCTATTTGCAGTTTTTTTCGTAGAGTCCCATTGCTAGGTAACTACTTGGTTCTTAGCCACGTAAAATAAATCTAATCCTTCGGGCCAGCCCTAGGAGAGTTGTTAATCAGCTCAGTGATCTGGTTAAACTAAGGTATTATACTATACTACTTGTGATAAAATAATGATTTACAGTACTAATTTTCAAATATTAATATTAAGTTTACGTAATAAGAGGACAGTAAATAATAATAAGATTCAACAATAATAATAATAATAATAATAATAATAATAATAATAATAATACTGTACTGTACCTGTAATAATACATCCAGGTACTAAGTACAGTACTGTACCTGTATGTATTAATTTTCAGTTATTAATAATACAGTAATAATACTGTAAAGTACCTGTAATAATCGTAATAAGATTAAATACAGGCACTTCTTCAGGGGTTTGGGGAGGCTTTGGAGGGTCCTTCATCTGTTTGGTAAACATGGTGATAGGCAGCTGTTGTCGCTGCTTTTTCATGCTGATGAGGGTATTATTATAGGGCACCATTGCCACATCAAGGGCATTTGAACACTTCATGGAGAGTTCCATATAAGGATTTTGTGCTGAAACTGCCTCCTTCAGCTCCTTGGCCATCCTCATAAGTTGAAAAAGACTTTCCAAAGACAGGCCCGCATCCTCCTTCTTGTCCCCTGAACCTGGCATGTCTTCTTCCTCACTGGCAGACTTTGTCAGCTCTTCCAAACCCTGGTCCGTCAGGGGGTCAGAGTGGGCATCAGTGAGGGTGCCTACTTCATCCTCAGTGATGTCATCGAAGCCTTTTCCACCAAGAATCTTCAGCAATTGGGCCACCTTATCAGTAGCCAAATGTTGAATTTCTTCAGGAGAGAAGACCTTATAATCGTGCACAGACTCCGGCCACACCTTCTTCCAGCATGCATTAAGGGTCTCCTTCTTCATGTCCTTCAACGGTCGGTCGATGACGGTCAGACGTGCGGCAGTCGTAAATTTACGTCAATACTCCTTCAGCATAAATTCACTGTCAGATCCATTGCATTCACAAGGTGCTCAAGGGAGTTCCAGGTGTAGAGTGCCTTGAAGGCATCGATCACGCCCTGGTCCATAGGCTGGAGGAGAGAGGTGGTGTTGGCAGGGAGGAACTCTAGCTGGACTGCCTCGTAATAAAGATCCAGAGGGTGGCCACCAGCATTATCTGTAATCAGCAACACCTCAAACTCCATGCACAAGTCGTTGAGGTATTGCCTAATGTGAGGGATGAAGCTCTGAGTGAACCAATGATCCGTAAGGGCTTTGATGGTCCAGGCCTTGGCATTGTGCATCCATAACACAGGCAGCAACCCCTTGTTCTTATTCTTGAGGGCCCTGGGGTTTGCAGCCTTGTAAATGAATCCTGGTTTCAGCATGAAGCCACACATTATGAGGTTGACCCTATTCTTTTTTGAACCCAGAGGCTCTGGGTTCATCTTTCATGAGGTATGTCTCATCCATATTGAATACCTGTTCTGGATGGTAGCCCTTGTCCCTGATGATTTTCTTGAAGGTCTTGGGATATTTCACAGCTGCTTCTGTGTCTGCTGACGCTGCTTCCGTATGAAGAGAAACACTTGAGTTGGAACTGTCTCTGGAAGCAGTGGAACCACCCCTTGTTGACCTGAAAACCTTGAGGAGCTGATGATGGTCCTGCTGGTGGTTCTTCCCCTTCTTCCAAAGGTTCGTTGAAGCCCAAGAAGTCTGCCTCTCATGCGTCATCGCCTTCCTGTACATTGCTGCCTTCCATAGCAGTCAAAAACTGCAGGTAGGACTGTCTTGATTTTTCACGAATGACGTTGGTTTCAAGGGGGATGTTCTTACGGCAGTCCTTTATCCAGTACGCCAATGAAGATTCCATCTTAACAATTGTCAGATCACGCACTGTAGAAACTGTTTTTGCACTACCAAAGAAGCTAGCACTAACAGCCTTTATTATCTCTGTCTCTTTCTTATTGAGGTAGCTTACAGTACTCTCATTCACACCAAAATAGTAGGATACAGCTGCGTAACTCTGGTTTTCTTTTAACATATCCAGAAGTTTTACCTTCTCCTTGAATGTCATGACCTCCTCCTGGTGCTTAGGCTGTTTGCCAGAAGCTGTAGAAGGAGCAGGGCACTTAGGAGGCATCTTAGGGCATGATTAAAAGAGATACACAAAGATTAAAAACGACACACAAAGATGTGCAAAGTACACACATATGCAATGACATGCTGGAACAGCAGTGTACACATTGAACTGGCAGAGATGCGGGCTCCTGCCACCCATCTCCACGAGACAAAGCCTTTTGGGGGGGTACAGCCAATCAGTACCAAGGGTACTGCCAATGAGCGCCAAGGAAAATGAATCAGAGCTCAATAACATTTCATTTAAAGTAAAATTAAAATTATAGTTGTTCTTTCCTATTTTTTTTTTTTCTCAAGAATTATGGTATCGATTTTTTCCCATAACTTGGCCTGCAACATTTTTTTCGGTTTGAAGATTGTTTTATTTTAGTACTCAATATTTGTAGGCCTGTACGTTTTGCAAATACCGCATAAAAAAACCATTTATTACGTTTTGTTTATTTGTCATAATTAAAATAAAAAAGAATGTAAAATATCAACCTATACAGTAAATGTTTGGCTAGGCCAATTGATCCTTGCCTGATCTGTGAAAGGCGGGAATCCTATGATATGCATTATGATTTTGTTAATAAATATTTGTGTGGTATTAGATTTTCATAATCAATAATGTATTCTTTTATAGCCATTATGCAAATACATAACTGATCATTTCAGTGTTGAATGACTTCCACTGGCATCTGATAATACCCCCTTAACAGATTCATCTTGCTAAACATTTTCATCCTGTGCATACTGTGCACACAGTTGAACACCACACACATAGGGATTCTTTCTTTCACTGTCACTTTGTTTATTTTCCGATAATTGATACACATTCGCAGTCTCCCATCAGGCTTTCTTACCGGCACAGCTGGACTATTCCAAGCACTCTTACTAGGTTCAATTATTCCTATCCTTTCTAATTCCTCACACTGTTCTTCAATCTCTCTCATTATTGGAGCCAGGAATTGTCGAGGTCTCTGATAAATCGGTGTGTCGTCTGTCAGCCGAATACAGAACTCCAGCAACTTAGCTGTCGCAAAGTCCTCAGCACCTTGACTCGTCACACCCTTTCTTTCCCACAACAACTCATACACCTGCTCCTTCTCTTTCTGGCTCATCTCATTCAGTCTCACTTTTTCCCCAGGCTTTTCTTTACTCCACTCTTCTGACCATTCCCCTTTGCCCATCACATCATATCCCTTAACATGTTTGTCATTACTAAAATTGACCACATTTCTTAAGCTTGCCAACCTATCACCCAGATGTATGCCTCTCTGCCTGCTCTTATCCACATCCCCGCACACCTGTACACACACCTTTGGGTCCTTTACATCCATAATTCCATCAAACACGGGTGACCTGCCTTATTTCATAACACGTAGAGATACCATCCAACATGAATGTCACCCAAACTTTCTGTGCCGGCTCCAACATTGGTTCTCCACCCTACTTTCACACTCCACAAATCTCTTGGCAATTGTATGTCCTCCATTGCATACACCTCCACTCCAGAAACCATCTTCAAACTTACTTGTCCATCCTCCTCCACATACAACTTCACTCTTGTTTCACTCCCCATTTTTATCTATATCATTTCTTGCTCTGGGTAGACTTTTATCCTGTTTTCTTCAAAAATGCATACCCCAGCAACATAATCATACCTCTCATTCACTCTACCCACAATGTAAAAATCATTCTCTACCAACCTTATTCCTGCAACCGTAACTTACTCATCAAACCTCGCACACACCTTTACTTTTAATCCTCCAATCCTTGTTACTTATCCAGCACATTCCCTTCCGTGCTACATTTTCTTTTCTTTTCTCGTACGCCTGTCTGAAAACCACATTTCCGCTACAACCAGTATCAATCAATGCTTTCAATAACACTCCACCACATTCTACTCTAACACAATCAGTGATCTGCTCGTTCCCCAAAACAGACATTCACACTTACAAGCCCTTCTCTCACATGCAACACATTTATCCCTTCCATACCAGAGGGCTCACCATGGTAAACCCCCTTCACACTTAGTTTTCCTTGGGGTTGGGGTTTGGTATGGCAGACTTCCTTCACGTGACCCTCCTCTATTCCTCATCCTTCACACTTACTCAGAGGGTTCTTACATGTCTTGGCAAAATGCCCCCTCATTCCACACTTTCCACAATAACTTCCACTCACTCCCACTCTTCTTCCACTCTGGCAGTCTCACTTGATGTCCCACCTTTCTGCAGCCGAAACACTTCAACTCTTTTGCTTGTGGCAGTCCACAAACATATGCCCTCTCTTTCCATAGCCTAAACACTGGCTTTCACATGCCCAGTCCTTCTGCACATGTAACACTCCTTATCACTACTATTCACTCCCATCTGATTTCCCCTCACATACACATTCGTTCTACTCACACTTCCACTCCTAAACCTCACTGGGCTTCTGCCCCAGCTCCTTTCCCATTATTCCCCACATTCACTTGTAAAGGCTTTCTTTCTCTTTCCATTCAGTCTCTCCTACACACCTCCAACAAGGCTAACATTACACCTATCTCCTCACTTGCCACAGCGTCCTTATCTGGCCTTCCATTTACCACCTCAGACCCAACGTACATCTCCTTTGGTTCATCATCATCTACTCTCAGGTCTTCTAGGATCTCTAAAACATCCTCCCAATTTAAGCTCTTCCCCAACCACTGCTTCCTACCTTTTTTCTTTTCATTCAAAATTACCCTAATCTTCTCAGGAATGGTGGCCAAGAACTTCTGCATGAGGTATTTGTTTTCCTCAATTCCTTCCTCTCCATAGTTCCTTCTGGCTAAAGCTTCTCCTCTCCAGCTTTCATCTTCGCCTCCTCAAACCTATCATCCTTCTTGTATACAACACTTCCCTTCATTCTCTTCATCTGCCTAATTACTGTAGCTTTCATGGACTCGTACACTGGCTCACCTTCACACAGACTTCTATATCACATCTTTAACCGCCCATCCAAGAACTCTCCCAGCCACTTCATCCACACACTATCATTCTTCCCATACTTTTGTCTACAATACTTCTCATACTCATCAAAAAACTCACATGTCTCTTCCCTTCCCGATGCAAAATTTCTCATTCAGGGAAACCTCCCTCAGGAACACTGTTTTGGCCTCTTTCTCCTCTGCCTCACTCAAACCTTCACTACTACTACTACTACTATTACTACCACTTCCACTCTTCCAATCATTCTCAACTTCCGAGTCTGAGCTACCCCTCCAAATCCAGGAACTCTACTCCTCTTTCCTCATACCTCTCCCCTTTCATGTTCTCTTCTTCTTTCCCTTTCTTACTTTTCTCTCCCTCATCACTTTCACTCACTGCACTCATACTGTCATCATCCATGGCGGGTACTCCCTTACTCTTACTTCACAACTCTTTCCCTTTCTCAGGGATTTTCTCCTTTGCACCTTTTACCTCATCATTCTCACTTCCCTGGTCCCTTCCCAACACCAGGCCCACTCTTAGCCATTTTCTTCACTGTCTCACACTTTCTCATCCATTGCCTCCATCCTTGTAACCATCCGGGGCTTCATCGTTCACGACAGCCTAATACCACCTCTGCTTCCAACCTTGCTCCCCTCCACCTGACCCAGCACCTTCCAAACCTGCTCCCTCTGCCATCTCCAGTTATGTGACCCACTCTTACTTGACTTGAGGCCCCACATTGGGTGCTAAATTATCATGTAGACTTTTTGTTTAATACACAACTGGTGCAGTATAATGGGAACAGATTTGGGGGTTATTAAATGAAACTCTGACTTTCCTTAACCTATTTAGTACTTTAGCTGAACCTAACCTTAACACTATATTTATCAAAACTTATACCAGCCTTAATCTTAATACTATAGTTTTCCCCCAACTATCAAAAGAACCTTAACATACAGAACTGTAACTTAGGCTACTTTGATTATCAGTCTTAATACTACAAGGAGTACCTAAAAGAACCCTGACCTAATTAAAGAACCCGAATCTGACTCCCCAACCTTAATGTACAATCCTCCCACAACTATCAAAAGAACCCCAACACTACAGTTTTCCCCCAACTATGGTCTTTTTGAGACTTCTTCAGATTGGAAGCCAGCTTGCTCAACTTCAACCACTTAATATTATTTTGTCGATTGGGAATCAACTCGCTCAACATCAACCAGTGTTATTTTGTTGATGGTATTCTTCTTCCAATTCGAGAGATCAACACCTAGTTTTGTTCCTTTCCAACTGCTGTTGAACTTTCTTTGCTGCAAATGTGTCGAAATCGATACCCTTTAGGATTTAGCATCGTATATGGAGGAATAGGGAGAAGAGTGGCCTGACCAAGTTTTTTTTTTTTTTTTTTTTTTTTGCAACTGGCAGTTTCACGTTCTCGCCCTATATTCCTTATGACTTCTCTGCCTTATCCCTTCCTCTGTTTTCAACTGCTCTTCTAATTGCCTCTTTTCTTTGATTTCTTTCTTCTTACCATGTTAGGTGAAGGGGAGCTCCTTACTCTGCGCTAACCCACTCAAGCAAACCAAGTAAGAAAAGAAAAAATAAACATTTACATTAAACATTCACAACAAAACACACATAACAAAAAACATAACAGCAAAAAAGAAAAAAAAGTCAATCACACAAACCCATTTTCCATATTACCACCACAAAGTGAACCTAATTTATGAAAAACTTCATTGCAGTACCATGGAACACTCCTGACTTCATGCATATTTTATTTTTTTCATATTTAGGCAGATGTGTATTATAATTGTATTTCAGGGGATAATATAACTTTTCCTTTTGATAATCAGCAGAACTTATTTTAGCTCGATAAAACAACCATTGCTAAATTATTTAAGATGAAAAGAGCCACAGATTACACACACACACACACACACACACACACACACACACACAAAAAAATCGATAAAGTAAAAAAAATCGATAAATTAGACTGTACTACAGAAACAATTTGTCAGTGCGTTAGGCTCATGATCGAGGTGAATATAATTACTGTACAGATAGCTAATATTTTTGTTCATATACTGTTAGATTTTCTACTCGACAAGTCTTTCATTTGTATCCATTTTAGATATTTTGTTGCTTGAACTCTGAACCAAAACATATTTTTCAATTCACTTCATATAAAGAGGAAAAGTTTCCATGCAAAATGCGTCCATTGCACTTCAGCTGGTGAAGAAGGAAATAGTTGACCGAGTCCAGCATCTGCTGCTTATCCGTGTGTGTGTGTGTGTGTGTGCGCGTGTGTGTGCCCCCAAAGAATTTATTGTCCACGTGAAATAATACCAAAATCACGAAGTCAGCAACTAAAGACTGGTGATAATCTCATCGAACTTTATGACGACCCTAGCCTGCTCTGATGAAGTAAAAAATAAAAAATGAATCATAATTGTGGACAGATTTGTGCTTGCGTTTTACGAAAGTGGTTTCGAAGACAAGACGTTTTGTAGGTGGTTATATCGCATATCGAGTAATTATTATGTTTCTAATCTGCTAATAGAAACAGAAAGGAAAGGAATTAGTGCTATAAATTAGTAAACGTAGACAAAAGTTTTAATCCGAGTCGGATTTCAGTGACAGTCGGTGCTCTTTCTATCTCAAGTATGACCTTGTTTTAGCATATATTCAAATATAACTACAAAAGTCTGATTTCAGAGATAGAACTAGCCCACATCCAGCCGGTCATGAAATGAAAAGTGGAACACTGCAACAGTTATAAGTCAAGACCTATATCAGGCTTACAACAGTTTTCATTAGATATGTTTTAGCAATGGTGATCGTGGCAGAGAAAGTAAATCACTCGTGCAGTACAACCTTATATCTACTGTAGGGGCAAGGGAGAGTGCCCATCGTTGCCACAATTTGTCATTTTTGTTTAAACTAACCTATGATCTAGTTTTCTCATTAACATATTATTTAAAGTCCTTTGAGGACTCTTAAATTATACATGGCAGTGACTAATTGAAGCAAATAGTCACTATCATTCATAATCTAGATTTCACGTAGGAATTTTAATACGGGCTTAAATGGTAATGGGAAAACTAAATTATAACTGGCATTCATAATTTAGACTCCTCACAGGAATTTAAATAAGGGATTCGATGTTAATGAGAAAACTAAATCATAGGTTAGTTTAGACAAAAGGAGGAATTTAAATAAGGACTAGAAAACTAAATCATAGGTAAGTTTGGGTTTACGACTAAGACAGGAATTTGAATAAGGGCTTAAATGGTAATGAGAAAACTAGATCATTGATTAGTTTAGACTTGAGACAAAGAGGGGACACCGAAATTGGGGCATGGGTAGGCACTCTCCTTTGCGCCTAGGTACTTTATAAGCAGTGGCGTAACCAGCGTTAGTGGCGCCCAATTCCCGTGCTAAAAGTGCACAAGTGGTGAAAATTAAACGAACATTTTAAGCCGTAACATCTCGGTCACTTCTTCCATTTCATACAACGGAGCCCTACGAGCTTTGTTAGAGGCGAATTCGCTAATAACCTGCTTAAACATACCAAAGTGCTACTGGGTATAAGGATGAAAATATATGCACCCTTGCTAAAAGGCTGAATGCCATTTGAATTCAATTACCAAGCCTAATGTTATCTTGCCATTATTCTTAATAAGGACTGATTCTTCGCAAGTGAAGGGCGCAATCATAAAACCAAATTAAGAAAAACACAGATGGTTAGAGTGATGCATCCAAGAAACAATGATAGTTTATTCCTTCGGTATTTTTCGTATAGATGTAGAGAATTACCTAAACAGAATTTGTAACTTAGTCTTGATATCCACTCTGAGCTGGCTGCCCCCTTTGGAATGTTGCCAGATGTCAGTTAACATTGTCAGGTAAAGTAATGAAAAGTTTACCCCAGTGTTGTGATATCTTTACAGTGTGATAAAGAATAGAAAATCGAAATGTGTAAAAAGAAAATCACAAGGCACTTGGACTGGCCAGTAAGTTGTCCCAGAAAAAATAAAAATAAAATGTAGACACACATGAAGAAATTTTGACGTAACCATAATAAGGAAGAAAAGGAACTGAAGAAAACTACACACTAACAGACAGGCAAGTGGAAACCTCTACATAGGCCGAACGAGGACCTCCAGAATAATGATGTTGGCATTATAATTAGATTGTCATGTTTACCTATTCAGACATGCTTGCCTGCATACCATGTATGTTGAGTTGGTACAATACATAATATAAAATGGCAAGTCCAATGGACACGAAGGATGTTGGATGCAAGTTTTGTTTGCACCTTGAGAGAGAGAGAGAGAGAGTCTCAGAGAGAGAGAGAGAGAGAGAGAGAGAGAGAGAGAGAGAGAGAGAGAGAGAGAGAGAGAGAGAGAGTGAGTTCTCCTCCAAGTTTTGTGGCCGCTGACGTAGCTGTGATCACGTGACCGGGTAAAGGCAGAGGCTCCTGGCGGCGAGCGGAGGAAGCTCATTGCCACATGTGCACCGATACTGCTGGTAACGCTCGACAGTGAGTTCGTCCCCGATTGCATTTCATATTGTGCACGTGATTCTTGATTTGCTGCCCTTCATCCCTAACCTATTCCTATTTGTGCCTTGGCGTAGTCTTGCGAGCGTTGACGCGAGAAGCGAAGTCAGGCGGAGAGGCCGACGAGAGCCGCAGGAAGGACCGATTGTCGTCCAGACGAAGACGACGAAGAGGAGGAGAAAGAGGTGATAGATAGATAGAACAGAACAGAAAAGACCCGATCGCTCGTAGGAGGCGGCGAGAGTGAGTGAGTGAGTCTTGTGTTGTGAAAGTGATGTTTACTCTGTGCACCTTCGCTGTAATGTGTTGGCTGTAACTAAACATATGGCCGTGCAGTGGAACGCTTGTACATTTACCTTACCCTCCATAACCCAAAACCAGTACCAGCAGAGTTTTGGCAGCTGAGTTATGTTTCCCAACGGATACTCAAATGGGTACACGCCGGCGGGGCCCATGCCCAGTGGCACCGGGGTTCCCTCCTACATCGTGGTGAGTAGCCAGACCTACCTACCTTCCTTCCTTCCTTCCTTCCTTCCTTCCTAACTTCCTTCCTTCCTTCGTTGTGTGTAGCCTAGCGGCAGTTACCTTTGTGCAGCCTGACGCACTTCCTGGGTGCCTTGTGTTGCCTGGCCTTGCCCAGTTAGCCTAACCGACACCAAGCCACCCGTTTTCTAGTTAGGCTAGGTTAAGTTAGTTTGGAATCTCCATTGGGCACTCCAGGCGTACGGTAGGGCATCCTTGCAAGGGAAGGGTAGGGTCTCCTTAATTTGGGAGTCATATTTTAGGTGGCAGTTTGCGAACGGCAGCAGTGCTAGGCTAATCTCATGTTTGGGGTGGTTGGCCCTGAAGCAATATGAAGGACGCTGGTCCAAATTTGGGCCAGGTTAGCCTGGCCCTGATCAGTCATTCTTTATCTGTTAGGCTAAGCATCGCTTGCCCATAGCGTGGTCAGCGGCCCAATGTCAGTTTTCTCAAAGTTGTAAGTGCAGTGTATATATAGGCCAGTATACTGCACTGAGGCAGCCTTTTTTTGGTCTAGCTTATTGGCCTCTTGTACTGTATGTCAAGGTTTGAATAACAGAACAAAGTGTCAGTACAGTATAGGGTAGCTCCGCGTCGCCGGCGGCATTATAACTTGACTTTTTCTACAGTTTTTTGGTTGCTAATTATGAACTTACCTTTCATTTTTTGGCGCTCGAGTCTAATTAACCTGTAATTAACCCCCGAAGTCCATCCAACAAGGGGTTTCCATACGCAATCTTCACAAGACAGAGCACTGTAAAGTCTGTTTCAAACGGTTCATATCCCGTCCAGCAAGTTTGATAATTTGTTAACGTATGGGTACCCAACTCCCCGCGGGCCAGTACTAAACACGGCGAAGGGACATTCCACTTGGCTGGCAACAAACAGATGCGCTGCCAGTATCAGAACCCCTAAAAGTGTAGAAAAAACCAGTTGAAAAGGTAAAAACAGGTGCAGAGCTAATATATGGAAATACCCAGTACTGTATAGGCTACATGCAGTGATGTGTTGTTTTTATTAATGCATCAGAAAAACATAGCCATTTTTAATGATATATAGTTATTAGCACAATGATAATTCTTTGTTTTTGAACGAGGATTGTAGTTGGTTGTCTTCCAGGATAAGTAGGCTAGATTTATAGATTTTTATGTCGACGTAGTGTCTGCGGACGAGTGTAAGCTCGGCAATACAGTTCCTGTTGCAAAGAGTGGCATATCTGCAGACTGCAGTAACTGCTGGCCACTCTCTATACTCCCTTTGCTCTCCAAAGTTGCAGAAAAACTTAATCTTAAGCCTCTATGTAAGTCTGTAGAATCTAAAGGATTGTTAGTGGTTTATAGTGGTTTAAAAATAAGTTTTTCAAAGGAGGCCCAGCAAAGAAGACTGCAGTGGTATGGCCATGTGATGAGAAGGAATGAAACATATGTAGGGAGGAGAGTGATGCAGATGGAGGTGCCGGGGGGGAGAATGAGAGGACGACTGAAGCAAAGGTGGATGGATGTGATTAAAGAAGATCCGTGAGACAAACAGTTGTCAGAGGACGATCTGTTTGACCGAGCCAGGTGGGGGGAAAGCTATCAGGAGCATCGACCCCACATAGAAGTGGGAAAAGATGCAGAGAAAAAAGAAGATTCTAAAGGAGTGTTAGCTGATAGTCATCATGCATATAGAAAGCAGTTAGGTACCTACGATGCACTTTTAGACTTGACTTGCCATTTGCAAATGGACTTTGATAGGTGTTTTGAGTGCAGAGTAATTCAAATAAATTTTAGTGTTGCTTTCGATTTAGTAAATCACAAGGCACTTATAGACTTCAGTATCTTGGAGTGGGTGGATAAGTTATAGGATTACTTAAGATTTCCTTACAGGTAAGCAGCAGCGAGTTGCTGTTGATGGAATTTTGAGTGAACCTGCAGCGTAGTGTTCTTTGTCCACTTATTTTTGGTGTATACAAATATGGTTGTTGGCTTGGTAAAGAAAATTGTTCAGCATGCCAGTGATGCAACATTTGCATAGTAAAGTCTCCACTTGTGAGAAATGAAGCCACTCTCAGCTCAGCCTCAATCGGAACATGGACCGGATCAGTGAGTGGTGTACAGTAGTCAGTCTATGGGGTATGAGGCTGAACTCCAGTAAAAAAAAAAAAAAACTTGATCTTGTACAGATTCCCCACCCCATCCTCCCCCTCAGATGGATTGTAACTTGAGAAACATCTAATGAAAGTTCAGCAAAAATGCCTCACCTAAGTTAGGTATTGTTCGTAAGGCCTCATATATTTGTAATAGTGATAGTCAGTGCAACCTGTTTTAGGTTATTTGTATTAACTTACTAGAATACTGATCTCCAGCATTGATGGCTGCTTCTGCCAGAGATTTAACTTTTTAGGTAGAGTGGTTTGTGTTTCCCAATAGTAGCAGTCATGACTTGGAGTATTGACAGATGGTCTCTTTGACAGTTTTTCATAAGCCAGATTCCAACAGAAATCTTTCACATTCACAATAGGTTGCTGATCCCCTTTGCCTGCCAAGAGCTACCAGATTTGCTGAACAGCAGCACCAGTATTCAGTAAATGTGCCACGTGGTCGAACTTCTCAGTTCCAGAGGTCCTTTATTCCTCACAATGTTGGACTGGAACAGCTTCCCAGAGTATGTTGTGCAATTGGAACTTCAAAAGTTCAAGCAAAGATGCAATGCATTACTACCCTAATACTATTCCCCTTACATTTTAATACATTGTTATTTTTATTTATTTTTTAAGTGGGACCTCTAATTTATATATTTCCATTTACCACATCTTACTTCCAAATGAACACCATGTTCTTTGGAAGCTTGAATTTCAAGTCAGTGGCCCCTATGGGCTTGTTCCATATGAATAGGTGTCTTCTGATTAATAGTAATAATAACAGCTTTGTGGAATGCTGTGTTTAGGCTTAGTACCAACCTCTTAGGGGAGAATGCAAAAGCATTAAATGGTAAATTTCTCAAATGACGTCTGTAAATTTTCCAAAATATCTCACAAGCACATCTGTAAGTGTCCCAAAATATCTCGCATGCACTGCATTATATACACCCTTTTCTATATTCTATAAAAATTTGTGATACTCCATGCAGACTTCTGTAAAATTACCTTACCTCTTGATGATGGATTTATCCATTGAACAGATACCAGATGTGCAAAGATTACTACAGGTAATTTCATCAGATCTTAATTTAATGGCTTATTTTTTTACCAATTAGGCCTGAGGAGAGTTTCCTGGGTCCAGATTTATATAGGCCTACTGTTATATAATGAAAGGAGTGGGTAGAAGTGAGGAGAATTTGTGAATCATGTCAAGTGTACAAGATGGAACATCGAAATGCCTCTGCAGTGAAAGGAATTTTAACCTGAAATTTGTATACATTAGAATTGTTACCTTATAGCCTATTGCATAACATTCGTATGCATGTCACCACCCTTGAAATACGTCTTTGTGATATGCTTTTGAGCAAGGTATGATCTGTGGAAGTGTGTTTAGTTCGTTTGCTCTTCACCCTAGTTTTTAACACCTTAGTTTTTAACTAAAGTATTAATTTGAAATATTTGAAGCTCATTGGGAATTGGTTTAGGTATTACTAGTTAGAAGTTTCAGTATTACATGCAAAATAGTTGTGTAAACCTTGCTCTGCAATATATGTCCTTATGGAGAGGTCCAGACCTCCTGCTTGGTTAGGGTAGGATACATAATAATTGAAATGTTTGATGTGCCCTAAGCAGGCTGTTTTGAGCTCTTGAGTGATCAAAAGGACATGTTTAGCCGGATACTGTGTAACTTTTACCTTTGGTGATTGCATACTGCTCTTCAGTGGTGAAACTTTCATCTACAGTAGACTACCCCTTTTTAAGGAGAAGTTAATGATGCTCTGGGACATTATGAAGGACTCAGGTGAAATTAAAGCTATTAAAAAAAGGGAGATAGAAAATTTAAATGAATGTGCAAAGTACTATTATTATGGAAATATAAACTATACTGCAGTTGCAGTAGGAATTTGAACTACCAGATGAAAGTGAAATGTGCAGTTAACAAATAAGCTAAAGAATGAAACATGTCATAGAGTAATGTAACAGATGAGTCCTGAAAAAAAAAAGTATGGAATGGTAGTGCATAATAAGGTCAATGCTTTGGGTTACTAGGCCACTTACTCTAGTATGTCAAGGTTTGATTAAGCTCACATTGCTGTATATATGTATCTGCTGGACAAGGCTTACCCAGGTTAGTTACATTGCTGTACTGACGTTTAGAGCACTTAGGAGATTAATCATTTAAAAAAAAAATAGTAGCAGCAGCCTTTAAAATCCTTTGGAAAGGACTAGTTAGCAGCAAACAGCCTCGGTGGTGTCCAGGCATGGGCTGGTAGCAGTTGAACACTGATCATTTAGTAAGGCTATTATGACAGTAATACCATTGACAGCTTGCATAGAAATTGAATATTTTTTAAACTCTACAGTAGATTTTGAATATTGATTGTGCTGGATGCTGGTCACAACGTGATCACCACCATATGGCATACACACCAATATCATAGTCATATTGATATGCTGTGTGATACAAGAATTCTGGATTTTTATGCATGTTAATCCCTAAATGGAAAATACCTAATGACATTTGAAATTTCAGAGCTGATAACATAATATGGCGTGTCCAACCAACAACGGAAAACTCAATCCTTAAGCAGTGATTTGAGACAGCTGGTATTTTGATCGTTGTGTCGATACAAGCTTGAAATTTGGTAGTATTATTAGATTATAAAAAATTTCAAGGTGGCCACTTGGTATGAGACATATTTGAGGATGTTCGGCGCTCATGCATGTTAATGACTATGAAGCTATGCTCTGGCCATGTTGATGACTTAAGAAGCTATGCTCTGACCATGTTGATGACTATAGTAATGTAGTGCTTATAGTGATGAAGTGAAGGATAGCACAGGCACTGCAAAGGTGTTCAAGCTATTTACTTTCGGACAGAATGTCAGAAGGGTCATCAGGTCATCCTTGTCAAGAGAAGGTGGCTATAGCTTTATAGTGGTAGGAGCTGATGAGGTCTGTAGTGGACACTTTCTGCTCCTTGTGAAGGAACAGTGTAATTGGCAGTGCTTTTTCTTTACCTTTTGAGTTTGTCATACACTTCAGATATTGAACACCAGCCTAGGATTGTAGGCTCTGATCAGCTTTTCATACTCTGCGGGAAATGTGGTGATTCATTTTAACTGTCCTGTACTAGCTGCAAATGATTTTTTATATCAGCTTTATTGCTGAATTTTTCATACAGGGATAAGGCCTTGTGTCATAGAACATTTCTATTGATAGGAACCCTCTTTTGTCATATCTTCTGTACATGTGTGTTGCGCTGCTTCTGTTTTTACCAGCAATGGCCTGCACTGTTGAACCTACCCTTGCACTTGTGGACGGTGTAGCAAACCTTTCACTCATGCATTTCCTGTGCTTGGTTTCTTGAATCTCTGATTCATTCTTGACTAATTATCTAGTGATGTTGGCATAAGATATTTAATTTCAGTCTAAAACCTTCACTTTTTCTGCTCAAGTAGGCACATCACGGGTCCTCTTGGACTAGCTATCATTACCACTGGAAAGACTTGATGCACGCTTGCGAGCCATTACATAGGTTTATTAGGGTCTCTTTGTAGCAAAAGAAACTTGGTGGGCACTGATGTATCGGAGATGAACACTGCAGTATAAGGCTATGTTGGGACTGAATGTGGTGTTGTGCTTCTCAAAAGACCAAGGGTTGGGTGTGGGTAGCTTCTGGTCAAAACAAACATACTGTACTGCTTTAGTACCAGCATTGCCTATCACTGTTTTGATCACGTTTTCATGTGTTGGTATGGTGCACGGAATTTGAAAGTTCAAATAGTCCTCCTTCCCTTTCTGACTTAACTGCAGGTTAGCACTCTGACTTACGATATTTCACTATTGAATTGTTCCTCCAAGGTGGTTAGTACTGTCAGTGTACCTCGTGTGGTGCACTGTAGGCATTAGTTAGGGTATTATACAAGTAACTTACACAGTTGGTGTTCAGGGCTCGTCTTGTGTGCGAGCCCCAAATATCAACATGGGAGAGAAGGCTCTGCTTGAGATGACCCTGCCCTGGGCAGCCAATCATAATTCAGCACCGATCAAGACCCCCCCTATAAGTACTGACCCGAGCACCTTATTTCTCCAGATCTTCTGCAACCACATCCAGAGGATGACCAACGAGGTGGTTGAAACATGGTGATGGTACCTGAAGTAGAACCTGAATCCAGATGAAGGATTTTTGATTGGATATTTCAAAAAAGACTTCCTGCATTCCACACTATCCTTTTTCCAATATGAATATCGGCCAGTTGCTGACTAACATCGCTGAGCCCAAAAAGCGAATCTTAAGGAAAATAGAAAAGACAGTGTAAGATGAATTCGCATAATACAGCCATCCTTTTTAATAAGATCTGTTTAAAAGAGGTTCTACTCCCTTCAAATAATAATAATAACTGTAATTACAAAATTCGTATGTGGTACGTATTTTAAACATCTTTCCCTCATGTTTCCCTCATCTTTTGTTCAAGCCTGAAGGCAAAGCTGTCAGACATGTCTATTTAACATGACAAGAAGGGAGTTGCTGATTAGCGGGTCAGAGGTTTCTTACAATTCTCTCTCTCTCTCCTGTAGTTAGCGCAACCTGTGTATTACTGTTTCTCTGTATGTCTTTAACCCTTTAACCGTTTAGTACGTATCTATACGTAGTGTGCCAACGCTGCCTGAGCCGTTTAGTACGTATATATATGGGAAGCATATGTTTTGACCGTGGCGTTTAGTACGTATATATACGATTGAATTTTCTTGCCGTCCTCTCAAGGTTAATCCACTAAAATATGTTTTCTCTAGGTCCCAGGAAGTGTTGTTCACCATATCCAAACAGAAACACTTCCTCCCGAACCCCCTTTTTATCATAATTTTTCTGATTTTCTATATGTAATGTGGGAATTTGCCAGTCACTTGGCATCATCTCTGTAGCGAGACAACACTTTGCTAGGCTGGTTCGTTCTCTTACACAAATTTTGGTCTTTTGACACATGGGGTAGAAGGGCCATTCTTCTTCGTCTTAGCGTGCTTTTTTCCCATTTTCCATATGGGGTAAGCACGATGCCTTCTTTACGAAGGACTTTATTTGGCGTTGTCGTAGGCCGTAGCCTCGATCGGCTGCCCTGCCTGACATCGCTTAGACCCCGGTAACGATGTGTACGTGTATCGTGCCAATCCCCAGCTCCCTTTCTCCCAAGCAGCGAGGAGAACTGGGCGGGTAGGTCGACAGTTTGAGACGTGTGAGGTGTCTGTTATGTTTTTAGAAGATGTTGGAGTGGCTTTGTGTATATGTGTATTAGTCTGTAACACCCATTTGCTTTTCAGCAAACCTATCCGTTGATTACATACATAATGGGGTAGAAGGGCCATAATCCTATCTAATCCAACTTAGTATTGGTAATGAGTTACTTTCTTCTCTGTTTTTCTTTTCCAGCTCTAGCGCAAATGGAAAACGATAAGTAATTGTAGTTTGTTGACATTATTCCAACTGAAATATGAAAAATGTACTCGCTTGACTGTTTTATTATTTTATGATACGTTCAGTGTGTGTGACTGAATGCCGGGTACACTTCATTCTGAATAACGACCGAAAGCTGTTATGTTTATTTATTCTAAATTGTTAAAGTTGGCAATAATTATGATTTATTTCATCAGTTTAACTTTAGTTTTTCATAAAAATTACTCCAGATGCTGTCTATTATCTTATGTCGCTATACACGTGTGTATATATATTATATAACATTCGAATATCTAATTGTCATTACTTATGGATAAATTCTGGAATTTCACAGGTCACAGGGTTAGATCCTGGAATTTCACAGGTCACAGGGTTAGATCTAGAACAAACTTAATTTCAAACATGAAACAATACACAAAGACCATAATCTAAATGAAAGTTACGTAAAAAATTCTTGCACAAGACAAAGCTGAAAATTCATCCAACAGTGAGAATGATGAAAACGACAACAGAGGGCTAACAAGGTGAAACACAGTAAAGTGAGGCCTATATTTGATGATCGTGAACAGATTGCCAGTAATTTCCAGGCCTAAGATTTCCTATTTCACAACAGTGGCACTTTCATTAGGCTACATTGATAAAGGAAAATCTGTAAAAACAGATGATGAAATTTATCGGTATCACCATTCTCGAGAGAGAGAGAGAGAGAGAGAGAGAGAATGTTCTTTACCCTCCTTTGAACACTTGATGTCATATATGTCATACAGTCATTCAAACCTAACAAATTTGGCGTTGATAATTCATAACTTTCAAGAATTCTAACAACTATAAAAAGAACAATTAGCATACGGATCAATGAACAGAGACAACGTGATACTTTAAATATATATATATATATATTATATATATATATATATATATATATATATATATATATATATATATATATATATATATATATATATATATATATATATATATGTGTGTGTGTGTGTGTGTGTGTGTGTGTGTGTTTATTATGTATGTAGATTTATAGTGCACATAGAAACTCTGTACACACAATATGGGTGTCATTAGCTATGTTTCCAAACTTCTTCCTGGCTTATAATCCGACTATAGTTAATCTGCATTCCTCAGTTCGGGGTTCTTTAATCTGGTCATAAAATCCTAATTATCCCTTCCCCGGGTTGTCCAGAAGAAAGAGGCCGTTCCAGGACAAGGCTGAGTTAATTTACAAATCTGCCATTACTGGAGAAGTCAGTAATGGTAATTTTTTTTATTTCACGTTCTAGCATTTGTTTTCATCAGTGAGTCTGGCCCAGATATTGGGCATTAGTATAATTTACTTAGGTAATTAGAAACTAGATCATCCTCACCCTACTTTTGATCAAAGCAGGTTAATGTACGACTTAAATGCTTCAGATTTCAATTCATTTTGCGTCTTCACGGTTAGATACGCAGAACAAGTGTCAAGCTGTTTACTGTTTCAGACCTATTATGGAAAGGTGTGGCGGCGTGTCTGCCATATCTACGCGATATCCAAACTTAGGTCAAAGTTTTATGAATCAAATCTGGGAAAAGTGGCAACGTCTAAAATGCACTACATGTTCGTGGTCATTTTGGTTTGACTATGATGTTAACTGGCGAATATAGAAATTTGTAAGGTAGTGACGTAGGTGGTATTGACTGAAATTTACGGCTTTAGTCACCTCCCACCCATGGCGAATTTAATGGGGTTGATATTAGGTCCTTGAATTATAACGAGTCCTTTTGAAAGATTTCAGTTTCTTTCATTGATGATGGTCACTGCGGAATTCCCTTGTCGACAGTCAAAAGCCGGGGGAAAGTAAAAGTCATTTAAGTTGCCTGTGCAAAAGGAAGATCACTAAATCCGCCATTGTCCATAAAACAAGGAATTGGAATCGGTCAAAAGGACTGAGGATAATCTGGGGCACCATTCTCAAACTAATGTTCGAGTGGTTCGACCCACCAAAGGAAGGGAAGGAGATATGAAAACAACAACTGATCATTATCTTCTAAGGATAGCTGAATGTGCCTTTTGATATATATATATATATATATATATATATATATATATATATATATATATATATATATATATATATATATATATATATATATATACGAGGGTAAGTCAAAAGTTCCAGGAAAAATTCAATATACTATTTAAGGAAATTCAAACATCATTTTTCTACATATCTATAACTCTATACAATTTTCAAGTGCTGTTTCCCACCTCTGAACCCTTCTTTGAACTTTGGGGCCTTTCTATTAAACCATGTTGAAACTGCATGTTTAGCAGCATCCAAAGATTCAAACCGGACTCCTCTTAAGTGTTCCTTAGTTTTGGGAACAGGAAAAAAATCTGAGAGCAAGAAGGACTATAAGGGAGGATGTGGAAGAGTTTCCCACCTTTTCCGTTGGATGAATGTGCTGGAGCGTTATCATGATGGAACAAAATTCTGAAACTTTGACGTTTTTTTAGCCAATGCAGTCTTCAGTTTTTGCACCACCTTTGTAGTAGTTCCCCGGTGATTGTTTTTGTCCTTCAAAAATCAATCAAAATCACTCCTTCGGAGTCCCAAAACACTGTTGCCATAACAGATCTCGCCAAACTTCAATGTGCAGCTGAACCTCTTGGTAACCATTGCTTTGATTGAATTTTACTTTCTGGGTCTGATGGGATCAAGTTTCATCTCCAGTAACAATTATGATTCATTTGATTCAATCTTCGTTAAAACTGCAAAGAAAGTTCAATGCAGTTGGTCTTGACTAACGCTTTTGGGACCCAACGTGCTGAAAGTTTACTCAAACCAAGATTTTCATTTAAAATTGAAAATAACGAACCATGGGAGATCCCAGTTTCATTAGCTATCATATCGATAGTAATCCGCTTCATCCACTAGATTCTGCACCAAAAGTTCTTTCATTTTTTGCAGTATGGTCTTCCCTCTCTTGGGTTGTCTTTGAAAAATCGCTTTATAATCATAAACAACTGATTTAGATGGAGAAGAATCTCCATAAACTTGTTGCAAACAATAATTTTCCTGGTTTCAATCAAGCTTGGTCAGGAACTTGATGTTAGCTTCATCTCAAAATTTTATTTTCCATGGGTTCAAGATTACTTTTCTGAAATGTTAACACCACGGTAGCAAGAGGATGACTGAGGTAACAAGTCTATATGATCACTACATCACAGATAATTGTTTATCAAGTATTTGGATTCCTGTAAAATAATGCTTCAACAATTTTTCCTGGAACTTTTGTGTGACTTAGAAATTCCATACAGTTTACTTTCAATATTTGTTATTTAGAAAACAGACATGCTTGTTGGATAATGTAGAATTTGTAACAGGAACCTATGTTTAGCCCAAAGATTGGATTATACAGACTACCAAATGCAAGATCTTTTGGAAACAGCTCAAATATATACCATTATATGGCCTTAAAGTCATGACTAGTAACAACTATAATTCGAATAAAAATATTATTTATAAATTCTAAATGCCAAACAGAAACTTTCATATAAAAAAGAAACAATGCACGTCAGTAGGTTCTAAGAGAATGTTATTTTCCAAATGTCGCCATGCTGGTAATCCCTCAAAAAAATGCATTATCAAGGCTGGAAAAAGATGTATAAATATGAAAGTGGTGAAAGGGAAACGCCATGTTGTGTTAATCATCTTATATGGGTTAAAAATTTGGAATAACTGACAGTCCCCCAGCCCTCAAAACATAGCGCCCAGGAATTTTTGTGTTTTTACTTTTGCTGACAGTCTGGGTACAAATTTTGCTGACCGCACTGTGTTGACAACTGGGCCACCAAAACTGCTTTCCAAAGAAAATGGTTGTTGGGTTAACTGTACTGAAGATAATTTTAATCAGATTTTACCTGTGCCGTCTACAATCTGTAAATGCGCTGTTTTAAAACATAGAGACAGAGCATTTCAGAACAAAGAAAGAGGCAAAATAAAGGAGTTTTTAAAAACAAGGTTGAGAAGACTTCTAAAAATAGATCGGTGGAATGGTTAGAGAGAAATACACACCTATATTTTTATGTCAACCATTTATTTCTTTCTTTAAGGTTAATGTATTAACCCTTAAACGCTGAGTGGACGTATCGTACGTCGAATAAAATTATCTGTTGGGTGCCGAGTGGACGTACTGTACGTCAACTACAAAATATTTCAACCTTCGGTCAACTTTGACTCGACCGAAATGGTTGAAAAACGCAATTGTAAGCTAAAACTCTTACATTCTAGTAATATTCAATCATTTACCTTCATTTTGCAACAAATTGGAAGTCTCTAGCACAATATTTCGATTTATGATGAATTTTTGAAAAAAAAATTTTTTTCCTTGTGTTCGCCCGGTAACTGCCGAAAATTTCAGAAATTCTTTCGTTATTTTGTCGTAATGTTTGCACCGGTTTATATTAGTCGTTACATAAAGTTTTATATATGGTAATGTGTGCAATTTCATGTAGAATACAACAGAAAATAACTCATGGTTGTAGCTTCTATCAGTTTTGAAATATTTCCATATAAATCACGATAAGTGCCAAAATTTCAACCTTCAGTCAACTTTAACTCGACCGAAATGATCGAAAAACGCAATTGTAAGCTAAAAACTCTTACATTCTAGTAATATTCAATCATGTACCTTCATTTTGCAACAAATTGAGAAGTCTCTAGCACAATATTTCGATTTATGGTGAATTTTTGGGAAAAAAAAAAAAACTTTTCCTTACGCCTGCTCATCGTAACTCGTCCGGACATCTCGAAAATTTTTCGTCACTTTGTCGTAATGTTTGCACTGTTTTATATTAGTCGTTACATAAAGTTTTATATATGAAAATGTGTGCAATTTCATGTAGAATACAACAGAAAATAATTCATGGTTGTAGCTTTTATCAATTTTGAAATATTTTCATATAAATCATGATGTGCCAAAATTTCAACCTTCGGTCAACTTTAACACCACCGAAATGGTCGAAAAACGCAATTGTAAGTTTAAACTCTTACATTCTAGTAATGTTCATTCATGTACCTTCATTTTGCAACAAATTGGAAGTCTCTAGCACAATATTTCGATTTATGGTGAATTTTTAAAAAAACTTTTTCCTTACGTCCGCGCAGTAACTCGGCCGAACATCTCGGAAATTCTTTCGTCACTTTGTCGTAATGTTTGCACCGTTTTATTTTAGTTGTTACATAAAGTTTTATATATGGAAATGTGCACAATTTCATTTAGAATACAACAAAAAATAACTCATGGTTGTAGCTTTTATCAGTTTTGAAATATTTTCATATAAATCACGATAAATAGAAAAAATTCTACTTTCGGTCAACTTTAACCCGACCGAAATGGTCGAAAACTGCAATTGTAAGCTAAAACACTTACAGTCTAGTAATATTCAATCAATTACCTTCATTTTGCAAACAGTCTAGTAATATTCAATCAATTACCTTCATTTTGCAAGAAACGGGAAGTCTCTAGCACAATATTTCGATTTATGGTGAATTTTTGAAAAAAAAAATTTTTTTACGTCTGGGAGTTACGAATTAATGCATCATTTTGTGATAATATTTTCTCTCTGTTGCTTTGATCGTTTTACAATTTGTTGTATACCAAAATCATTGCAATTTAGTGTACAATACGAAAAAAAATAACTTTAGCTTTAACCGTTTTGCTCACAGTGCGATTTGTATACAATTATATATGAAATTGTTTTTTTGCGCTGTCATATATTTCAATATTTATATATGATAATGATATTTTTTTTCATTTCTGATGGTTGCTTACTAAACTTCAGATAATGACAAAAAAAAAGGAGCCAAAGATGAACTCTTAATCTTAAAAACTAAGTGTGCTGTGATTGTTTGAAAAAAAAAAAAATTTCCGCTTCGGCGCTAATTCCCGAACGCTGCCGGCATACAACAGACACTTTTGTAAATAGTGGCTCGGCGTTAGAGGGTTAAGCTAACTTTTAAGTGAAATTAGAGTAACTTAAATTTAATTTAAAAGTTACTCATTTCTAAAAATGCTTGCTGGACATTTGAACGTTGTAGCTTTTTTGTGTTAGAGGGATTTTAAGTTTTTGCATGGTGCCGTATTGTAAAAATCACCAAATTTGCATTTTGTGGCAAATATAAAGTACTACCTGAATGCAGAACATCGAAGCACATGCATATGACAATTGCGTGCTTTGGTTGAACTCGAAGATCATGGTCTTAACCATCCAGACCTAGTAGCATCTCACATTCAGAAGGATGAACGTGATGTCCAGTCTGTAATTGAAGTGCTGGAAAGTAACTGGATCAACCCTTTCGAACTGCCTTCCGATGAACTGATGAGCATATCATCTGGTATCACAGCACCCAAAAGTGTTGCAACCGATCTCCTCACAGCTCAAGATCAGGGAGAGAAGACATACCAGGATTTTGTCAATTCAAGAATAAAAAAAGGCACTGCCTTCAATAACCCATTGAAAAAGTTGCAACAAGTCATTTGACAGTTTGAAAAAAAAGCAAAAGCTAAATCAGGAAACAAAGAAACTGTCTTGAAAGCTGATTACCAACTGTTCTCTCGAATGCTGCTGATAGCAAGTAGCTGGAAAATGGACATGAAAGAAGTTCCCCAGCATCCTCTCGGACCTTTACCGTGGCCGTTGGCAAATTGTGATGGCTCTGCAAAAAAGACCAACAAGGCAGCCCTGGCACATAATCTTGAAGCACGAGTGACTTCAGATGAACACATTGACTTACCTTAAGTTGCGATCATCGATGGCATGGGGATTGTACACAAAATGCAAAGAGACAACATTTAATTCTCAGAGTTGGTTGAACGCCTTCTCGGAACTGTACTGCAAACATCAGCATCAAGTTCCCGAGTCGATGTAGTGTTTGACAGGTACAATGCTTCATCGATTGAAACAGCTGAATGAACAGAAAGAGGGGCAGACAGAGGAATATCGTTCTCGCAAATCATTCCTGGCCACAAAATTCAAAATTGGCGCTGCCTACATGCATGCCCCGAGCAAAGCCAAACTGACCAACTTCTTTGCCACCGATTGGCAAGAGAATCAAGAAAGACGGGACCAACTTCAAGAAAAGGTGATTTTTGTAACTTTCAGAACGATGCTTCAAGATAACATCTAATGCAGTGTCACAAGTTGATGAATTGAAATCCATGCATGAAGAAGCCGACACACACGTGTTGTTACATGCTCACCACGCAGCTGAGTTTGGATACAAGTCAGTCTTACTGATTGCAGAGGACACAGATGTCATGATCATCTCCCTTGCCTTATGCAGAAATGTTGGTTGCCAAATGCACAAGAGATGTGGAACAAAAAACCGATCAAGACTGATCAGCATCAACAAACTTGCTGCAAGCCTGGGTCATGATATGTGCAATGCCTTAATAGGTCTCCATGCGTTCACAGGCTGCCACTCAGTCAGTGCTTTTGCTGGTCAAGGAAAACTCAAAGGATTGAAACTTGCAACAGAACCAGAATTTCTTCACTACACTTGGTGAACATTGGCATGTGACTGACGAGTTATTTGATGCCCTCCAGGAGTTCACATGCAATCTTTATGCAGCCCGAACAAACATCAGTTGCGTAAATGAACTTCGCTACCAGCTCTGGCGAGCAAAGAAAGGATCAGTAGATTCAGGTCAATTACCACCTTGTGAGGACAGCCTTTGACAACACTCGCTCAGAGCCAACTACCAGAGTGCGATCTGGCGACGCAGTTTGGTTCCTTTTCCAGATGTACCACATCCAATCCACAAGATGGCCATGGTTGGTGCACACAAGACAGTGGTAAGGCACTGATTTTCAGGTATCGGCGCCCCTGTTAGGTATGTATCAGCGCCGATAAGGGGAAATTGGTGATTTCGGCGCTGAAAATTGCTGATTTTCACCGCTAGACAAGCCCCGTAAATCCGGATTGCCGTTAATCGGGGATTCCCTGTACACATTATTTGTGGAAAATTTGTGGTATTTTTCACTGAGAAATATTCACTTAAATCTGTACAGGTAGTCATCGACTTATGACGGCATTAGTTTCTGACAGAGCCGTCGTAAGTCGACCAACCACATATGTACATGTATTCTGTACCTACCGTATATTATCCATCATATATTATATCCTAAGGATGACTAGCCTACATATACATTTTATGTTATCCCAAAAATGTGCATGTATAGTACCTATTATTACGTTTAGCATATGAAATCTTACCATGCTTGAACTCCTTGATTAATACTTACTTTTATTACTGTATTTAACATTTTTATTGTAGGCATTCAAACCATCTGTCTGGTCTGTTTACATTTTCTTATCCGCCATTTGCATTGCCAATCGGCTACACGTATGACGTATTACTGTATTTACTTTTATTTATTTATAGGTTTGAATTAAATACCGTATTTGACGGCGTATAAGACGCACTTTTTTAACAAAAAAAAAAAAAATGGCCTAAAAAAATCCCCCTGCGTCTTATGTACATAATGTAGGCTCAAAATTCAAGAATTTGGCCGAAATTATACATGAAACGTCACGTAGATGTTGTAGCCTAGCCTAACATTCGGTGTTATCCTAATAACTTATTAAAAAACAAAGTTTATTATAATTATTTATCATTATCACACTTACCATCACCGCAATTACTACTGCTAGTATTATAATCAATATCTATGTTGTTTTTAGCGATATTTTCATTAAAATGTGTTAATATTATCGTCGTCTACAGCAGATCGCCGCATTCCACATTTACAGACTTACAGTATGTGTGCTGCCACCTATTGGTGATTATCTCGAGAGCTTTACGGATAACAAGGCTTCGTTCAGTTGGTAGTTGGCAATTCCTGCTAACATTCTCTTTACGCCTAACAACATGGCTTCAATCAATTGGTGGTTGACAATTCCTGCTACCATTCTCTTTAGGCATAATAACAAGGCTTCGTTGAGTTGATACTTCGTAACTCTTGCTAGCATTCTCTTTTAAGAATAACAACATGGCTTTGTTCAGTTGCTCACGAGACTCGAGCCGTTACATAGGAAACATTTTTATTTATTGGATTTTACCCCTTGATTGCATACTTTTATAATACATAATGGATATATATAACATATATTACTGTAGGTAACATCTTTATTAATGTTTTTGTTGATTCTGCCAGTAAGAAACAATGTTTACAAATGAATGTGTTGCAATCTATTGGTAAACCTATGAGGTAGCTTTCAGCAGCAGACGAAACATTCGATCATAGTAAATGGCTGATTGTATATTACATATTTTGATAAATATAAATATGGTAAATAACTTCTTTATTAATGTTTTTGTTGATTCTGTTGGTAAGAAACAATATGCATATGATAACCTAATACTGTACTACAGTTTTTACTTACCAAATTCATATGAGCATAGGCTAGGAAACCTTATTTTTTTCCCCTCAATGTCCTGCTGAAATTGGGGTGTGTCTTATAAGCCATCAAATACGGTAATTTGTTATTACATTTGATTTATTTGCAAAAAATAGAAATACAAAATACATTACAAAAATATGAATCTTTTACCATTTTCGAACGACACAAACACACTGAACGCTGCCGAAAGCTGAGCATCTCTCGGATATGAGCGCTGCGGGAGCGGGAAAAAGTATCGACTGCCGCTCGGCGTATTTTAGCAAAATATAAAATTAAATATATATTATTATTGTTGTAGCCGTAGTAAAGTCGGTTGGTCGTAAGTCGCATAGGTCGTAAGTCGACGACCACCTGTATTTTCTTACCATTTTCATGACTAAATGCACTTTTTGTGATAAAATTAAAATACACAGATACCCAGTAAGTGCTCGAGTTATAATAATTAGCCTTACGATAATTCGATTTTGCGATGGGGTAAGCAATTAATACCGATACAACAATGTTTATAAAATATTTTTTCAATTTCGTGCGGGTGCAGGCAGCAGCATACAATCAGGCAGCAAGAGAGACCAAATTACAATAGACCAACTTCTTTTCCACCATCTCATTATCCCATCTTCTAGTTAAAAAAGTAAAAGAGAATGATAAAAGTGTTGTTAGTAACATTATACTCTTGCGTAAATGCGTACAGCCATAAACAACCGAACTAGAACTGTTGTTTTGCTTATAACCGAATCGAATAACAACAGACATTTTGCTTGTATTTCAACCATCGTACACTAGTAAACAATTACCGTAAGTAGAATAGGACAAATATATTTTACAATACAGTCATACCTTGAAATTACGCGAGGTTAGGTTCCGGAGCCCCTCGTGCAAGGTGAATTTTTGCGTAAGTTTGGCATGGTCTTTAAAAATGGTAATAAATGTTTATTTCCAAAGTTTAAGTACTAAATATGCTTACAAAGTATTAAGCTAACTTTTAAATGAACTAAAGTTAGTGTAATTTTATTTAAAATTTAGCTTATTACCCTTAAAAAAGGAATACAGTAAATGGTTGACATAAAAATTGAGTACTGCACAGTTTCATAATAGCTCATTTACAGTAGGTGCGTACGTATACTAATGTTACCCCTAATTCATGGGATGCCGTTTTCTTTGTCACTTAGAGTAAAAGCCATTTTCTTTGCGTCACTAGGCAAAACGTCAGTCAACAAAAGTACAATTCCATAAAATATCAAAAACGTGTACATAATGTTTGTAGAAGGTAGTACAGTACAGGTAAAAATCAATCAATTTAAAATTATATACTGTACAGGTAATGACGAGATGAGAGAGAGAGAGATACTGTAATAAAGTAACTGTACTGCTTTTTGTATCGTGTTTATGCAAAATATATAAATACAAATTTTCCATTCTGATTTTACACCAAAAAAACACGAAAACTTAAAAATTAAACACACTTTCTTACAGGGGTATCATCTTTGAAAAATGCAGTAACGAAGGGTATCACATCTTGTAAAAGTACACCAACTGAACGTGCTGTAATTACATGCACATACAGATTGCATCAGCCCTTTTCTCAGAGGTGAACTGAGTAATTTTTTTTTTTTCAAAGATTGACACTTATGCAACTCTTAGTTACATCTCTGATATTACATTAACCAATTCATTTTATCAAATGAACGTGACTGAATCTCATCTCAAGGTCATGTAAAGTCCTTGTGACAAAGACTTTGCAAATGGACATAATACTTGTATGATATTTATGTACAGAAATATAAATATAAATTTCCCATATCGATTTTACAGTTAAAAGCATGAAAACTTATAAATGTACTTCAAACATTAAACAAGCATTTTCTGCAGGGGTATCATCTTTGAGAAGTGCAGTAACTTTGCAAATGGGTATCACATCTTGTAAAAGTACACTAACTGAATGTGCTGAAATTACCTTTGCATCATATTTATGCATGTAAAAAAATAAAAATAATACATTTTCGATACAGATTTTACACATGAAAGCATGAAATGCATTTTTCATAGAGATTTTAAACATGAAATCATGAAATGTATTTGTCATAGAGATTTTGCACATTAAAACATGAAATGCATTTTTCATACAGATTTTACACATAAAAGCATGAAATGCATTTTTCATACACATTTTACAAATAAAAGAATGAAATGCATTTTTCTTACAGATTTTACACATAAAAGCATGAAAACTTGTAAATTACTTCAAAAATTAAACACCCACTTCTGTAGGATTTCTTGAGAATTTCGTGTGTCTGTGAAAAAATCGCGTATGCCCATTAGTTAGGTTCCAGTGAAAAGTTCGTGTGTGTGTGAATTCGCGCAACTCGAATCGTGTAAGATCGAAGTATTACTGTATACCCTTGTTCGGTATGGATAAAAGATCGACAAGGAAGTTTACTGCTAAATTTAAGCTGCAAGTTGTAGCTGAAGCTGAGAAATCAGTGTTCAAGCTGCTAATGACTATAAATTATCGTGTATTGGCAGTATGGATGGAACTCAACTGCAATTAAAATGGGAGAGAAAGTATTTTAATCACAAATCTACTGGGCATGAAAGAACACATTACTGCTATTTTCACGCCGATGTGAGTCAAATTTATTTCTGTTCCACACGTGAGTGTTGATTGTTTATATATATATATATATATATATATATATATATATATATATATATATATATATATATGTATGTACTGTATGTACTGTATGTATGTGTATATATATATATAATTGTGTGTATATATATACATATATAATTATATATGCACATACATATACACATTATGTATGCATGTATATACAGATGTGTGTATATATATAAATATATATTAACTTTATCACATACACAATTGTTCTGTGCATTAGTAGAATTACTAAAAGGACCTCTTTCAAACTGGATGGTATCTAATGGAGTTTTTTATTCAGAAAAAGTTACAAGCTTTTTTAGACAAACAGTCCACATTATCAAGTATCCGGATACTTGATAATGTGGACTGTTTGTCCAAGAAAGCTTGTAACTTTTTCTGAATAAAAAGCTCCATTAGACACCATCCAGTTTTATATATATATATATATATATATATATATATATACACACACACACACACTATAGATATAATATATCGGGTGCTTCGAAATTAGAGCGCCCCCCCCCCCTCCACAGAACAAATGGAAAGTTATGAAGTTTTCTGCTATACCCTATCTCCAAGTACATTATTTTAAGTTTCTATTAAGCTATTTTTTCATTTTACATTTTTTTATTTCACATTCCTGGATAGCTAAATACATTAAAAGGTTAATCCTTTGTAAAAAGAAACGAACAAAAATCCATATGACTGTTGTAGCGAAAAGAGTGAGAATCTTGGAAGGCCTGAAGTCCTTTCTCAGGAATCAAAAGACATCATAGCTGAGGCAGTGGTTAGACCAAGAAAGTCTTCACGTAAATTGGAGCTTGAACTAGAGACAAAAAGGGGAAAGAAGAGAAGTTATAGTGCTGTATATTGTGAGTTGTACAAATCTAGAATCAAACCATTTCATGTTATCAGCAAGCCCAGCATCACTCAGCAACAGAAAGAAGACCGTGCATGGTTTTGTGGTTCATTTCTTAAAGACTGGGATGAGGCTGACTTTCTCCATGTTGCCGCATCAGATGAATTCTTCGAAACACCCTGTATATTGTCATAAACGGGGTCCTTGGGGAGACGGAATTTTGGACAATTTATTATTCGGGACTGCCCCGATTATAAACAAAAGGAATACTACTGGAACTTACCTTAGAATTTTCCTTGATTTACGTAAATAATGAAGGTTGCCAATTTGGAATTGGAATTCTTTTACAATAAAAGGGGTTTATGTACAGAAAATGGGGCAAGTATGTGAGACCAAAAATGTAACAATTTACAGACTCTTAAATCACATATGATAGATCATAAAGGCAATAATTTAAAGACACGCAATGCAAATATGAGGGGCCACAGATGCAACAGTTCTCATTAAAACAATTAACTCTATGCCCAAAATGCATCAATTCACAGGCAACAGTGCAATGAAAGGGGTAAATTCCAGGATAATGGAAATAGTTCAGCAAGATGATTTCTGAGTTGGCAACAGATTCTTGCAATCAGGCTGTGACCAGGAGTAGTTGCAAAATTGGGATGGCAGTCAGTAAAGGATATCTTGGCATAGATTTGCGAACTGGGTAGGATATGCAGTCTCCTGGAATAGAATCCCAGACTTATTACAGAGATGTGGGGGCAAATGAAATCTCCCTTGTTACTAAACAAAGCACAATAAATAATTTTACCTTCTAAATCGTAGTTAGCCCAATTTAACACTTTAGAGGGAGGACTTAATTGCAGGTTATAAGGTTACTGAACAAATGTGCTTTAAAGGATGAATGGGGATGGCACAGCTGATACACAGAGGGGGGCTGCATAAGTAGAAATGAGGAAGTAAAACTTGTGAAGAGGCAATAAAAAAGGATTAAATAGACTGAAAAGGGGAAAAGGTGGCTACTGGGACAGACTAACTCTCAGACTTTACCTTAGACGTATACTTGAGCCCTGAATATAGTGTCAGTGGCCATTCGAGTTGAGTAAGCAGACCAGCTACCAGAGAACGGGGAATAGACGTCTGTCATGCTGCCTGGCTGTAAAGTCTTTGCCCTTATTTTCAAAATTGACGCTGGCTTGGCGTGTTTTCACACATCCAGGTGTACCTGAAAGAGTATTCTGCCGCCAGTCAGGAATGCAAGGGAAAAATGGTCTTATATAATAGGTTTTTAAAGCTTAAGATCCTAGCTTCCCCTGTGGGTGGCTTGCGCCCTATAATACCTATAACCTCTCTGATCTGAACTCGCAAACACTACCCCACAGAAGGGGAGAAATCTAGGTGTGTCCTTGTAGTAGGGGGTTGGAGGTATCTTTATCTCATGCGGCCGACCCTCCTGTACAGTAAAGTAGGACTAGTGAGGCCGATAGGTAGATATTTCTTATGAAACTTTTAAACTTAATGTTTTTAATTTCCTATTTGTTATATGAGAATAGATTTCTTGGAATAAGTCTAGACTTGAAAAATTCCATGTAAATACCGTATTAGACAAAAGTGGCAAAAGAGGGTTCCCCATAGTCATACCAAAAATTTGTTCATAAAAATTACAATTGAAAGTGAATTTACAATTTTTTTTATACTAAGGGATGATCAAATTAACAATAACATTGGTAGGTAATTCTAGATTATACAAGTCCAAATGTGATGAATATTGAAGTCATGAATAGGAACTTTTGCTAATAAAGATGTCACCTCAAAACTGGTTAGTCAGTAGTGGACAATTCAATATGGGAAAGTCTACCACAGAAATCAACAGAGTTTTGTAAATGGAATTTGAAATAGTACCCAGAATAGGTGATAGTAGTTTAACTGGATATTTAGAAAGTTTGTAACTAATAGAACCTGTTGAACTGATAATTGGCTGAATAGGAAAATCTCTATTATGGGTTTTGATTAATCTGTGCATGTACGGTAAGGATGGGCCAATCATTAACGCTTTTATTGAACCGAAGGTATGAACTTTATATTTTACTTTTGAAATATCCACTGTTAAGCTCAAGTCAGAGTTAGGAATCACGGATTAGATGGACATGATGAATTTTACATCACTTTTGCATTCTTTTTGGAGGTGCCCAGCCACCTTATTTTCCAATAATATAGCATATGTTTTTGTGATTTTGCACTTTTTTCATTGCATTATTTTTTTTTATTTTTTTTTTGTGGCTTTCTAGCATTTGCTGCTGACCCATGTAGAGATGATGAAGTTGGTGTTTTTCTTTCAATTTGATTTTTTAAATTGTTTTCTGAAACTTTCCATATTCTAGCTGCTGTATGTAGAGGAGTTTCTGTAAATTTTGACTTCTGTATGCCATATGAAGTGGTTAAGTAAGATCCTAATCCCATTATAAATGGTAAACTGATGGTTATTATACTCCTAATATAAATGTCTGTCTAGTTTCAGACCATGGGTCCCCCTCGTCAAGCAACTCCTCAACCAGGACAATTCCATGGAAGCCCTATGCCACCTCAGACTCATCCACAGCCTCCCTTCCAGACTATGCAGTATACACCTCAAGGAGGAAAGCATGAATCTGCTGCCCTGGCTCCAATGGCATTCCGTCAACCACAGCCAGGCAAGTTGTGAATTAATAGAGGTTTGATGTTTTATAATAAAGTTGTTGTAGAAAAAGATAGTAGGATTTGCCACTGCAGGTTTTTATGTAAGCAACTTACCAAGTAATTTTCGTGCTGGGGCTACCATCACATGTGAAGGTGACAAGGCCCCACCCACATTCAGGACTGATAGGTACAACTCAGCAGAGAGCTTCAATTCATATTTTGCCGACTTCTGATTAACAATGGTAGTTTTGTGCAATTGCTGTTTCATCTCTGGAATTTTATCCTGTATTTTTGGTGAAGTATTCTCTCTTTTTTGTGGTGGCTTTCAAACTTATCAATATTGTAAGCATTAGTTAATTCTGTTTCTGAAGATAGTTCAGTATGTCAGACTCCAGCTCTTCAAACATTCGTTATTGTACAATAGAGCATATAAGCCAAAAAGGTCCACATTGTGCAGTATACACCGATGGATCTAAATCAGAGTACCGAGTGGGATATGCTGCAGTATCCCAAGACAAAATTTATCAATTCTCTCTCTGCCTGATAATCCTAGGTATTTACTCCTGAGTTAATGTGCAGTAGCATCATCCATAAAAGTAATTAAAGAAACCTTGTGTAATAATTTTGTAATTTTTAGTGACTAGAAGCACGATCGAAGCTATTCAGAGTTGCAAACCAAGAAATAACATTGTGCAACAAATAAAGTTATTACTTCATAAGTTATTTAATATGGGAAAAATACAGAAATATGTTGCATCCCTAATGGAGGCTGATAAAGCAGCTAAGGAAGCAGCCCATATGACACCATCTAATGAGAATATCCCAGTTAACGATTACAGTCGTCCCTTGCCATATCTCTGTTCACTCATTGTGGATTTTTGCGTTTAAGATATCTTTTTATCGCGGATTTTCCTCTATATCACAGGATTTTGCAGTATGTATTATTTTTTCTTTTGTGGTAAAATGAGCATTTTCTAGCCTAACTTTATTTTCATGACTAAATACATTTTTTATATGATTTATAAAAATGATTTACTAATTTTCAAATATTGTTGTTAATGTAAACAGCAAAAAATGTATAGAATGCTAAATTAAAATCCCACAAAATCACAAAACAGCTTAGCAATATACATAAACACCCCAGTTCAAACCCCTCCCTCTCTCTCTCTCTCTCTACAATTTTTTAATGAAGAAACAGCAAAATTTCAATGAAACTTTATTTCGATTACAGAGTAAACTATATTTATATACTGTTATCGTAATCTATGTATAAAAAAAACCATTGTCCCAACATCTCTAACTGTTGTTACTGTAGGTTCGTGTTGCCATATTTCAACGCTGTAGATGTTTCATCTCTAATCACTGTAAAAATATTTAACATCCAAATTTCATAGGTAAACAATCTCTCTCTCTCTCTCTCTCTCTCTCTCTCTCTCTCTCTCTCTCTCTCTCTCTCTCTCTCTCTCTCTCTCTCTCTCTTGTTAGAAAGAAGCAACACACACACACACACACAGTCTCTATAAATGAGTACTGCCGATCCATCCATGACTTGAAAATGACTACTGCCGATCCATCCATGACTTGAAAATGACTACTGCCGATCCATCCATGACTTGAAAATGAGTACTGCCGATCCATCCATGACTTGAAAATGAGTACTGCCGATCCATCCATGACTTGAAAATGAGTACTGCCGATCCATCCATGACTTGAAAATGACTACTGCCGATCCATCCATCTCTCTCTCTCTCTCTCTCTCTCTCTCTCTCTCTCTCTCTCTCTCTCTCTCTCTCGAAAAGAAGCAACACACACAGTCTCTATAAATGAGTACTATCCATCCATGACTTGAAAATGATCCATCCATCCATGACTTGAAAATGAGTACTGCCATCCATGACTTGAAAATGTGTACTGATCCATCCATGACTTGAAAATGAGTATCCATGACTTGAAAATGAGTACGATCCATCCATGACTTGAAAATGACTACTGCCGATCCATCCATGACTTGAAAATGAGTACTGCCGATCCATCCATGACTTGAAAATGAGTACTGCCGATCCATCCATGACTTGAAAATGAGTACTGCCGATCCATCCATGACTTGAAAATGAGTACTGCCGATCCATCCATGACTTGAAAATGAGTACTGCCGATCCATCCATGACTTGAAAATGAGTACCATCCATGACTTGAAAATGAGTACTGATCCATCCATGACTTGAAAATGAGTACCTGCCGATCCATCCATGACTTGAAAATGAGTACCTGCCGATCCATCCATGACTTGAAAATGAGTACTGCCGATCCATCCATGACTGGAAAATGAGTACTGCCAATCCATCCATGACTTGAAAATGAGTACTGCCGATCCATCCATGACTTGAAAATGTGTACAGTGAACCCCCCGTATTCGCGTTGTCAACGTTCGCGGACTCACGCATTCGCGGGTTTCTGTGGAAGATATCTAGCCATCATTTGCGGAAAATTCGCCGATTCGCGGTATTTTTCAATGAGAAATATTCACTAATTACTGTATTTTCATATAATTTTCATAAATAAATGCACTTTTTGCGATAAAACTATTAAAATATTCAGGTATAAGCATTTTTACAGGGTTTTTCTGTGTTTAAGCAATCAAAATGGGCAGTTCTAAGTGTTTTTAGAGGGGTTTTAAGCATTCGCGGAGTTGACCCATTCGCAGGGGTGTGTGGGACGCATCCCCCGCGAATAGGGGGGGTTCACTGTACTGCTGATCCATCCATGACTTGAAAATGAGTACTGCCAATCCATCCATGACTTGAAAATGAGTACTGCTGATCCATCCATGACTTGAAAATGAGTACTGCCGATCCATCCATATGACTTGAAAATGAGTGCTGCCAATCCATCCATGACTTGAAAATGAGTACTGCCGATCCATCCATGACTTGAAAGTGAGTACTGCCGATCCATCCATGACTTGAAAGTGAGTACTGCCGATCCATCCATGACTTGAAAGTGAGTACTGCCGATCCATCCATGACTTGAAAGTGAGTACTGCCGATCCATCCATGACTTGAAAGTGAGTACTGCCGATCCATCCATGACTTGAAAGTGAGTACTGCTGATCCATGACTTGACAGACTTGGACTTTTGAGGGTGGTGGTTTGAGGGGCAAACTTTGTTTAGGTTTGATACATAAACTTAGTCTGGACATCTTATAAGAAGATGTTTAGAAAATTGGATTGTCTGCAAATACCTTATAGATAAGTCATTTAAAGGTTGGGTTATGTAGTGCACATAATTAAGTGGAAATACACTTTGTCAATTTATTAACCCCTTCCCTCTCACATTTTTTATACCAACTTCATCTTTATGAAGCATATTTTTTGTTTATATCTAAAGTATATGCGAAAGTGATAAATCACCTCAAGTATTTCTTCAGAAAAAATATATTTTTGTCAGGATAGTCTTCAATGATTACATAACTTCTCAAGGCCGAGTTTTCTCGGAAATTATAAAAAACCAAGGAAAATAACAAAGAATATATTTATTGCATTTTCATCTATATTTTTATTCTTTCATAATTCAATATAACAAAATACTTACACATGATAAATATAAAACTTTATAACATAACTGAAATTCAGAAGAAAATAAAAGGAGCAAATTTTCATTAAAAAAAAAAAAAAAAAAAAAATTCTTGCATTTATGAAAAAATGCAATATGCTAAAATAAAGTAAAGCCTTGTGACTAACATAGAAGAAAAAATTATGATGACAAAAATATAATACTTTCAATAGAAAATGTAAAAGGTTTCATTATCACAAAAAGAAAAAGATTTGCCTTTATGAAAAAGCAATAGAAAATGACAAATTGAAATAAAAGGTTTTACCTTCATCATAATGAATAATACTTTTCGTTCCATATTACCTATTTCAGCTTTGTAATTTGAAAATAAATGTATTTACTCCTGTACAGAACATGATAAAGTAAAATAAATTCTTTCATCTTTTCCTAAAAGTTATCCTTCGTGTGATATATCCTAAAGCAAGGAGTTATACATATTGCTACATCACACACTAAACAGCAATATCTGCTTTCTTTCCTTAGTCTTTTTCCACTTGCATCTCGCTTTCTGGTACAAACTACACATTGTCTTTGTGGGGTTACTTTTCTTTTCTGTAGGTGGCATGACATCTGGGAAATGCCTTTCTGTAAGACGAAGAGGGTGAGGTACACTACAGTACTTGGTCGTCCTTCTTTTGATGACATCATAGTTGTATGGTACTTTTTTATTGTCTCGTCTATCACTTGAAGATGGTACTTTAGAGCTGTTGCTTCTCCTCCTGATTTGAGATCCAAAAGATAAGAATTCCACAATGCAAAGTTGAGAGTATGAAAGAATATTTTCTTGTAATACCTTTCTCTCCTTTTTCTTGTAAGAGGATAATCATGGAGACATTGATCTACTTTATCGACCCCTCCCATTGTGTCGTAGTCCATAACTAGTGTGGGCTTCACCGGTTTTCCTCTTTTTTTTCTGTTTTTACCATTTCTGTGTTATGCACTGTGGAAAGTAATACAACATCTTTCTTATCCTTCCATTTTATTGCTGTTACTTTTCTTCTTTTGTAAGCCACCATACTGGCTTTCTGCAGTTTTTCTTGTTTCAACCCAGAGGGCATTTCCATTCTACTAACACGGACAGTGCCATGTACTGTACATCTGTTTCATTTTCTGTCAGTAAATCTGCTAATTGGGGAGAGTTATAATAGTTTTCCATTGTAAGGCAATAGCCATTTTTCAGTAATGGCTTCATCAGTGTCATAATTTTTTGAAGACACGGGAAGGTCTTCATAATCATTATCAAACATTGTTCCTTGACCTGTATAAATGACAAAATTCCAAACATATCCTGATTCTGATTTATGTAACATGAAATATTTTATCCCAAATCTAGCTCTTTTTAGTGGTAAATATTGTTACCCAACCAAGACGTCCTTTATAAAGTAATAGACTTTCGTGTATAGCTACATTTTGTGCAGACGTGTACATATTTTTGAATTTGCTAATAATGCTATTATAAAATTTCCAGATTTTGTTGAGCTTTGGGCAAGGACGAGTGGCAGGGTCAAAATCTTCATAATTTGACAAATGCAAATATTGCTTTATTTTGCAAAATCTGCAATGTGGCATAATTTTAGCCAAAATTGGTGTATGTAGCAAGGGCATCTTAGACCAGTATTGGCTTTCTTCAGGTTTCTTTACAATCCCCTGTAGCATAATAACACTAAGGAAAATCCTCATTTCTTCCCGATATGTTGGATGCCATTTCTTTTTCTGTTTCTGATTTTCCACTCAACTTTTGTTCAGCATTCCTGTTCGTCTCTGTAACAATAATCTCTAAAATATTATCAAGAAATGACTCAAAATACTGAATATATGTATTTTCTTCATCTTATATCGTCCAAAATTGTTATTCTCTGCCAGCCATGGTTATCAGGAATATTATCATCACATCGTCTTCATCTGAAGTATCAGAGTATTCTGACGTCATATCACCACTTTCACTCCCTGAATCGTCCATTCCATCATAATACTCTGTATCACTGTCATTCTAAGTACTCATGATAGTTATATCAATAATAATAAAAGAAAATTCACGAAAAACAATGGGAATCCTGCCTGATGAAAGGACGCGTCTCCAATGGCCAACCGACGCCAAGATAGCTACAATTTTCTGAAAGAAGGCACTTACATCCATAGAAAATACCTTTATATAGTGGGAGACGAATATAAACAACAACCGAGTGTATTGGGAGTTGCTAGGAAAGAGATAACAGAGTTTCGAGTATACTCGGGCTTACTGAAATATGACGGTTATCGTAAACCCGAGAATACACGGGGTTGAGCAGGAAGAGGTTAAATGAGGTAAATCTCAATTCTTTGCTTTTATTTTCATGACTGCTCCAGGTTAAGGAATTAACTTGCTGACCATATTGTTGATAAGGTTCTTTGTTTCAGAAAGAGAGAAAGGGAACCAAGGCCCCTTTCTCATCAGGGCTACCAACATAAACCCTTCTCGCTCGGGAAACTGGACCTGGTGAACTGGCTGGAATTACCAGTAGTACTCACCAGTTCTTTTAATTGGTTTGGGTGTGGTTTTTTATTGCAGTGTAGGTGACAGCATTCTATGTTTGTATTCTGGTCCTACACCCAGGGAAAGGGCACCTATTAATTTTGCTAGTCATCAGAGTACCTCCTTTGCTGCAAAGTCACCACTAAAGTAGGAGGCGACCCATGGCTATACTGCCACAGCCACTATGGGTTAAGATGAGCACCAACCAGAGGCACCACCCACCTGCAGTGGCTTTCTTAACAGGGAAGGAATCGGCAAGCATTGTACCAATGCTGGCAGCTTTTCTGTTAACAAGTCAACTTTATTAATGTTTTGAGGTAGAATATGTCCTATATCCCACTTCCTGTCAATGTGGATTCAGCTGTGTAATTACTTGGTAAGTTACTTGTATAAAAATGACATTTGTATAATAAAATAAAGTTTTATATATACTTACCAAGTATTTACAATGAATGGAGCTCTCTGCCACATAGACCCTCTTCTTACCCCGAAAATGGGCTGGGTTAACCACCTACACCAGGTAGTTGAATTGTTACTGCTAATTTTGAATTTTAGGCTGCTATGGTTGGAACCTTACAGCTATGTAATTACTTGGTAAGTATATATAAAACTTCATTTTATTATAAAAATGTCATTATTCATAAGATACAAACTTAGGATTTCATAGGGAATTTGACCCTCCTCCACTGCTCCTTGTGGTTCCAATATCTCCTAATCATGGAGGTGAGCTGGACTGCAGGCATGAATTCACAAAATGGAAGAGCTAACCCAGCTCAGGTCATGAGTGATTTATAGGCCTACCTGATAGGCTTTTGTTTTGTAGTTAAGTGACAGCTGTAGCACACCATGCGCTGAACTCCATTTATGAAAGCGTACAAAATACAAACCTTCATTTTTGCATAGGATTTAGCTTGCAAACATGAGCTGGAACGGTCGTTCGAATTTATTGACAAGGTAATTAACTGCTGACACCTGTCTGTCTGAGTTCCACTTTGCTTCTGGTTGCTGTTGAGTCCAGATGTCTTTCGTGACTGCTTGACTTTTGCCATTTGAATTTTTAATGATTAAGCCTGAGTATTCCTTTTCCTTTTTTGGTTGTTGACTATGTATTTTTATTGCGTTTTTCAAACCCTCAGTCCACTGACCCTTCTTGCAAGGAATTATTTTTTTTCCTTCCCGCTATGAATACAGTACTGTTTTAATTAGACACGGAATAGCTTGTGGTAGCTACTCAACAGCTGTTTCATTCTCTGATATACTTACTAATATATTTACTAATATATTTACCTTTCAGGTACGGAAGATGTATTGTTTTGAAGTTCTGTGACAGTGAGGTTTACCTTATTTGAGGTAATCATGCTATCATGGCCTTTGTTTTCATTGGAAAATAGGCTTTGTAGCCTTATTCCTCTGATTTCTGTAGTTTAGTCCGTGATTCTCATCTACAACTACTGTGGATGAGGTGAGTTTCGTCAGTGATGGAAGGAGGTAGAGGCAGTCTCCTTCCTGTCATCATCCGAGTCATTCTTCAGAACTTCACCTCCACTCTGACCACGACTTCGAGTTTAGAGTTGGGGGGAGGGATTGCCTTGTGTTAGAAGGCTTAAGCTTCTTTCTGTGGGCTTTCACTTAGGGGTAGGGTGGGAAATCCTGGTCCCTGTTGGTGGTTGATTTCCTGAGTAGGACTGGTACTGAATGCCATTCCCTTAGACTTGAGGTCCTCTTCGTCTTGTCTCTGTGAGATTTTGAACTTGCTTCAAGAGTGAATTTATCTTTCTACCTCTGAGAAAAATAGTGCTCAAGTCCTTTGTGTGGCTCTTTCTCTCCTTGTTTTCCTGGTCTGCAGACTGAGTATACAAGTAGCATTGAGTTTGGAGTGTTTTTTTGGCTTTTCTATGGTCAGATGACAGTAGTAACAGGTAATCAGTTAAACCCTTTCCCGGCAATCCTTCGAGATCACACTGATAGGGGTTTGTCAGGTTCATTTGCAAGGACCATTGGCTTTTGTTGCCCGATCTACGAATCTAGCTGGTTTTGCTTATGGCCCAGGGGTGTTCTCCCTGTCTTTCCTAGGTTGAGCAACCAGAGTGATAGGGAAGCACTAAGGCTCTTCCCCAGTGATCTTTTGGGATCACACAGGGAAGGGTTTGTGCTGCTCATTCAGTCCCTGAATTCTCAGTTTTGAATCATGTTTTCAGAGAGCAATGAGCTGGTGTTTCCAGTCATTCCATGGTTGGATGCCCATGGTGACTGGGTAGCACTTTAACCCTTGTCTCCAGCTCTTTGGGGCTGATAGAGAGGGCCTAGCACAACCCGGTTGTGCAGCTCAGCCACCCTTGATGGCTCCAATCTACGGATCAAGTTGTTCGATAGTGATGGGTATTGTGGAGTTTTTCCATTACCTCTGATCTTCCTCTTTTTATAGTTTTGTATAGATGAAGAAGAGGGTTACTATGTCTGGCTCACCCTAAGGGAAGTCTTGATAGGCTTCCAGCATTAGTAGGTCCTTTTCTGATTGGGAGGACTGATATGGCTCACACACTGGTATCGTCACACCTGTGGTTTGCTGCATCGGTGCAACTTTTATCCTGAGGCCATCTGGTCCTCTGGGTACCAGTCTAGTCAAGGCTCTCACCACTGGTCTGTGACCCCCCCTTGCTGCTACTCATGCTCTATGCATGGGTGCAACTGCTACCTGGGGTTCCCTGGGATCCAAGGGTGCCAGTCTGGCCCAGCTAGCTAGGCTATCTAGGCCAGCCAGGGCACCTGTACTACTGTTTCACGTCCTTGTTATCCTGGCAAAGGCCATGGCTCTACTAGATGGAGCAAGGGTGCCAGGGATCGTTTCCCTTTTTCTTTCACGAGGAACCATGTACTTGTATTGGTCTTAAAAATGAATAGATTATACGCTGAAGTGTGGAACGATTCCATGGCAATTTTCGATGGCCCTCCTCTGACCGGAGGGATGTATGTGGTTTTTCAGCGCTTGGAATATTGGTCCCAAGGGTCCTGTACACCAGGATTCACATACCAAGGTGTATAGGCTGCTGTTTCTAGAGGCCATCAAATCCAGTTGCAAGCCATTTGGGGAAGAACTTTTGGCTTTTTTTAAAGTATTTTTTATCTGCCAGTGAGAGGACTTTGGCAAGTGATTGAAAGAACAACTATGTATCTCAGTCAGTGTGCCAAACCAATACCACAGAGAGAGAGAGAGAGAGAGAGAGAGAGAGAGAGAGAGATTTTTTCATCAGATACACACAGTGGTCGGCTCAGAAGTACCTCGGTTTTACTGTTGGGAATACTTTCAATCACGTTCCCCCAAGTATAATGAAAAGTCTACATTGGTGTCAGCTTACACTCTTTTGTGAGAGGTATATTGGATATATATTCGGATAGTGGTTTGTCCTGCCGAACATGTAGTTTTGGCCACAGGACAACCTGTGTTTGAGAGTTTAGTGGTGAAGAACTTTGATATTTTTCCCCTCTTTCCTGACCAGTGTGAGCACTTCAGTTGCTGGTTTATAGCAGAAACAAGAATCTTTTCTTAGGATTCTTGATTTAGCAAACTCAGGAAGGTTGCATACAAACTCCTATTGTATCGAGGACAACTCGCTTAGTGTTGTACCCATTCTATACTCTCCCTGTTGTCAAGGAAGCTGTCATTTCATGGGATTGAGACTATGGCAGGATGACGGGAACTCTGCATAATGAGCGTTCTAAGTTGAAAGAAAAATCTTAGGTCTGAAGCAGTATTATCACTACTCGATGTATTGACTGATGATGACTACGAGACTCAGAGTAGCAGCTCAGAAGCCTCTAACATAGACTTGAATCAAGATTTATCTGATTCTGAAGAAAACCTGAATTTAGATTCGAGCATCGCACTGCCAAGTGACTACAGTACTGGATAATAACTGATAAGGAGAGGAGTCCCTTTACTTTCGTTCACCCAAAGGTGTGAAATTTATTGTTCAGGGTAAGGGAAACCAAGTGGAGTTTTTAGAAGTTCTTTTTGATGAAGTCATGGAACACATTGTAACAGTAACGAACAGATTTGCGAACCAGTTTCTAGATGAATATATAGAAAGTTTGCTAACAATATCACATGCACTAAAATGGTATGATACAAATGTAAATGAAACTAAACCATTCATTGCTCTTATATTGTAGCTCTGTTTTACGGAATGGCATACAAAAGAATCATTTTTCCCTTTTACGCTTCATGCTTGTAACCTTTGGGATATACGAATGTGCAATAAATTCTTTCAACCTTCCTTATTCTACATTATAGCATATCCTGAAATGTTTATACTAAAAGCAATCTCAGTGTAAGAAAAAAAAATTAGCATAGACCAATTGACGGCTCTTCGAGTGAGAAAATGTGAGAGTGGCGACATCTCCCATTAGTGATGCAGTGACTTCCAACATACATACTAGAACCTAACCCTGTGGTAACGACGCCTACCTGTACATAATATACATTACATAAATGATTAAAATTTATCAATTGAAGTACATTATGGTAAAAAGATGAAATACAGAGAGAGAGAGAGAGAGACCTGTACATAATATACATTACATAAATGATTAAAATATATCAATTGAAGTACATTATGGTAAAAAGGTGAAATACAGAGAGAGAGAGAGAGAGCAAAGGTTTTGACATTGTGCCCTACCCACTATGTCGGCCACTTTTTGAGGTTCGATTTACGTCCATTTTGACTTACAACTGGTTGGTTGAAACCAAGCTCCGGTCATAAGTGTAATGTGCAGGCCACAAAGCATTTTGGAAGAGGCAGCGATAACATCCGATGCTGGCGAAATCACACCTGTACTTAATTTACTGCATTGATAAATAAAGTAAGTTGCATTTATGAACCCAGCATTGATAATTTACAAATAAAAAACCGTATCTCT
>NC_089752.1:81085105-81092605 GCF_040412425.1 Macrobrachium rosenbergii | reverse complement strand
AGAGTGTCTCGAACTCTCGACCTACCTGCGCAACAACTTCGCTGCTGGGAGGAAGGGCGTTGGGTCTGGTATGATACATGTAACATACGCTACCGGGGTCTAAGCGATGTCAGGCAGGGCAGCCGATCAAGACTACGGTCTACCCCAAAGCCAAATCAAAAGTCCTTCAAAAGAAGGCATCGTGCTTACCCCATAAAAAATGGGAAAAAGCACGTTAAAAGAAGAAGAACAACACACACACACAGCGTGGGTGATAGTTGCAATTCATAATAAAACATGTTAAACCAAACATAAGCATTTATTTTTTAGAAAAAAAAAATACATAAAACAACAAAATATTAAGTTTGAACAATAACCAAACATTCAATTATTTGTTTATGGGATATCCCTTTAGCTTTTGGGTCTCCCTCAAACGTTTAGGGACGTCATCAGCAAGGTTTATCAAGATTGAGGGGTTGATGTTTTCCCAAGCAAGGCGCAGTTCTGCTTCCAATTTCTCTACTGTTGAAGTATCCTTGTTGCACAACTTTCCTTTTATTATTGCCCAAAGGTTCTCAATGGGATTGATGTCTGGTGAGTTGCCTGGCCAGTCCTCAATGTAATCAGTTTCACTATCAGCAAGCCACTACTTCACAACTTTTGCAGTATGGCAAGGTGCCCCATCTTGCTGAAGAATCTCTGCTCCAGTTGTGGCGAAACAAAAGTCCCCCATACCATGAGAGAAGCTGGGTGTTTCACAGTACGAGCAGTGTACTTAGGTTCCGACCTATTGGCCCCTTTCAGCACTCATACACGTTTTCCCTCACTGACGAGAAACGTGCTCTCATCATTCCAAAGTATAGCCCTCCACTGCTCCTGTGTCCAATCTCTATATATAATGGAAAAATTCTTCCTTTTCTTTAACTGGGATGGAGTTACAGCAGGTTTTGGTTTAGCCTTTACTTTTTTGTAGGACAACCGGTTTTGTATGTTTTCCTGAATTGTCCTTATAGAGACGTCTCCCAGTAATTTGGGGTGTTTTTCTTTCAGATTTTTTGCTGTCGGTGTAGGATCAAGGTCTAACTCCCTCTTAATAAGTGCTAATGTTCTCTTACTTATCTTTGGAGGGTTCCCTGGTGCCTTAAGATGCAAGGGTAATTCTTTCTGGCCTCCGGCCTTGAATTTTGCCAACAAATGATAAACTGTTCGCTCTTTATTGTTAAACATACTTTAAAGCATTCTATTACTCTAATTATATTTTCAGTATTTGTATGAGGCCTTGATGTACTTGTAAAGGTAATATTAGCCTTAATATAGTGCAGCAGATTGCTGTAAAAATCGTTCAGATAGTGAAACAAGCATGAAATTTGGCACAAACATTCCTAAGACTACGCTCTCTTAGAAAAGGGCGCTGGCCACCTGAAAATCAAGATGGCGGCTATTTTTCAAAATGGCGCCATCTATGTTGAGATTCACTGGTTTGGGAGCATCTATTGGATGGAATATGCCAGTTTTTTTTTTTTTTTAAACCTCGACTTTTAGGTTATAAAAATGTTCCATACCACACATTTTATTGAAAACCCTTACTAAATGAATTGTAACCAAGATGGCGTACAAAATGGTTGCCATAAAAGTTTTTTTTCTATCCACAGCGCTAGCAGACATAGAGACCAACTGTTTTTATTTAATGGTATATTCATGTGATCAGACAGTTTAACTAATATGCTATTTTCAACTGAAATAGTAATGGTATGGTCACATACAACATTGTGTCTAAGACTGTAACCATAAAAAGAAAAGAAGAGAAATACGGACTAAACGCAACCAATCTATGTATAGGTCTCTCAACCTACACCTTTGAAAAATTCGAGGATAAGAAGGTAGGCATAGCATGACACGTTGGATGCTCAAGCTAGATTATCTACTGAAGAGAGGGCAATATTTATCTAGACTTCACATTTGCAAGTGCACAGAGCTGTGCAGGAAGACCCAGCTTGTAGCACTTGCACCTTTCCCGACAGCCTGCTTTGCATCCACATTTGGTAAGCTGTTGGCAACTCTTGGCTAAGGGCGAGTTGGTTGTCCAGAGGACTTGCCATGCTTCACCAGACTTTTGCCATCCCCACTCAGCAGGGTTCTCTGGCTGTGGCTGACACTGGGTGGCCTGCCCCACACACAACCAGCCTGGCACGCAGCACGCTTGGTGTGTTGGAGGAGAGCTCCTGGTTGGTGGAATGGCCTCATATGCCCTTTGTTTTCTGGCAAACATATCAAGTCTAGCCTCATCCACAGTGCCAGCAGTGCTGGATCTTTCATACATAAGTATGACAAACCTCTCCAGGACCTTCAGGTCACTCTCTTCCACTCTGAGAGGGTAGTGACTCAGTTTGGAGAACACAGTGGAGGCCTCTGGAAAGATGTTCCATGTCTGCCAGGCGGTCTTCTTGCCCTTGCTCTGGAAGGCTGACACTGTATCACAGCCTGTGAACGCATGGAAGAAGAGCATGCCATTCACCTTCTCCTGGCCCAGAGAGTTGCACAGGTCATGCACAGCAATCCAGCGCAGGCTCTGGCCTTGGCCAAATGCCACCCATAGCTTCTCTAGCCCTAGATTGTGGAGAGTGGAGAAAGCACTGACTGCAACGACAAGAACATCTGTGTCATTTGCTTTAACCGTGATGGTCTTGGCTCCATGTTCTGTGGCATATTTGGCATGGAGAAAGATGCAGGTGTCAGCTTCCTCATGAGAGCACTTTTCCAGTCCCTGAAGACTAGCCTCATGAGTGCTGAGGACAGCAGACCCTTTCGTGGCAATGACAACATTTGTGGCAGACATCTGGGCAACTTTGTCTGCCAGGAACTGGAACAACTCTGTCTTGTTGGCATCGTGTCTTAGGAAATTGCGCCAGTTGGATGGAATTGTGTTCTTGTCTGTCACCTTGCGCCTTCCTCCTTGACCACGTTGGAACCTGGTCTCAGCTTTGAGGCTGGATGTATTGTATACATCAAATACAAGATGTGATGATGTGTACTTGCTGCTATAGGGATTGTATCAGAGGCAAGAAGTCGCAAAGTGCATAGCCCTCAAAGGTCTTTCCTTTCTTTGGTGGCAGGCATGGACCAAAGCTGATCCATCTACAATGAGGACATCAGTCTTTGGTTCTTTGTCTTCTAGTGTAACATGACTCTCAGGACCGAGGTCAGCTGAGACTTCTGACATGTGTACAGCCTACCGCCCTCACTAAGGGAAGCTGGGAATGCTTGATTCTCGTGCTGGAAGAATTCCTGCAGATCACATTCACGGCTCTGACAGGATATAAATAGCTTTGAGAAAAGCTGGCAATCCTCCTTCAGAAGTTTCTGCTTTGACTGTTCTACAGGAGCAGCTTCTTGCCTGAAGAAGTCAGTTCTGTTCTTCTTTATCGGCTCATAGAAGGAGACTGCATTGTTTGCCAAAGAGTCTGAAAACTTCTGAAATTTAGTGCGGCCTCTGTCAAGGTGTGTCTGGAGAAGTTCTGCTGAGCTGGGGTGGGCAATGTCTTTGTTGTCAAGGGAATACAGATCCTGGCTCTCTTCCTGAAAAGGACTTCCCAAGTGTTGCAAAGCCAATGACAGCTTGCTGACTCTCTCCAAGAATGTCTTCTGCGCATGAGGTGTTTGTTCATGGTGTGTTGTCTGCTCATTAGACTCCTTACTTTGAACCTCTGTTTCAGTATGCAGACACCAAGCGGATGATCTCTGGGCCAGCCACCATCCATCTTCTGAGTGCTGACGGATCTTCAGTCAGCCCAATGGCTCCGCCATCAGCCTTTATAAAGGCATTGGTCTGCTCATGAGCTTGGTCAAGAGCCATTGCTGAGAACTGGCGACTGGTCTTGTGCACAACAAAGTTGCCAGCCTTGAACTCCTTGTGCAACTCTGGGTGTGAACTCTCTAGGGTAAGCATGTCCCTGAGGTGAATAGGCAGCCAACGAGCATAGTTTGTATTATTGTTGGAAAAGAAGTAGGGTATCAGCTCATGCAATGCCTGGCAGTAGAGGACAAAATTGGCCTCACGGAAGGACCTGATCAGTAGGAATATCACAAGTTCCATAGACAACACCATGTGCCAGAAGTGGAACTGTGGACTCTGCTGTCTTCGAAGGTCACACCACTCCTCAAACTCTAATGCCTGCTCATTGTTGTTTGCTTTCTCAGCACAGTAGTCAGTGTATGCTGTCCTCAGGAGTTTGTACAAACTAGAGGCTGTAACCTGGTGCATCTGCCGTGTCCTGGTTACACTTGCAGCTGACAGGAAGGATTCTGCAGTTCCAGATGAAGCAACTCCTGCCTCCACCAGAGCTCCTGTCCAACCACTGCCATGAAGAAGAGTACCAAGAGATGTCATTGCTGCCATCTCAATGTGCAGACCACCAAACATTACCAGATACTTGTCTTCGCCATACTGATCAGGCCACTGCCACTGCACCTGCTTTGCTACGGCATAGATTGGCTGATCAGCTGTGATTATGGGTATCTGGCCAGGGTTCAGAAAATCAGTGACATCCTGCACTTTCTGCATCACGTGTTTGATCGTAGCAACAGAATGAGCCTGATCACGCAGGAGAGGAAGCAATGAAGTTATGGTTACTTCAAATTCTGGGCTTCTCTTCATTGAAGCGTGATGAGCTGACCACGTCAGATTCACTGCATCATCTATTTCCTGGGTGACTATGACCTTGTCTAGCCACTGATACTCCAGTGCAAGCTGTGGCCCCAAGATATCTGTGGGTGGCTTTGGTATTGCAGTGTTTGGTGGCACAGGGTTCTTTGTTTGAAAGGAAGCTGGTGAGATGTTTGTGAATGTGTCCGGCAATTCAGGCACCGACCTCACTTTCTCAGGTGCAAACTTTAGTTGCTGTCTTTCCTGTCCAGTGTTCTCCTTGGTGGGGTGCTGAAATATGGAGATGCTAGTTCCATGGAAGGAGGTAGTGGCAGTAGTTGCAGATGGGTTGTGGTCGATGTTGTCCATCACTGCAGTGGTGAACAACCCTTTTCGCAGTACTGGGGACAGACCACACCCTCCTCCACATATTTGCTAACTGTGGCATCTCCCTAACTGTGCAGAGACCTCCAGTACTCTGTCATAAGAGATACTGAGGCCATACTGATGTAGCATTTCAACCAGGTTTCTCTTCCTGGTTTTGGCATAGACTGAGAGTCCCATGTAGACTGGGAATGGTGTTTCTCTGTCTTTGGAGTGTCTATGAGTTGTTGCTCCCTCTTTGTATCGGGAGTAGCAGTTGAACTGCATGAGCTGTGCAATGGCCTGGTCTGACTTTGATGCTCCAAATCGTAACTGTGACTTGATGTCAGCCCCATGCTCAACCATCCCTACAAACTGGAGCAGGAGAGGAGGCACAGAATTTCGTACACAAGCCTCAGAAAATGTGCCATCAAACCGTGACTTTCTGAGAATATTTGCTGCTTTAGCAATGATAACTGCCTCTGAAAGATCAGATGATTGAGCAAGTGCTTTTCCCACATCCTTTTGAAATGCAAGTAATACATCTCTGCCAGATTTATGAGCCTCAAGTTCTGGAATTTCTGCCAGAAGTTTGTCTTTGAGTCTCGTGGAATTTACACTTGGTGACTCTACACCTAATTGTTCCAGACGTTGTTGGTAGAGGTGGCAAATATCTGCCAGCCGAAATGTGACTGGATCATCTGAACAAAGGTTGTTTTCAACAATGTATGTCATCAGTTCTGACAGAACTAGTGGATACACATCTGATTCTGACTCAGTGCTACCTTGGTCTTTCTCAAGGCTCCTCAGGTAGGACCTTTTTCTGTTGTAGAGGGCACAAAGACAGGCATGGTGATACTTAAACTCCTGTGCAATGACATCCCCACCAGTCAACTTAGCAAGGAGCTTGCCATCACTAAGTATCTCTGCACATTCACGCAATTTCAAGTCAAGGCCCTTAGTACTAGCCTGTCTGAGATCAGATGCAGGTGCCACTTTCTCACAGTAAATGCAAACTTCATTGTCATGACTGGTTCGGCGCAGTTTTGCGACTAGTCTCAGTGTTGCTGGTCTTGTCATTGGATTGTCGCTTTCTTGCACGGTCCAGTTTAGTGTTGTTAAACAACAAGCGACAGTTCACATGGTATTTTGCTGCATTTTTCCTGAGAGTGGCCTCTATGCCATCACCTTCATCCAGCCTTGCTGGATCCATTATCAGTGGCATTTCATTAATTTCACTGAACATGGGAATGTTCCTTGCCAGCATTGTGTACCCATCATGGTCTAGGACATGATGACTTGGAGGTGATGTCAAGTGCTCACCTCTTTTGTCCTTCTGACAAAGACAACACAAACTCAGTTTGTTTTTCTACTGCTCAATATTGGATTGGCATCACATTCTGCCATGATTTCACTTTTGATTAAGGCCGAGGGTTATCCTTTTACCACCTTAAACAAAGCACACATTCCTGTATGGGATTCAACTAGGTTCGGTCTCCCTACACCTAGCCCGATCATTCATCCAGTGCCATTTAAGTCCCGTGTGATCTGTACACCATCCGGGTAAGTACATGAACCATCATGTACAGCCCCCATACCCTTGGCTTGGCTCTCCCGCTGGCACATCCTGTCTATTCAGGTGCGGCTATCTAACTATAGCTGGTCTGGGGCTGTTAGAAAGCATTTGGGACACTAAACTAAACTATACTACAACTACTAGTCTAAGACTACAGGATTAGTAAAGCTGGATTAGCTGGCACTGAACCCCATGCTGAGTTACACAGCAGTGATGTCACCAGTGTGCCCTGGTTGTGTGCAGACATACACTCTTTTACATTTATTAATTTTCCTTCAAAATTGATGAGTTATTCGAAAGAGATGGCCTCATTAGGATCTAAAACCACAGAAACCAAGATCCATGCTTAAAACGATAATTGTTGAACAGCATTATTTCTCATTATAATTATTGTTTCTACCTTTTCTTGGCAGCCATATAGCCCCCATATTTAAAGGTAAACTGTACTGGGAAGCTACAGAAACATAATATTCACAAGAAATAGTATGGAAGAGCTTTACCATATTGCTAGAAGCAAATACATGCCATTCTAGTGAAAAATTAGCCAAAATCTGTCGATACTGGCCGCCATCTTGGAATTTGGCAGCCATATTAAATTTTTTGCGTGGCCAGCGCCCTTTTCTGATAGAGGGAACTTTAAAGTGCACTTGTGCAAAATTTCATGCTTGTTTCACTATCTGAACGATTCTTATGAAATATGCAATTATCTGCTGCACTAATATAAGGACAGTAGAAGAAGAAAGAGCCGTGAGTCTGTCGCAAAATCAGAAGTCAATACTCTCTCGACGAAAGACAAATAGCTACTGATCGATAATTCTCCCACCCACTACTTTGCGAGTGACTGACTCTAGTTTCCAACTAGTTAATTTCTCCCAGCCAATTTTTTTTAGCCCAGGCTTAGGGTGATAGTCAAAAGCATGGGTAATGTTTGCAGATGTCC